>NC_081164.1:22019602-22619602 GCF_012432095.1 Onychostoma macrolepis | reverse complement strand
ATTATTAATTACATTAATAAAAGAAGCATCATTTCATACAAATATATATATTTATTTATACATACCTTGTAACAAAATCTTGTAGTGAACGTTGATATTCACTCAGAGCTCAATATAAATATAATAATAATAAAATAATACATTTTATATTTCTATACAGAATTTTTACAATTAATAATTTTTATACATATACATATTTATACATAAATCATTCAAATGCCTCTCAATATGATCATAACCTAAATAATATTTATTTATTTAATGTTTTTAGAATTTATTTATTTATTCATTAAAACAGAAATATATAATTTTATATTATTTATTTATTCATTCATTTAATAAAACAAACATTATTTTTTATACATATTTTATTTATTCATTTATCGTTCAAATGCTTCATTGTGATCATCACCTTAACAAAACTTATAAATACAGCTACATAAAATCTCATAGTAAACATTGATATTCACTCACAGCTCAATGCAATAACAACAATAATCATTTATAATAATGTATAATTTAATAGTTTATTTTACATAAAATATTATATATTTAATATTTTTGTTTGTTTGTTTGTTTGTAAAACTTGTAAATACAGCTACAAAAACAAAATCCGGTAGTAAACGTCGAAATTCACTCAGTGCTCAACATAAAACATGTCACCCCAGCAGCCCTGAACCGCTTTTCATTGACAATCTGTTAAACGCAACACAAAGGGGAACATATGTTTCACGAAACGAGCCGAAACGTATTTAAATTCGGGTCCACATCGTCGCCTCCCTCATTTACTCAACAAATGGATCCGTGGCCCGATCCGAGCAGAATAATGCGTTAAGTGTCACATGCGCTGCTTTCAGAACCAAGTTGTGACCTTTATGATTGCACACTATTTACAGCAGCATAATGCAACGGCTCCATTTCCTTCTAAAAGCAGGCCATTGTAAAGCCCCCGAGAGAAAGACGGGATTGTGGAATTACTCGCTTGAACGGTGAATTTGCAGAGATTACGCACTGGGTCGTTCCTGTTATGCTGAACCTTTTGAACTGCAAGAAAATGAATATTCTTGTGTTGTAATTAAGTGACGGATTTCTATAAAAGCGACTTCAGAAATCTGCCCTGGTTAAACTGAGACGCATAAAATGCATTAATTATAACTTGATGATTTGACAAGAAATCATAAAATTCATGAAATACTGATGATTGTGCTGCTGTTTTCCCTCCAAAATGATGTCACGTCCGGGACGATGATGTCATTAAAGAACTGGCTTTTGTTAGTTAATGGAATTAAAAAAATATTATTTATTTTTTTTAACTGAAAATGATATTGAGTACACAGGGGAAAAGGTATGAATTGATTATCAGTTATTTAGATATTATACGTAACTAATTAAAATAAATAATTAAAAAATTTGAATTATTTAGAGATTATTAGAAATGTAAAAAATATAATATAAATATTTCTGAATAATGTTTTTATTATTTAAAATTCATCAACTTATTTTTAAAATTATGAGTCTAATACTTTTCATATATAAAAATTTGACTTATAATTTTATCCATAAATATAACAAAATTAATTAAAATAATAATGGCAATAAAACATGTTTTGTTTGAAATATTTAGAGATTATTAGAGATTAAAAAAAATAAGGAAACACCTAGAATGTTTCTGAAAATCTTAATTTATTATTTACAATTTATCCCTACATTAACTTTAAAATTAGAGTCTAATACTCCTCATATAAGACTCCTAATATTATATTTAAATATTAAAAATACTAATAATAGCAATAAAAATATTTTGCTTGAAATATTTAGAGATTATTAGAGATAAAAAAGAAACACCTGGAATATTTCAGAAAATTTTGAGTCTAATAATTCTATTATTTAAAAATATAAAATGTGATGTAAAAATGTGTATGTATGTGTGTGTGTGTGTGTGTGTGTGTGTGTGGTAGCCAAAATGATTAGAGCACTAGTATTTTCTCCAGCTAAAAAATGTTTTAAAGTCCCCATGAAATCAAAATTAAAGTTTTTTGGGTGTTAGTATCAATATGTTAGTCTTAAGGTTATCTATAAGCCAGTATGCTCCAAAACAGTGACAAAATTCGGATTTAGAAGACAGAAGCATTCAAAGCTTGCAGTTCGTCACTTTCGCCAAAAGAGTTTCATATTGAATGTAGGGGATAATCTATTAGACCGTGGCTGTCAAATGCGGCTTTACCGAGCTCAACGGCTCTGGCCTGAGCAGATATAAACCAATGCTATTGGCTATTTTAAAAAGGGGGCGGGGCTGCTCGATATGTCCCGCCCTGTCTTCCTGTTTCAGTTGAAATTACGTCACCAAATAGAATAACCCTGCACGTTTCAAGGCACTTCAGGGGACCTTTAAGTCAGTTATTTGTATCTTTTGCTGTAGTGTGTCAGTAGGAAATATCAATTTACATTTACATTCATTTTGCCATTAATTGTAATAATCCAGTGAGATTTTTGTCTGACAGCAGCCAGTGCTCCACACAGAGATCTGATCATCATCATCCTCATTTTACAGCATTTTTACACAAGTGCCTAAACTTTTAACAGTACTGTAGCTTTGCAGGTAGGTTTCTTGAAGCGTCTTGGAGATGTTGCCACAGTTCTTCTGGATTTAGTCTGTCTCAGTTTGTTCTGTTTCTTCATGTCATTCCAGACAGACTGATGATAATCAGATCAGATCTCTGTGTGGAGCACTGGCTGCTGTCAGACAAAAATGTCCCTGGATTATTACAATTAATGACAAAATTAATGTTTGGAAATGTAAACTGATATTTAAAACCATTTTTATTGGCCACCACTGTGTGTGTGTGTGTGTGTGTGTGTGTGTGTGTGTGGGGTGAACGTTTTTAAAGGATAAAGGAGCAGGATCTTTTGAAGGATCAGGAGGAGATGTCTACCTAATTTGGAGAAAGCAGTGAG
Source organism: Onychostoma macrolepis (assembly GCF_012432095.1). NCBI lineage: Eukaryota > Metazoa > Chordata > Actinopteri > Cypriniformes > Cyprinidae > Onychostoma > Onychostoma macrolepis. The sequence goes on along the minus strand of NC_081164.1, from coordinate 22,616,647 downwards.
ACAAATGGTCATGTGATGCGTTCGGCGCTAAGCAGTGACACGGCGCTCGGCTCTCATCTGCATGTGACCCGCTCTAAGATCTCAGATACGTGTAACGATGCTTTACGGTAACGAGACAATCCTGAATCCGGCTTTAGCAGGGAACTTTGAACTCCGTATTTCTTTGTTCTTTGATAATTGAATGGCATGGACTATTTCAGGGCAGCTGAGCAGAATATTTCAAAACACAGAGATTACAGTCAAATTACTGGAGCGGGGAAGAGCGGCTTTATGTTTTTAATTAGCAAACGGTTTAACGTTTCACTTTCACGATGTCAGTAAAAGGTATTAGTGGTTGAGTACGGGATAAACGCTAAAGACTAGCTAATTATGTTTACCATAAGTGGAGTTATTACATTGACCTTTATAGGACCTATAACACGCATGTAACCCGTTTGTGGAAAGTTGCGGTGTGAAAAACACGTGTGGATACGGGTGGGGTTTGAAGACAGAGGCATGATGTCATAACAACAGCTCTGATACTTCACTGCCAGAACGTCTGTATGTTTTGATATGATCTCATCGACTGCAGTCTCATCTACTGAGATTTCACCAAACTTTTTTTCTAGGCTCAGCTGTAATAAGAACAGCCTGTTGTCCTTAAGGATGCATCCATGCTTCCCTCTGGTGTTCGCTTCGGGAAGTGCAGATCTTTTTGAGTGAGTGTGTGTGTGTGTGTGTGTCATATGAGGACACAAATTTGTATAATGACATGGGTATTACAAGGAGAAGGAGACTTATGAGGACATTTCCCCATGTCCCCATATTTCAAAAGGTTTATAAATCATACAGAATGAGTTTTTAAGTAAAAATGCACAAAGTTTCCTGTAAGGGGTAGGTTTAGGCGTAGGGCGATAGAAAATACGGTTTGTACAGTATAAAAACCATTACACTTATGGAATGTCCCCACAATTCACAAAAACAAACCTGTGTGTGTGTGTGTGTGTGTGTGTGTGTGTGTGTGTGTGTGTGTATCACAAGCATGTCCCAAAAATTATAAATTATTTTAGCATAAAGAATGTGTGTGTGTGTGTGTGTGTGTGTTTACTATATGTTGACTATATGTATTATATGTTACATTTTAAATCTATATATTTGTATCACTCTCAATAGTGACTCTCATTAGATTTACTGTAATACATTTTTTACTGCAGTACAGCACAAAAATTACCATAATGTTATTCATTTTAACATATATTAAATCAGTACATATCAGTTTTATTATAGCATTATTTATATACGGTTATTATTGTTAATATTTCAAATTAACCTTTATTTTTATGCTTTAATTGTATTTCTTTATTTATTTATTTGTTTATTTATTTATGTTTTTGTCATTTTTATTATTATTTTTTCCCCGTTTCAGTTTAATAAAAAAATTAAAGTGCAGCAAAAAATTAAAAAATTAAATATAGAAACGTTGCCTTGGCAACTAACTAAAATAAGTTTAAATAAATATTTGTATTTTATTTTCTTTCACTTTTATTTCTGTTAACAAAAATGATTTAGTTAACTATAATAACCCTGGTACAAATAAAAATACTGAAATGAAAAATGTGCTTAATTACCATTAAATGAATACATTTGACCCTAAAATGGACATAATTTGTTATAAAATATAAACAGGGAAAAAATGAAATGAAATAAAAAAATTTTTAATTAAATAAATAAATTTTAAACAATTTCACAGGTTTAGTGAGATTCACCTTTTTTTCTTAGAACTGTAAGCACTTTCAGGACAGAGTACAACATTACATATCAATAATACACATAAGACATTGGCCCCGCATTCTCTACGTGACACAGCTAGCCGCTAGTGACATTCATATGAGCAAACCAGACGCGTTCACATCCTTCTAAAAACAATGAAACACCTTCTGAATGCTTGGCTTCATCTCAAAGACACTTTTAAGCATCTGTGATGGAGTAATTCCTCTCTTAGAAAGAATCTGAGAGCCGCTTCACTCATTCACGATGTCAAGCGCCAGCACTGCCAGGGTTCGGCTTCTCCCATGTGGCAATGCATGTTAAACTGCGCAAGAGGACACAAAGTCTGCAAAGCAGTGGCGTCTAGGACACTTTCGGCCTCGAGGGCCCTATTAACATGAAAGGGGCCGAGAACTCGCACAAACATGGCTGTGTAGAGTCAATTCAAAAGCCCAAACTGTTTTAGTTTATTCATCCAGCGAAGCACTTCAGGGCCTCTCTGTGAATATGTAAATTGAACAAGAGAAATGCAATGGGAAAAAAAGGGAGCAAAATCAAACGCAGAGAAGAACAGAAATCCAAAGCTTATGATGATATTTACAGAGCTTGAACTGATATTGCAAGTGACTGTTTCTGACGACCGTGAACCTTGAAAACAATATTAAAACAGCTTCACTGAACAACAAACAGCTCAAAAATGGTCAGGATGGTCCTAGTCTATTTTATCTAGATTTTTTTCTCAATTTTAATGGTGGTGCTTTTTCTCCTGAAACTTCTCAGAAACGCTTTTATCATGCTGATGTCACTCGAAACCCTTCCAACTAGTTGCGTCTTTAAATTCATTCCCTTTAAAGCACCGCTGCTGCCGCCATCAAAGCTCTGCTGTAACAAACTCATCTCCTTCAACAAAAACTATAAAGACTTGGAGAAAATCACCTGCTGTGAGCAACCTTCCTGTTATTATATACAATCCGCAGGTCTCAACTGATGGTTTAGTGCGATACAAATTATTTAGATGTTCAATATCTATTGGATAACCATAGGTTAAAACTGCACTGCAAACACAAAAAGGTAAACACTGCAATTAAGATACACTAAAAATGTGATAATAACAACAATTATTTTTACAGTACAATTGTAAAAGTGAAATAATAATAATTATCATTTTAAGTATTCATTTTACAGTGAAATATTATAATAGTATTTATTTTATTTTTAGTAGTATAGTAATAATAATAATAATAAAATATAGTAAAATTATTATTGTAATTAGTATTATTAAAATATTATTATAAAAATATTTTCAAATCATGATTTTTCCAATAAAGATTGTGATTAAGATTTAAAATGCAATTTTCCATGTTTCCTGTGCTTGTTAAATAATATATTTAAAATAATAATAATAATAATAATAATAGTTTTTGTTGTTGTTGTTGTTAGTAGTGGTAGTAGTATTTCACTTTCCTACTGTAAATATTATTATTGTTGTTGTACTATTTTTGTTTAATATTTTTTGTAGTAGCAGAAGTAACAACAACAACAATAATAACAAATGTTTAATATTATAATTATAAATGTATTTATACCAGCCTAATACAAGTTAAACTAGTCAACTTAGCGACTAGACAGTTTCTGAAGCACGATTTTCACATCCCTATTCAGCATGACCTGAATTTAAATGTACCGCTGTAAATCATAACTAGATCTCTGGAGAGTAGAGTCCGTGTGTTTTTAATGCAGTATATGTCATGCTTGCGTGTCATTAACGCTGAGCCCCCTTTTCAGCGCTCTTCCCGAGGAGAAGATTACGGTGTGGTCTGAATATTGCTTTATAAGAACAGGGTGCCAGAGATGTCAAAAGAAGCTCGAGCCGCAGTGCAACATGGGAAAACGGCCCTGTGGGCTGTTTCTTTGGCATCCAGAGTGGAGAAGAGACGGTCTAAAGATCTTCCCAGACTCACAACAATGAATCGGGACTTTCAAGAGGGACGTTTCGATTGCATAAGGCGCTTTGATTTTAAAACACAAGACAGGTTCTGTGATCTGAATGGAATTTCCTTCATATAAAAGACCAGACAACTTCTCATGTTTCACGACATAACGATCATTGATTGAAACACAGATGCAGAAACCAGTAGACTAGAATGCATTTATAAGCTGCATGTTACAAGGATTTCACCATGATTCTGAAGTTTTTAACACTAAGACGAGTAGAGACAGACAGACAGAACAACAGACAAAAAGGTACACTCTTAAAAATAAAGGTGCTTAAAAGGTTCTTCACAGCGATGCCACAGAAGAACCATTTTTGGTTCCACAAAGAACCATTCAGTCAAAGGTTCTTTAAAGAACCATCTCTTTCTTACCTTTTTATAATCAGATGTTAAAGGTTCTTAGAGCGATAGATAGGGCAATAGAACAATACAACAACAGAGCAACAGAACGATAGATAGAGTAACAGATCAGGAATAGAATGATAGACTGACCGAGCAATAGACGGAGTGACAGACAGAACGATAGATTGACAAAGCAATAGATAAAGCCACAAAAGATAGATAGAGTGACAGAGCAATAGACAGACAGAATGATAGATAGAACATATAGATGATGATAAATAGAGGGATGGATAGAGCGATAGTAAAACGGGTGCGTTTTCCAAAAGCATCATCACCTAACTATGGTTGCAAGTTCCACTGAACTCAACTGGTAGCAACAGAACTTGCGACCATAGTTGCTTTTAGGAAATGCAGCGACAGCGACAAAATGACAGATAGAGTGACAAAATGATTGAGCGATAGACAGAGCGATAAAACGAGATGGAGTGATAGAGTGACTGAGCGATAGAGCGACAAAAGATGATAGTGATAGCCTCAGAGCGATACATAGAGCGACTAAATGATAGTTAGAGCGATGACTAGATCAAGAAAAGATGATAGACAGACAGACAGATAGATAATATTCGATATCAACCAAGCCTTTATCAAAGCATCTTTACAATATGAGATCCATCTGTGCTTTAAAACAGGTGAGCAGCGTCATTCATCCCGCTGTGCACTGATCTGAAAATTGCGAGTCATTGCATGCTTCGAATTTGCATTCATACACCAGTTCATGCATAATCCCTCAGTCTGTGTTTAAACAACATGGTCCATGGCATCGGTCTTTGATCAGCGCGAGGCCTGCGAACGGAACGGACGCAATCAGATTTAAGAAATAAAGACGGACAGGGTGAATCTGCATGAATTATCGGCGCTTTGAAGTCGCAACAGCCCCCCGGAGAAACATCCAGGTGTGAGACTTTCCAGTCCTCGCGTACCTGAGCGCTTGCAAGCTCGAAAACCACAGCCTAGCAACCGCACAGAATGAAACAGTGCCTGGGACTTTTTCAAGAAAAGGGATAACATGCGGGGAATGCGAGGGGAAAAAAAAGAAAAAGTCTAGACGTCCTCACAGAAAAACGCTTTCAACCCGAAACGCTCGATCTAAATGACAAAGAGATAAAAAAGCGCATTTAAAAGGATAAAGACTAAACCCCGCAAATACAACGGCGAGCGACTGCAAGGCCTTTCAGCGTATTTTTGTGTCGCTGCCACACGTGTTTGGATGCACAGTGCCGCTCCCACAGTTTTCTCCTTCCCATGGGCCCTCTAAAGGGGCAAAACACGGCTGTTGTGCCAACACGGACATCTATGCGAGGCTGGGAAGAGGAGGAGGGGCGGTCAGCGCTGACAGAAGTAAATAGCCTTCTCAGAGCGGCTGCAGCTATTGAGCCTTAATTAAAGCCGACCTCAGCTGGCGACCCCGCCGTGACAAACCAGCGGGACTATTGCTATGACCCTGCCCTGCACGTCACCTCCATGCATCTTCACTCCACTGCACTCGGGTGCTGATAACTAAGGCTGAGCAGTACGTTCAATATTTACCAAATATGCAACATTCATTTGTTGCAGAAACAAAATCATTTTTCATTTGGCCATTATGTTTTCTAAAGTTCTCACCAATAGGCCATTTGGATTCATTGCCACAAATCAGTTCAGTTCAGTTTCAATGAATGGGTTCAATGATTCATTAGCTTCATCACTTATGGTAATTCGCATGGTTTATATGTAATACTGATGCATAACATCTAAATATTTCTTCCTTTTCATTCCATTTAATGAAAAAGCGTGAAAACCAAACCTTGATTATTTTTAAATCACATTTTACTCTTTAAACACCAAAAAAAACAAAAGACTGAATTCACTGAATACTATCAATGAATAACATAAAACAGCAAAAACATATTTTAAATATTAAGATTTTAGTATAAAATATTAATGATTATGATATAGATAAGATTAAATTAAAAATGCCAAAAAAGACCAAAAGACCTAAGTCCTAATAACTATTTTTTTTTTTTTTATATAAAATAATTAGAATAGATAGATAGATAGATAGATAGATAGATAGATAGATAGATAGATATTAAATAACAATTGGCATAATACAACAATAAAATGCTATTCCAATCTGCAAAATCAAACATTATCACACGGCTGAAGAAAAATCAATATTGAATGTGTTTTTTTTAGTCATACCGCCCAGCTTGGACACCAAGTCCTCTTATGATGTAAACTGAAAACATACTGAATCTGCATCTCCACGGTGCGAGCACAAACACTTACAGCTAAAAACACTGATGTCTCAAGTCTTTCAGCGTCCTCAAGCTCTCGCAGGAGAATGCTGATGAAGCAACACTCGTCTGCGTTCATTTGCCTTCTCTTCACATTCATCACTCGCCATGGCCTCTCATAAAGGGTTGAGAGGCGTCTGAGTGTGTGACAAAGAGGAAAAACATCAACAGCTTTCAATCAACACAAGGACTTACAACCAGTTTATCATTCTACTGCTCTTGCCTGCCTGTCAGGTGTGAAGTACTGGCTCATTGAGCAAGTTTCCCCACAAAAAGGCCATTTTAAATGTCTACTGTGTCTTTTCCTGCCATATACAGTGAGGGATATTCAGAGCTGTAAACACAAGTCCAGATTACAAAAACAAACACTTAGAAATGTCTGAATCTCATTCATTAGATCAAGTGTGAAGAATGTGGTTTATTATTCAATCTACACCATTCATACTACATCAGTGATAGCTCAAAGCATGCCTCTTGTTAAGATAGGAGTACTGTTATGTTTCAAAATAATCAGACTTTGGTTTTTGCCATGGAATATGATAAAACTGACTATTAAATTGCATCAATAATGTTCAAAAGTTTTGGGTTGATAAGATCTTTGAAAATAAGTATTTTCTGCTCACCAAGGCTGCATTTATTTGATCAAAAATACAGGAAAAACAGTAATATTGTGAAATATTATTACAAATCAAAATAACTGTTTTCTATTTGAATGTGTTTTAAAAAATTAAATTTATTACTGTGATGTAAAGCTGAATTTTCAGCATCATTACTCCACTTGTGTTACACCTCTTTTTGTCACATGATCTGATATGCAGATCTTCTGCTCAAGAAACATTTCTGATGTTGAAAACAGTTACTTTTTAATAATTTTGTGGAAAACAGGATTTTCCAGGATTCTTTAATGAATAGAAAAATGCAAAATAACAGCATTAATTTGAAATATAAATGTTTTGTAAAATGATAACGTCTTTACTGTGACTTTTGGTCAATTCATTGCATCCTGGCTCAAAATAAAGTATTCATTTATAAATAAAGTATTTAATTTATTAAAAAAAAAAAAAAAGAACCTCAAAGTTTTATTTAGACTGAAGGAGGGACTCGCACTATCAAAAAAACAAAAAACAGAATATGACCAATCACAACACCTTATCAACCAATCAGAGAACTGGAACTCAAATACTAGGAAAGTTTGAACATCGCTTTGAAAAATCTACTTTATAGCTATATTTTTACTCTAAATGAACTACTGTATAATTTCAATCAATTTTTATTTTTTATTTTAATTGAATAGAATAATTTCATTTATTGAAGGAACATCTGAGACAAAGTTTATACTCCATTAAGTCCCTGAAAAATAAAAGAGAAACTACAGTTTTCTTCTGGGCAATGTCATAACTTCATATTTGTTTGTTTAATTGTGTTTTATGAGTCTATTGGCAGAAACACTCCGCATGTGCATAACGGGGCAAATCTGCAGTGTTTCAGGCCTGTAAAGTCGGTGGAATGTTGCTGTTATTGCAGTTATTGTCCTCGCAGCACAAGTTTGCCGTTGAACCCATCCAGGATTTCCACAACAAAACAGCAGTTCGGCTCCACACCCACTACTTCCTCCTATTCTGCTCCAAAAGGAAGCACAGCCTCTCCGATACAGGGATCTCTGTCTGCTGGTTCCCACAAAACTTCCTCGGCTAGATCCCGAGCACTGCACTTGTGGCGTTGGTTAGTTCGAACACTCCCCGTCGTGTCTCAGAGGAGCCCGCTGCTCATAAAGACAACAATTTCACACATTTTGGTTGAATAAAATGCAACCCATGTTTCTGCCCTTTTCTCTGTGCCAAAAGAGAAAGTCCCGCCTCTATGGCTCCGTGCAGCAAATGAAAAGCCAGAAAGCAGAAGACGGGCAGCTGTGCATGCAGAGGTTGACGTTCCTCGCTGGGTTTGGGTTTTGCCACATGTGCTTTGGGCCGGGAGGAGAGGACTGTGTGGTCAGAGCGAGACCAAACCGAAGTACTACTCACGTCTGCGCAAAACGCTTTTCTCTCAGAGCGTTGAGGTGGTTTACGAATGAGAAAAAGCCCATTTTAATATCCTCAGTTCTTATTAAAGCCAACATGTTTGCGTGATTACAAAATACTTACAACTAGAGCTGTTAAGATTGCACACATATGTGTGCGTCTCCCGCTTCAAAGCAGAACAAAAACTTCGACAAACAACCTAAATTGTTATAATACAAATATGCTGGCTGACAGTTTTATCCGAAGCAACTTATGACACACTAATTTCAGGTGCAGTACCAATTTACGAACACTAAAGTCACCAGATATGAGCAGGATATCAACATCCCTACAGTTATTTTGTCACACCTAGTTAAGATTGAACCTGCAACATTTCTATTACCAGCATAGAACTAACCATTGGGCTTCAAATACTGTATCTTAATACAGTTCAAAGGTTTGGAGGAAGAAGGCTTTTCTGCTCACCAAGGCTGCATTTATTTAATCAAAAATACAGTAAAATCAGTAATATTCTGAAATATTTTTACAATTTAAAATAAGTACTTTCCATTTGAATATATTCGAAAATATTATTTATTCCTGTGACCAAAGCTGACTTTACAGCATCATTACTCCAGTCTTCAGTGTCACATGATCCTTCAGAAATCATTCTAATGTGCTGATTTGCTGCTCAAGAAACATTTCTAATTATTATCAATGTTGAAAACAGTTGTGCTGCTTCATATTTTGATGGAAAATATTCTTCTTGATTCTTGAATAGAAAGTTTAAAAGAACAGCATTAATTTGAAATTGAAATATTTGCTAAATTATTAAATGTCCTTACTTGCACTTTTGATCAATTTAATGCATCCTTGCTGAATAAAAATATTAACATCTTACAGACCCCGAACTTTTGAACAGTGTAACGACTTGTAGTCAAACAAAAAGGGTTTTCAATGGCAGATACTGATGTAAATGATGGCAAATAATATGTATACTAATTGTTAAATGAATCAAAAACTTATTTTACACGATATGCACACAAATTGAAATATTTATAATTTATTAAAACAAGCATAAACTAATGATAATAATCTCAATATGGACAGTAATGGGTTTAAATACCAGTTTATTTATAACTAGAAATCTAAGAAATATTATGTATTTGATCTGTAGGAGATAAAATAAAAACAAGCCAGAACCGCAACTGATGATATAAAGCTAGTAAATAATATGACGCATCCATGTTTTGTGGAACTGCGTCAGAAACTGATACCAACTACAACTTGTAGTTACACAAAGAAGGGTTTCAATGGCAAATACTGATGCAAATTATATACATGCTATAACTGCTATAATGAATCAAACACTTTGAATAATATGCACACAAAAAAACAAAACAGAAAGGTTCCCATCAAGGCTAATAATCTCAATATGGGCAAATATCATCCAATTAAACATATTTTGTGGGAACTATGCCAGAAACCGAATCCAACTAATCAAAATATCTCTATATAATTAATCTAGTTTAATACATAGTAGCTTTATGCAAAAAAGTCTGTGTTGTTTGTTAGTAAGTCTATCACAGCGTGCCCTTTTCCCGTTGCCAAGAGCAGACGAGCTCCTGCCGCAAGGCCACTACTGCGATCATTTTTCAGACGCTGACTTTGCCGTGATGTTCTGCTGTGAGTGCCTGTTAACATCACAGCTGAGAAATGTTAAGCAAAGAGGCGATTTGGCAAAATCTCAAGCTCTCGGCTCGCTGTACCTGCAATGAATGCTAAAAGAACAAACAAACAAGCGGAAAACAGAGATGGGCTCTGCTTCTATGAGCTGAGGAAAAAACAGTACAGAGCACATGAAGATGATGACTGAAGAACGAGGGACGTCTTCACCTGTAACCTGGAAAAAAAAGACACGAAGCCCCGCCCACACACTCACCTTCGGCCATTTAGGGTTAAGGAGGCGGGCTTTGACTGCGTCGTCCAGGGCAGTCTGGTACTGGCCCAGTTTGAGGTGGGCGGCCGAGCGGTTGCTGTACAGGATGCAGTTCTGTGGGTCGGCGCGCAGGGCCTCGCCGTACAGCTTCACGGCCGTCTGGAAGTCTCCCAGCTGGCAGGCCTCGTTGCTTTGCCGCACCTTCTCCATGAACTCTGCCTTGCTGAGGCCCGGGCCATCGGCGGCAGCGGCGTGCACGGCCCTGCCCAGCGCTCGTGGTCCAAACAGACCAAACTACCCAGGAAGAGACACATCAGAGAGACGCATTAGTGTTTTTAAGGCATTCAAAACAAGCTCTTTATTCAGCAAGAATGCATTAAATTGATCAGAAATTACATAAAGACATTTATAATAATAATAAAAGATTTCAATTTCAAATAAAGAATCCTGAAAATATTGTTGCACGGTTTCCACAAAAATATGAAACTGGTTTCAACATTGATAATAATCAGAAATGTTTCTTGAGCAGCAAATCAGCATATTAGAACGATTTCTGTAGGATCGTGTGACACTGGAGACTGGAGCAATGATGCTGAAAATTCAGCTTTGATCACAGGAATAAATTACATTTTATTATATAGTCACATAGAAAACAGCTATTTTAAATAAAAATAATATTTCACAATATTACTGTTTTTACTATAGTTTTGAATCAAAAAAAGTGCAACTTTGGTGAGCATATTTTTAAAAACTTTCAAAATACTCAAATTAAACTCCAAAAATGTTTTTGATGAATAGAAAGTTAAAACGAACAGCATTTATTTGAAATATAATTTTTTGTAACATTATAAATGTATTTATCACTTTTGAGCACTTGAACGCATCCTCAATAAATAAATGCAATAACCTCTTTTTAATTAATTAATAATAATAATACATTTGAACACTTTGAGCAACACGACTTGTAGTTGAACAAAGGGTTTTCAATGACAAACACTGATGTAAATAATGGCAAATAATATGTACACTTATTGTTAAAATGAATCAAACACTTATTTTACAATATGCATTGACAAGAAGAAACTAATGCAGTAAGGTTCTCACGAGTGCTTCTATGTAATTTCAATTTGGTCAAATATCGGCTAATTAGCCAACCAAATCAGTTTATCTGTGACCAGCAATGACTGAAGAATCTAACAAACATTACGTAGGTCATCTGTTAGGAAATAAAGCTAGTAAATAATATCAGACATTCATGTTTTGCTAACTGGCTAACTAGCACATTATTAGGAAAGGGATCACGAATGATTCGCGCGAACATTTAGGCAGATCGGGATCGGCGTATTCCCTTCAAATTGAAAGTATCGTTAATCCTCTGTGTCTTCAGCGGCTCAGATGTCGGGAGTAAATGACGACTACTATATTCATTATTACATCCAACAACAAAGCACCTCAATCACTTAATCAGAGACATCTTCTCTTCCCCTGCACCGGAGGCGGACAGCTCTCAGCTCACTCAGGGCGGGTCTAAGGTAAGACGGTCTATCGTGGGAGTGGCTTGCGCAGAACTACGTCATTCTGAATTTGAGAAAGGGGATTTTAAAAAAAAAACACTGGGTGGATTTTTATCATTATAGGATGGATGTGTACACACACTTCCAACACACATTTATGTTTAAACAACTTGTAAAGTGAATTTTGCATCCGATGACCCCTTTAATGCTTGTAGTTGTGAGAGAAAAGCCTGTGAAGTGTCGATGACATCACACTCATTAACATATGACACCCACATTTACATATCAACACCTATTCAGTATTCAGCAACTTGACACGCCCATGAACGGCATTAAGCCAATCATAGGAGCAGTTATTTGCATGAAGTCTTAAAAGCACAGCCTAAGTGTCTGAGAAAGGGTGATGAATTGTTTTTGGTGCATCTTGACTGACATAAGTGGGAAGAAAACAGAACATGACCCATTTAAATAGAAACAATGCTGACTCATGTCGAATTCAGCTCACCTCTATGCCTGCATTTGTTGTGTTTAACATGTAGCAAAGCAGCTTTGCAGGGTTTTAGGATTATATTGGCAGGGGCAAGCACAAAGCGATCACAGAGGAAACCTTCTTCTTAATCTCCTTGGGAGTATGAAGGAAACCCTTGAAAAAACACAAAGCTCAACAGTACAGCCCTTCTGAAAGGCTTTAAGAACAGGCCATGAAACTGAATGACACAACAGCACACACTACTACGGAAATACTAGAGGAATACAAATCAACTTCTATAAGACCAAGGTTTTAATCTTACCCAAAATGTACAAATGGCCGACAAAAATCATTAAAAATATGATGTTATATCTGATAACTGATTTGATGAGCGATTTCAATTCAGTTGTCAATGTATTTGTAATGCTTTTCCACAATACATATTGTTCCAAAGTATTGTTCTGAGATGTTTATGTACATAAGGAAGAGACACAATACTGTATTTGATGCATACATAAATGCTCAAGCAGATAAGTTTTTTCGTTTGTTTTTTTTGTTTGTTTGGTTTGTCTCTTCTGCTCACCAAGGCTGCATTTATTTGATAAATGAAAAAAAAAAAATCAGTAAAAAAATCAGTAAAAACAGTAATATTATGAAATATTATTACAAATAAAAAACATTAAAAACAGCAAAAACATACAATACAAATGTGAGATATTATTTCAATTTAAAATAACTGTTTTAAATTTGAATATATTGTAAAATGTAATTTATACCTGTGATCAAAGCTGAATTTTCAGCATCATACTCTAGTCTTCAGTATCACATGATCCTTCAGAAATCATTCTAGTATGCTGTATTTATGTATTTACTGTCAGTTTTGATCAATTCAATGCATCCTTGGTGAATAAAAGTTAAGTATTATTTCCTTTATAAAAAAGATCTTACTGCCCCAAATTTTAGAAAACAATGTATATAATATTAATTCTAATATTGACTAATTTGTTCATAAACATGATGCTGATTATAATTATATAGTATAAATCTTTTGCATACGCAAACATAATGAATTTGTCATGCATGATATTTAATGTGATCAGCACATACGATGAATTGTAAATCTGTACCATTTTCCCTGTTTTAAACAAAAATTGCATGTTTTAAGTGATGATCAAGCTTTAAAACATAATGAACTGTAGCTGGATAAGCAATTAAGATTTTTGAAAGTGTTTAAACTTACATTTTAGCTTAATCAGAAGAATATATTTATTTATTTGATTTTAATTTATACTGATGATTGGCAATTATAGCTGATATGGTGAAGATTGCCTATATGTGCATCAAGACTCAGTTAAGTGAGTACAGCAAAACAATGGCAAATGTCTAATTCAAAGAACCGCAAAAAAGACATTGAAGAAAAATGGGTCAAAATTGCTGAAGCTATTTCTTTCAAAATAATATAATATTTTCCAAAGCCACAACGCCGACATTAGGCCGCGCTCATTGTTTTGGCTGTGAGGTCTATTCCTCGGGGAGACACACACCAGTGGCTCCTGCTGACTTCAGAGAATGCAGGAAATTTATGACTAGCCACCTAAGAGCTTCACATCTGGAGAATTCCCAAGAGCGACAGGGAAAAACAGGGAGGGGATGGAGACGGAGAGAGAGAGAGAGAGAGAGAGAGAAAGTAAAACGGCAGGCGAAGAAAGCCACTCCAGCCTGTAATCTCACACACAGGCCACACCCCTCTTCCCTTCTGCAGGAATTCTGGGATAGCACAGCAGGATAATTACTTCCAGAGAGGCCAAAAGGAAGAGCCGGAGCACTAGAACGACAGCATGAAAGAAGGAGAGAAATGAAAATGGGCAGGAAGAAACAGCGCATCAGTTGCAAAAAGAAGCACAGAAATGCAAGAGAAGCTGAATTTTATCGTGATGTACATCAAGAAGCAAAACCACCAAACAACAGAGAAAAATAGAAAAGAAAAATTGTGTATTCAGCTCCCCTGAGAGACTCTAAAGCAAGAAAACCGGGTCAGAAAGAGAAGTTCACCAAACCTGATGAGCCGCCCACATCGCCAGCATTTAAAGGCATCATTTACACGCCTATGTAATAAGCAGGCAAACACATTATGCCTCCTCCTAAAATACCTTCTTTTAGCCAAAATCTAAGGCAATAATCTGTGCTTCCCAGACAATTTCAATCCCAGAATGCACTGCAACAAGCTCTGTGAATCCAAAATGAATCCAAGATGTAAACAGTGTTGATGATTACAAATATACTGTATTTCATTCAGCAGCACTGGAAAGTCATGATAAAATACTCAACATTCAACCCAGTATTGTGTGTGTGTAATGTTAGCTTAACAACACATTAATGCTAAATTTGAATCAATTGTGAGTCAAGTGTTTCATGTGAAGAGCTCAATTTGCGTGGCACATATTACAAAGTGATTTTCACCTGCATTGAAAGAAATGCAGGTTTCACCCAGAAATTGCAAGTAAATGTCAATTACAAGAAAAATGGCAAGTATTATCCTGTAAAACATACCCTAATAATCTTTTGTTTTATTTCCAACTTCAAAAAAATCATTTTTTTACAATACGGTGGACAGTAAAATGGATAAAATAACCTTACAATAAAACCTTAACATCACCAGAAATGGTAAAAAGAATTAAAAATTAATAAAAAATTAAAATAAAAATAAAAACTTTATCCTCTGTTTTTCCCTACTTTACATTTTTATGTTATTATGTCAGTACTTGTATATTTGTATATCATCATCATTTTACTATTATTTTATTTTTTTATTATTTATATTCAGAAATTGTAAAATAAATACACACACACACGTATATATAGCTATTATTTTCTTCCAGAACATACGTCACATTATAATTCAATTAACGTCAACCGCATAACGACATAAAACGTGCAAACTTTTTGTATTTGTACAGTTCAATAGTCTTTTTCATGTCAGACATCTAATTAGGATACTAATACTAATTTCTCCATGGGATGGCCTCATGAGTCACAGATTAACGAGCCAAACTCTCAATTAAAAACTCAAAGTCAAAAAGTATGAAAGTCAAAAAAAAAAGAAGAAACGTTTTTCACACAATGACACCAGAACTACCACCAACATCAAGTCAATTAATGCTTCTTTTAGCACTCCGATTGTCGTTTTGCACATTCAGTTCTGTGAGGTGGTTGAACTTGTCCTATTGTTCTGAAGCTTCAGGAAAGTCTGGCGAGATCTACATCCACCCCGTCCAGGGCCAGACACAGATAACAGCGTTAGCCTTATTTATGTTGGCCGCTGTCTATATGGGCAGATAATGAGAGCCTTGGTGGAGGTAATCCTGAACAGACAGATTTCCCGCGTCGGTGCAGAGATGGAGCCGGTGGTCATCTTCATCTTCAGCTGAGACAACAGAGCGAAGACCTCACAATGTAGATCAGCACGAGTACACGTAACATATGGAGAACATGTACAACTCCAGCTTCATCCGACAGTCCAAAAATAACAACCGTGAACTGACCACACACGTAATAATCGACATGCTGAATGTAGTCACGGGCTTCTCACTGATCTCTGGACACGGACTAATTCCATTAGTGATTTGATTGATTATTATTGAGTCCAAATGGCCAGAGAACGTCAAGACGGCACCAAATCTGAGCTCATGGTGGTTACAATCCAAACCAGCACTGTCAAATAAGGATCTTAGAATAACTTCATTATCGAATGCATTTTCAATGTTTTATGAAAATATGACATTTTCATTTTGAAAATAAAGGCTTCAAAAAGACAAGCTGCAAAAATGTCTCCTTTTAATCATTTGGATATCATTAAAACAAATATGAAAATAACTACATTTATTTAATAAATTCCATAATCATTTACACTGAAGTTTATAATAATGAAGATACTATTTATTTATTTATATTTAATTATGTTCATATATTTTTATTTTAATATTCATTTTTAATATTTCATTTTAGTTACATATTTATATTTTTTGTTGCATTTATATTTTATGTTCACTTATGCTCACCAAGGCTGCAATCATTTGCTTAAAAATACAGTAAAAACATACAATACAAATGTGAGATATTATTTCAATTTAAAATAACTGTTTTAAATTTGAATATATTGTAAAATGTAATTTATACCTGTGACCAAAGCTGAATTTTCAGCATCATTACGCCAGTCTTCAGGGTCACATGATCCTTCAGAAATCATTCTAATATGCTGATTTGCTGCTCAAGAAACATTTCTGATTATTATCAATGTTGAAAACAGTTGTGCTGCTTCATATTTTGGTGGAAACTATGATACAGTCACCATTTGTCTCTTTGCTGTCACATTTAATGAATCATTGCTGAATATATGTATTAAACAAATAAATAAATAAATATAAATGTGTGTGTGTGTGTGTGTGTGTGTGTGTGTGTATGTATGTGTATGTGTATATATATATATATATATATATATATATATATATATATATATATTAGTGGTGGGCCGTTATCGGCGTTAACGTGCTGCGTTATCGGGCGATAAAACAAATATCGCCGTTAATCTATTCTCAAAGTTGGGTTGGGAGCTGGGTCTATACTACGCAAGCTATGATGACTTTCACCTGATATTTTAGCGCGGATGTATACCTAGCAGAATTGCACTGTAGGGGGCGAGAACGAGTCTTCGAACCTGTGTGTATGCGTGCTAAAATGGATGCAGCTATGAAGCCGCCGGGTTTGCTTCAGGGAAAATGTATTTTTAAGAAGCTTCCCAATGAAGATCGGCAAGTCATTTCTGTCTCTACGTTACATGGTCACGCTCTCTGTATCGCGCGCACAGCGGAGTTCCGCCCCGGTTCGCACACACACACACGTAAGTGCACACACAAGTAAGCACACTCCAACTCCTATTTGTAAATATTAAGCAGCAAAACGTCTATTTAAATATGACTTCTGCGTGTCTCTGTGTTAATGTATGGCGCAAGACGCGCGGGTTTGTTTACTCATACAGAAGCCCGCGTGACGCTTGCGGCGATATTAACGCCTGTCGCCCTCACTAAATGAGGACATAAATACATGAACAACATCTCCAGAACTGCTCTGAGAGTCACTTCACGAGCACTCGAGCGTTTCATTTGAGAAAAACTATCCTCATATCATATACACAGAAACGTAAAGGTATTCACGGCAACCCGTCAAAAAAAAAAGTTCGGTTTCACTTGAAGACATTGGGCAGAACGTAATAGGCTACTACTATTAAAACTATTAAAACCTTATCTTTAAGGAATAATCATACAATGTCTTCAATGTTATTATCAATATTAAATTCTTGATGACTGCTAGTTGTTTACTACTAGTAGTGAACTTATTCTGATCTACTTGGCAGAATTCAAATGAGCCATTTTAATCTAGATTAATCTAGATTAAAAAAATTAATCTATGCCCACCACTAATATATATATATATATATATATATATATATATATACACACACACACATTTCTTTTTTTTTAAATCCTTAAGATAATTTATACACGTACTAGCTAAACTACTGCAGCATAAATGAATGTGAACGTTAAGTGAAAGCTCTCTCCGGATATTATAGCCTCATTAAAATAATCTATATCAAAACAGAACAATAATGCAATAATTAACAATGGTGTTCTGGGCTGGTCCAAATAATACATATACTAAATCTGACCTCTGTTTATGCATATCATAAACACAGGCACAATAGACACTGAGGACAATGCTTTAAAGGCACAAACACAGTGTGTGTTTGTTATTAGTAACAGCACAGGGTCGGCCAGAGGACGACAGATTATCCAAGCGTGGTGTGAAAATTGATTTGCGTAAAATATATAAAGGTTGTTTTCCCCTCCTGCCGTGTTCTTCCTGTCTGATCACCGCTTACTTCAAACAGCTGAGCTGATGCTTAAACTCAGACTAAAAACAACAGACACTAACATCAGCATGCAAACAAGGCCTTTTAACCTGTCTAGAGCCGACACGCGTCATGACAATACACAGACACGCTCACACAAACACAACAGGGAGATATTCTTCTGACCCTCAAAACTAACAGGGTGACTCTCAATAAACTGGTCAAGAAGCAGTGCTGTCAAAGTTAACTAAAATGATTGAAAATTGTTCACATTAAATGTAAAAAATCTTAAATAAAATGATATAATAATAATAATAATGATTATGATAATATTAGATGAAAAGGTTAAACCTAAAAGGCCTAAACAAAAATTAGAAATGTTACCTTGAAATAAATAAATTTAAGAACTAAATTTATTAAAACTAAAAAAAAACATGAAAAATATAAACTTCAAAAAATGTAAATGTAAATTAAAAATGTTAAATAACTTAAATTTAAGCTGAATTACTAAAATTACTAAAACTAAAGCTGAAATAAAATAAAATGTAAATGTAACATGAAAAACAAACTTGAAATAGGCCTACTTAAATGAGAATAAAAAATGTTGCCTTGGCAAATTATTTAAATTAGGGCTGCTCGATTATGACAAAAATCATAATCATGATTATTTTGGTCAATATTGTAATCACGATTATTTACCACGATTATTAGTGGGCCATATAACCACAATAACTTTTAATGCAAGTCTAAAGTATTCAGTTAACAGCCTATAGAAATTGAATAATCAAATGTAAAATAATACAGCATAGTCTTCACTGTAAGAATTAAACTTCCTTTGTTTCTTATTAAAGCTACAAAAGACCTTCTGTGAAGAGCAGTGAGTGATTTTGTCTTTTGTTGTTTGATTAACACTAAAGAGTTACTCCACCCCAAAATGAAAATTCTGTCATTAATTACTCACCCTCATGTCGTTCCAAACCCGTAAGACCTTCGTTCATCTTCAGAACACAAATGAAGATATTTTTGCTGCATTCTGATGGCTGTCTGACCCTCCCATAAACAGCAATGTAATGAACACGATCAACGTCCAGAAACATAGCAAGGAGATCGGTAAAACAGTCCATGTGACATCAGGGGTTCAACCGTAATTTTACGAAGCCGCAAGATTTATTACAGAATTATTTTGCTTATCCCATTGGCAGATTATTTTGCTTGTTTCAAGCAAAAACTCACTTAATTTTGACTTGTTTTTTCTGAAAACAAGACAATAATTTTTACTTGTCTAGAAAATCCTTTTGGCTGGAAACATGACAAAAAATCTAAGTAAGAAAAGCATTTTTTGCAGTGCGCAGTCACTTTAAGAGCTGCACGGATCCAATTTACAGTTACACATGTATTTTCATTCTCATCTGTTTACATTCATTTGTTACATAACCGACGAGGGTTTACGTGAATAATCACTAAGCGCCGCATTTTGACACATTTTTGCGTGTATTTGTCCGTTTAGGCGCATAAGTTCAGCTAAAAGATGACTTTAAATGTCTGTGTTCTGTTCCGTCTCTGAGCGCAAGCCTCCTGAGGAACAGCGCAAGTTCTATTTCTCGTTTTTAAAAACATTAATAAATCTAATCGATTTTAATAACTCAAGCACGTCCCATTCCAGTGCTGGAAAGGGGACGGAATGGGGCGCAATAATCGTTTTATCTCGATTATTATATTTTCATAATCGTTGGTGGCCGAAATCGAAACTGAATTTCGATTAATCACACAGCCCTAACTTATATACAAATATTTAAGCTAAAACTAAATAGAAAGATTTAAAAACTACAGAAATGACAAAAGCACAATAAAATTACTAAAACTTAATTTCAATGAAAAAAATTAAAAAATTAAAAAGCTAATTCAAAATGTTAATAAATACTACACAAATAATGCAAAAACAATGCTATTAAAAACACGTTTGAGTCATATTTAACACCAATATCAAATGAAAGAGATAAGAAATTATATATATTTTTAATGTCTTACAGTAATTAGAATGTTGGGGGAGATGTGCATACATTTAAAAAAAAAAATTTTTTAAAAAGTAATTATTTAACATAACTAAAAATGTACTTGAATTATTAAGAATAATAATTTTATATTAATATTAATATTAAAACACATTTTTATTTTGATTTTGGGGTAAAATGTGACCTGGACATGATTTCGTGAGACTCAATAGTTTGACACAACAAACAAAGTTGATCCCTGTGTCTCACTGCTTCCATGTCTGTCTGGCCGTTCGTGATCCCACCCCTCCGTCTCGAGCAGGTCAGGGGGCTGAGTCGCATTCCTGGGAAAATGAAAACAAGCCTCTCCTCTGGCAGGCATCAGGCAACCGATGGAGAAGTTGATGCCCGCTCAGAAGGGCCCGCGGGGCGTCAGCTCGACTTTACACTATCTGTCTGTCCAACAGCTGTCTACAGCCTTCTCCTCTGCCCAAAACATTTCCAAACATCTGAACATCTCACGAACATCTAAAGATCGACCCCATAATGCTGCTTAGAAAGTACAGCTGCTCACCAGCGTATGCTGTGTTTTGTACATTAGCTTAACTAGCTTAAAGGAACAATTCACCCAAAAATGAACATTTGCTGAAAATGTCCTCACCCTCAGGCCAACCCAGATGTAGTTGAGTTTGTTTCTTTATGGGAACAGCTCACCAATGGATCCTCTGCAGTGAATGGGTGCCGTCAGAATGAGAGTCCAAACACTTGATAAAAACATCACAATAATCCACACCACTCCAGTCCTTCAGTTAACATCTTGAGAAGCCAAAAGCTGCGTGTTTTTGTAAGAAATAATTCCATCATTAAAGATTTTAACTTTAAACCATTGCTTCTGGCTAAAATATGAGTCCTCTATTCATAATAACCCTTTCTCCAGTCAGTGATATGGTCATCTTGCCTGAATCAGGAGAGAAATCTGCACAGATCAAGCACTGTTTACAAGTCAAAACAGTCCAAAACCGTTTTAAATAAATATGTGGGTGGATTTTGATGTGAGAGATAACGGGGGGTGGACTTTTTCCCTGGAGGAAGCGTTATTAAGGATTATGAACTCATATTTTGGCCAGAAGGCGCCAGTTTAATGTTAAAATGCATTACAGATGGATTTGTTTCTTACAAACATTCAGTTTTTTACTTCACAAGACATTAACCGATGGACTGGAGTGGTGTGGATTTTATTTGTGGATTATTGTGATGTTTTTATCAGCTGTTTGGACTCTCATTCTGACGGCACCCATTCACTGCAGAGGATCCATTGGTGAGCAAGTGATGGAATGTTACATATCGCCAAATCAGTTTCCATAATGAAACAAACTCATCTACATACTGGATCGTCTGAGGGCGAGTACACTGACAGCACAATTTCATTTTGGGCGAACTATTTCTTCAAGATTTCCTTGTTCAACCAACACCAGCGAGACCACCAAAGCAGCATAAATCAGCCTAACACAGCATTAAACCTCATGGGTTGCAAATCTCTTCTGACTGGACAATACAGTGAATGCAAATGATAAACGGCAACGAACAATACAGTCATGCACACTTAGGACAGCAAAATAAATAAACTTAATGAATCAACTTTCAGTCCAATCAATCTCTACAGTATTTTTGGCACAATAACACTTGCCACATTGCACTGGTGTAGAAACTATTTTCACTCAGAAATTACTAATAAATTTCACAAATAATTGCAAAGAATGGGCAAGTAACTTGAATTAAACATTACAATTTGAAGTAGAAAGAAGGTAGAGGAAATACTATGATCTTTGTTTTGAAATTAATACATTTCCATGTTTTATTTTAAGGACATATTTGTTGATTTTTTGTATGAAAAACAATTTCAATATTGCATTTGGGTTATGTAACATCTAAGTCTTGAAAAAAAAAAAAACAGTTAAAAACCAACTGTGGTTGGATCATAGTTCAGCTGGTGCATATGCTTTGCATGATATTTTAGCAATCAGGATGCATGTGTGCATTCAGCACTTCCTCACATTTATAATGCAAGAATGGATTTTTTTCTGGGAAGAAAAGTGATCCAATATGAGGCATGGGAAAGTTTATCTTTTGAGTTCTGTCGCCGTTGATGGTTTGTGACTATTGCCATTAAATATTTCATTCAAGATGATTTGCATCCTCTGCCAAAACACCAGGCTACACTGACGAGTCTGCTGTCCCCTGAAACACCCCCTAGACTGATTCAGTTGGAAATTTTCTCTGCATTCTCTCGTCTGGGTTCAAAGAAAACACAGGTGCACCCACTAACATCTGGTGAGTCTGAAAACACCACAAAACATGTCATGGTCTGCTGGGAACGACCACGGTGGAGGTCGCCTGGATGACAATGTGATGTGAGCTACATCCTACTCCCTACTGTAAGGTACAGTACACATGCATTATACTGAGTGTCACTGACAACCGTTTAATTCAAATAATTACATTAAAAAATAATAATAATACTGTAAACTACAACAAATTAGAAATGAAAACTGAAAATAAATCCTGAAAAATGCTGAAAATATAAAAAAATATATTTTTTAAATTAATAGATACTATAATAGTATACAAATAATACTAAAGTAACACTGTCAAGAACAAGTTTGAGTCATATTTAACACCAAAATCAAAACAATGAGATAAGACTGAAGAAATGAGTGATAATCAATATTTCCTTGTGAAGTACATTTCAAGAAATATAAATGTATACAATACTCGCACATTAACCTCAAAAGCGACAATGAACAAACAATTAAATGAGCTCTCAAAATCAACATATAACAAATAACCAGTGAAGACAATATATCAATAGCAGCAGCAGCACAAATAAAGTCAGCAAACAGCAAATCAATAATCCTTTTAACACTAACTGCATAATTTACACAAACTGCAATGCATGCTGGGAGCTCACAAACCATTAATAAATCAGCAATATTATTCAATATGAAATTGTTTGCACAACTCTATGAGACTATTTGAAACAACATTAAGCAGAATATTGTTGGTCTATCAGGCGTCTTTATGTAGATTTCCATAAATTCAGGTCTCTGTAACTCAAAAAAAAATCTTTTGTTTGTTTTTTTTCCAGTTGTTTTACGCTAATTTGCCATTTATGTCACACTTTTATCCAAAACAACTTAAAGGTACCTATGCATTGACCTAAGGTGAAGTGTTTCCACATAAATTATGGATCGACTCGTGCAAGGCTTGAACCTACAACCTTTGGGTGACCACCCCGGATATTTCACCTTTCAAGGCTTTTCAATAAAGTGCATGATGCCCATCATGAATATTGAGTAACTGTAACTTTTCATTTCCTCTATAGTCTGAGATGAAATGTCAGGACCACCATTATGAAAGTGTAAAATCCAGAAATCGTAACAGTATCAGTTTAGCTAAAAAAAAAAAATACATTTTGTCAATTAAGCATGTCATGCAAACACTGTAAGTTAATTAGCAGCAGCAATGACATGTTACTCAATAACAATCTAAACTTGCACAACAACCCTCTAGATCTAAAAAGAGTAGTGAAAAGAATCTAAAACACTGAAATTTGTCAAATTTAACAAAGTTTTTAGTAGGCTACGTTATATGTGGCTTTACACTGTACTCTGTAGCACGCCAACAGGAAAGCCAGCTTTAATGAAAATACACCGCAATAATAAATCCAGTTTTACATCACATTGTTACTCAACACAGTCAAGCCTCACATTTCACACTAGCTGTGCGTTTATTTACCTTTTCGCGTCTTGTTCCTTGTTTCTCCATCCTGTCCTACTTTTGTATCCAACTGTTTCAAACTTTCATCCCATGATACTTCACACGCTCCGAATCCATGAGAAAAAAGCCTCGTTTCCCGGACTAAACCGTCTTCAGATTCAGATCGCGTGCTGATGCAGAAATGAATTCATGCACGGTGCTTGCAGAAACGCTCAGCAGCTCTTCAGAAAACAGTTATTCCAGAGGAAAGTTCGCCATGTTTTTCTTCTCTCTCTCTCTCTCTCTCTCTTCTCTCTCTCTCCTCCCGGTAGAGGCGGTTCAGATGCTTTCTGTAGTTCAGGGCTTCAGTTACTATTTATGACATCAGACTGGAGTTGAGTTACCTACTGCGACTAGTTACTAGGCCTGGATCACTAGTGACTTCACCGACTGTGTGGCATCTTTCCTACCTTTTAGTCTGTGAAATTATTGAGCGCCAAAATATTGTAAAACTATGACGATGAAAACATTAACTGACCATTAAATGACAGTCCGTAGCGCAGCTATAGTTAAAATGTTATTAATGTTATTATGGTTATTGCTGTTATTATAAATTGCGATATTTTAATATTATTATTATTATTAATGTGTATTTTTCCTTTACAAAAATACTTGGCCTTACCATGATAATGTGATGATCTTACAGTAGCGTACTTTTTTCTTTTTTTTTTTTCTTTTTTTTTTGGTTCTGACTGATTAACATAAATGTATGATTAACATAAATTAGTATTATTATTATTATTAATGTGTATTTTTCCTTTACAAAAATACTTGGCCTTACCACGATAAAGTGATGATTTTACAGTAGCGTACTTTTGTTTTGTTTTTTTGTTTTTTTACAGTGTACAGTGGTTCTGACTGATTAACATAAATGTATGATTAACATAAATTATTATTATTATTATTGTGTATTTTTCCTTTACAAAAATACTTGGCCTTACCATAATAAAGTGATGATTTGACAGTAGCGTACTTGTTTTTTGTTTTTGTTTTTTTGCTTACAGTGTACAGTGGTTCTGACCGATTAACATAAATGTACCAATATAATTTACCATGTTTCACCATTTAAAAACAAACAAACAAATAAAAAAATGAGCTAGTAGAACTTTATAAGTGTATACAGGCCTCTGGACCTGAACATGATCAAAGTCAGACTCATATAAAGTTATATTTATTAAAATTAATATACATTTTATTTACAATTTTACATACATTTACAACACTCGCTTGTTACATCAATTCAGATATAGTGCAATATTAGGTAGTAGAGACCAAACATATATCGTAACAAAGTCAGTTCTTAGGTGTAGCCGCTTACATTTATATATATAGCCACTTATATATATATATATATATATATATATATATATATAACGGAACACAGATTTTGAGGTATGAAAATGATTTTAGGATGTCAAATACTGCTGTGTAAAGTTTACATGCCTTTGAATTTAAACTTATTTCTAGTTTATCTCTAGATTTTGGGGTAAAGTTTAACGTGAATGAAAGCGTTTTATAGCTGTGAGGGAGGGGGCACTTGTAAAAATAGCTATGAAAGTAAATGACTTTTGAATGTTTACGATGCATTATTTCATTGAAATATGTGGCTGAATATCAATTTCAAATAATAACAATATATATGGCACTTAGAAGTTGGCTTTAAATGCACATTATTTCTTGCAGCTAAAACTATTTGTACCATAGGCCTACCCCCATAATGAGGTAACTGTAACACTCTGACCTATTATATTAAACCTTTCTCAATAAAAAAATGTTCACAATAATATTTCACCATAGATTTGTGTCAGGTGACTTGTGAGTTAAAGAAAAAAAACCGTTTCTCTCATTGACTCTTAATGTAGGCTACATAAACTGTTTCATAAGAGCATTTGTATTGCTATTGTTTCCCCATTGCACGTTTTTTTGCTGCTTTGTTGAGTTGAAACGGACTTTATGAGCGTTTCCGTTCAGAAACTCGAGGTCTCTGCATTTTAGTGTGCATCCTGACACATTTCTTATATAATCTGACTGGAGAGTCTTTCCTCTTGGAGCGTTTAGGGTTCATCCCCTTGAGTTTGCGTTTGAAGTCCACTAGATGTCGCCCTCCTGTCATGTCTTTCCTCCAGTTTTGGATGAACTGTGCTTCTGGTGGATGATTTGAGCAACTAAATAGAAGAGACACCACAAAGATTGTGTTTTGTTTTATGGTTTACTCCTCAGAAACAATTTGATTAACTGTCCATTCTTTAAATTATTGTTTGCGTTACATTATTCTTTGTTTAGTAAATACATTCTCATTCACAGCACATTGTAACGCAAATTTAGGGACAATTAATCTGAATCAGCCAACTTTTGAGTTACCACACCAGATATTTAATCATAATGTCTATACCAACCTTTTTCCATTGAGGCAGTTCTCAGACTGTGGCAGTGTGAAGCAGGATTGTGAAACGAAATCCATCAAAAGCGAATGCACAGGGTCAGTTTCATCCAGTTCTTTGGACAAGATCTTTTGGACGAGCCTGAGAAAGCAATATGTATCAGTAGATAGTAGAGAATTAAATTCTCTCTACTTAAATTAACCCAGAACCAGCCTAAATGTTCTAGACTTGCTTAAAGTAATAGTTTCACCCAAAAATGAAAATTAGCTGAAAATGTACTACCCTCAGGCCATCCACAATGGTGTTTCTTCACAGGAACAGATTTGGAGAAATGTAGCATTGCATTGCTTGCTGACCAATGGATCCTCTGCAGTGAATGGGTGCCGTCAGAATGAGAGTCCAAACAGCTGATAAAACATCACAATAATCCACAAATAATCTTAACAACTCCAGTCCATCAGTTAATGTCTTGTGAAGAGAAAAGCTGTAATAAACAAACCCATCATTAAGCCGTTTTAGCTTTAACTGTTGCTTCTGGCCAAATTATGAGTCCATAATCCATATCAACGCTTTCTCACAAAGTCTCCTCTCATATCAAAATCCACCGACATATTTGTTTAGATCTGTTTTGGACTGTTTTTGTTTGTAAACAGTCTTGATCTGTTCATATTTCTCTCCTGATTCAGACCAGATGTCTTTTTTCCACTGGAGAAAGCAATATTATGAATAAGACTCGTGGATTTTTTTTTTTTTTTACAAACACGCAGCTTTTCACTTCACAAGACATTAACTGATGGACTGGAGTGGTGTGGATTATTGTGATGTTTTTATCAGCTGTTTGGACTCTCATGACGGCATCCATTCACTGCAGAGGATCCATTGGTGAGCAAGTGATGCAATGCTACATCTCTCCAAATCTGATGAAGAAATTTTCATTTTTGAGTGAAATATTTGCACATCCCTAGTAGAGAGATGGTGTTGGTATCATTGGGTGGATGTACTGTATTGAATGTGTATTCACCTGGCAGTACAGTTACAGTGGTAAAGGGTTCTCATGCCAGGGTTTCGTAGACCGAATTTCTCCTGTAAAGCAGGGATCTGTAGATGGCATGAATCCAGGTCTCTGTAGATGTCACACGTCTCAAATTTGCCTATGAAACCAAAACAAAAATTAAAATTAAGCTCTTACAAGATTCCCAATTTGGTCAATTTACAACAGATCTGAAATGAGTAATATTTACTTCACCTTTTTGTGGTCTGTCTGTTATCTTTGGTGCGTCTGTTGGGAGTACGGGAGCTTCAGATTTCCGGGACTGCAGTGTTGTAACAGATGGCCCTAGTGATGTCGAAACTGGACTCGGTTCTTCTCTGCCGCTCCTGGAATCTTGTATAGTAAGTGATTCTTCTGTGTTTTTGGAGACCTGGTTTTGTCCCAGAGTGATCGCTTGGTGAAAACTTGTTTCCAGCGTCTCCATGTCTTGTTCAGGGAGTGTGTCGGTGTAGTTTGCTGCATCTTTCACCACAGCGTATTGAGCAAGTTCATAAATTGCACACCTGCCAATGAGAAAAACAAGGATCTATAACTGTGTGCACAATATTATGTGCTCAGAGATTACAGTATGTACAAATCACACTAAGGTGCCAAGTTTTCAGAGAGAATGATTTCCAAAGTTCAACAAGGCTTTTGCTTGTTTTGTG
Organism: Onychostoma macrolepis; assembly: GCF_012432095.1. Lineage (NCBI taxonomy): Eukaryota > Metazoa > Chordata > Actinopteri > Cypriniformes > Cyprinidae > Onychostoma > Onychostoma macrolepis. The sequence continues at coordinate 22,588,516 of NC_081164.1, read as the reverse complement.
TCTGACATTGAAAGGTTTTAAACCTTTTGCATTTTAACCTAAAATTCAAATGTAAAAACCTGTATAAAATAAAATAAAATATTATTTTGCTTTTTTTTTTTTTTTGAGGTGTGCGCACACATCCATTCATTTTTAAAATAAATTAATACTTTTATTCAGCAAGGATGCATTACAATGATCAAAAGTGACAGAAAAATTATTTATCATGTTACAAAAATAAATACTGTTCTTTTGGACTTTATGTTCATCAGTAAATCCTGGAATAAAATACAGTATATCACTGTTTCCACAAAACTGTTTTCAACATTGATAATAATCAGAAATTTTTCTTGAGCAGCAAATCAGCATATTAGAATGATTTCTGAAGGATCATGTGACACTGAAGATTGAAGTAATGATGCTGAAAATTCAGATTTGCATCACAGGAATAAATTAAATTTTAATATGTATTCAAATAGAAAAGAGTTATTTTAAATTGTAATAATATTTAACAATATTTTCCTGCATTTTTGATCAAATAAATGCAGCCTTGGTGAGCATAAGATAATGTTTTCAAGAACATTAAAAAGATTTACCGACTTCAAACTTTTGAACAGTAGTGTAGAACTCACTAACATGCCAGGTTTTTGGTTAAAATAATTTTGAGTGATAATTTAAAGATCTTGTTTTACCTTCATCATTGCTTTTATTTTATGAAAAGTGAGAATGTTTTGCAACAAAAAAAAAGAGCTGAGTCAAATGAAACCGAATACATACATTCCCCACCACGTTCTCTTGGCACACTGCATCCGCTGAGAGAACTCAAAGCAGCGCATCTTTAGCACGTTGAAGTATCCGTAGCCCACAAGGTTGGACATGGTATTATTAACACCCAGGAGACAGCGGCGGAACCTGAATTGATATCACAAGACCTGATTACAATGTCATAAGATACAGTAATCCGAGACGCTCGCTCAGTGAAATAACTCTCTGGTTATATTGGACATGTCTCATGTTACTCAACAGACCACTATGGAATGAATGTTCAGTGCTGGTAGTCTCAACAGGAAAGAGATGCTCACATTTCCTGCTCTAATGAATAAAGCAGGACATACCTGTTGTCACAGTCACAGTGTGATAAAGTGAAGATGTTCGTGTTGAAGACACCGTGGTCGTATGAAAAAGAGGCAATGGTGTCTTTACAGTGGTCGTGTTCTCTGCAGCATTTATCCGTATCTTCAAAGACACCTACAGAAGACAAGCGAACAAGTAAAGTTTTTTTCTTTTCAAATTAAATTAAATTAACCAGTTTAATTTACAAGTGCATAACTACCTTAATGTAAATATTTTTACCTTAAATTTAATTTTAGTTTAATATACACTGGGATTCAAAAGTTTGGGGCCACTTGTGAAAATGCTTATATTTATATTTTATCTAATTTAAAAGAAAACAGTACCAATTAAATTATGAGAATTTAAGAAAAATATTTTAAAATAATATTTTATATTTTAAAATATTATATTTTATATTATTTATAATTATATATACTATATATAATTATTAAATTATTTAAATATTAAAATATAATTCAAAATTATAGTCAAAATGATAAATTATTAGAATTAAATTAGTATTGTATATAGATTATATTATTACATTATATATAAATTAGATTATTTATATATATATATATATATATATATCAATTATTAGAATTAACATAGCAATTAAAATTGGTAAATAAATTTTACATTGATTGATTGATATAATCCTATTTACCCAGGTCACCAAAGGCCATAGCCTTATTTCCTGATCCACACCACAGAGTCCCGGGAATCATCCATGCTCGCTTTGAGCGGTGCAGCGTCTGTCTGGAACTTTCTCCACTGTCCTGGTCCTCCAATCCATCAGGTTCCACGCTTCTCAGGTCTCTGGCCCTCCATACAGATGCTGTAAATTCCTCCGTAATGCCTGCAGCCTCACAGGGGCCATGAGGTTCGATCAGCTCACTGATGTCAAAGCGTTCATCAAGGGTCTTTGAGAAAGAACTGTCTTCCCAGCACCTGGACAGGTAACTCTCAATCACAGATTGCTCATCACTTGTTATGCAGTTAAAAAGGCTGTTGTTTTTGTTCCAGATGCTGTCATACAAGAGAAGAGACGTCTGAGTCCTTCGAAGAAATGCATACTGTGTTTGACCACCTGAAGCGGATCTAGTCCAAATACAGAACGTCTCAGAACTGTCAGCAGTGAAACAAGCATGAAACAGCACGAAAAGGTACAGAACTGCCTGTAAAAGGTGTTTGATTTGCATTTTTATGGCAAAATGAGTAATTGTACAGCAATTTTGTGTATTTTTAGAATGAATGAATGAATGAATAGCCAGAGGTGCTGCAGGGTGACTGGGTTTTTAACCCCTCATCTCTGGCAAAGACGTGCCTCAATTCCTCCTTATTTATACTCCGATCCGTATGTGGGATCTTCCTTGCATCGTGGCTCATGGCCACATCAGAACAGGCGGGGTGGGATGACACAAGGGGGTGTGTCTTTGGTAAATACAGACTTGGAAGCACAGATGTCTGCACACGCTTGTACATAAAAGATGTAAATCAGATCGTAAACCCTCCCTGTTTCCTGGGTTCACATGAAGATAATTATCTCTCTGATAATTATCATACTATCATCACTATCATTTCTTTTATTACTGTCAACAATGCCCTCAGCAGTAAACATTTAATATCTTATTACTCATGATGAAATGATTCTTTACAACGTGACAAAAAGATTCAAACTCCACGTGGGAGGAGAAAGAAACATGCGATCCAAAACTATTACATTTATGTGATCAGGTCAAATTAGGTCAGCATTTGTATTCTGTGGATTAATATATTAAAGTTTTATTAAAAATCATTAAGTGCTTCTTTATTTAGCATGCTGTCTGCACATAAATTGAATTTTTTTTTATACCAGTCTTAAATATTTATTACTAGCCACAAACCATATTTTGCATTTATTTATTTATGCAAAAAGTGTCACTAAAAGAATTACTTAGTTGGATTTTTTATTGCATATTAATAACTAACATATTCCTTACAGGCAATTCCTTTCTCTCGGTGAAACTGCAGCTGTCACAAAATCGTAAAGAAAAAAATTGTTTTGGTTCCTCATTTTTTCATTCTGCTGACTTAATGTCCAGAATATTTCATGTTATAACACTGAGTTGTAATAATTACTTCTTGCCATGCTATATAAATTTATTATCAGATTTTCCACTTTGATAAAGGTTAGAAAGCACAAAAGTTTCTCTTCAGTAGATGGTCTGTGTGTCAATTTAAATTGCTCATGTCAGTGAGTTTCAGATCAATATCGCATTTTAAATCATTTATTGTCTTTCAGTTCCTAACAAAGTTACCAGCCAACTGGCCAATTTATATGCCAATTTTTATTCCCATCTGGGACTTGGTGAGTATTAATTTTGAACCCATTTACATTGCTGCAGGAGGCATGCTGTGTTTACATGAGGATGCAAAGGTCACATGAGTTTGTTGTACGTGTCCGCCCGCGCTGATTGGCGCAAAGCTCGCCTGATTCGCACAAAGTTTCTGCCCTGTCACCATTGGATGCGGTCCTAATCGGTTAACCATTACAGCACTTTTATTGTACCGGTACTTCCACCGGTAAATGTAATTCCAACATCCGTCAAATGAGGAAAAACACAAGCTCGAGGAAACTGAAGAAAATTACAAGATTGCTATCAAATGAGAAGTTAAAAACATTTTCTTTCAGCAATTACTTTACTAAAAGGTAGAATGCTCTCAGAGGAATACTTACACTGGCTGTTAGCTCAATTTGGAATAATTGCAATTACGCCATTACAGTCAATACCCCGGTGAGCTGGAATTTTTTTTATGTGCTTTTTCTTTTTTCAGTGCAGGGTAATGGATATTCATTCAAAACAGCCTTAAGAAAGACACATGCAAAAAATACTGATTCTGAATATGAGAAATGAGTTAGCATAATATGTTGAGTGAGGCTGTTTTTATGTTATTGAAAGTGATGGGTGTTATTTCTGCACCATTAGCGCCCTCAATAAGAATTGAAAAAATAATGTTTTCCAACAGGTTTCCCAAACACTGCCATTGGTCAGACAAACAGATAGCTCCACCCTCAAACTTACGCCACTGAGTCACTGTTGCCGTATCAAACAACCAAGAGGTTTAAACCATAGTTTAAACAAACAGAATAATGTTTTGATAGTGTGATAGACTGTCAATGTTTATGTCAATGTTTTGCGGGTAAACCAACCCATTTACAGGAAACTTAGTTTACTTTGTCAAAAAAATTTACCTGTTGGATATTTCTAACTGGATTTTTTCCATCTGCTTTTGTATTACTGCACAAAATAAGCTCTGTAATGAAAAAAAGTTAAAGTGTTGTTCAACATGATAGTCTTTAGAAATTAACATAACTTCTATGATTTTTGAAGCATAAATACAGTTGCCATACAGTTACCAGAAGTAGAAAGCTAGACAGGCTATAAACAAACTACACCACCATGAAGCTTCCGACAACTCTGTCTTCATTTAAATTAAATTTTTCCTGAAAGTTTGCGTCGAATAGTTTGTAAGAACGTGATTATAGGAATAAAAGCAGTTTACCGGTTTGGCTTGTAATGTCCTGAAAACCTCTGTAGTCCCATTTAGACACTTGTTAGCAACAGCCTTTCTCATGTCTAGCAAAAGCTTGGAATAAAACTATGGAATAAAACATTCAAATATCTCAAGCATGTGTTCAAGACCACAGATCTTCTTTAAGGCATTTAACCAAATACCCCATTAAAAAGCCCATTGACTTCACGGCAATGAAATCAGTAATCTAAGTTTGAAATTAGTCAAAATTTTTGTGAATCATTTTGGTGCCACTATGATTTCAACATACTTTTCTAAATGAAATAGCTAAACGAAAACACAAACATTTATGTCTAATCAGAAAAAAGCAAAGTAGTGTCATCAACTTGAAGGGAACATTGGGTTAATCTCTTACATAATGATGTAAGTAAACATGATGGCAATAGATGAAAGACCCAGGGGAGTCTAATTCCTCGTCACTGTTCGAAGGTCAAAGCTTTGGGAGTGATTTTAATGACCTTGAAAGATAGTATACTAACATCAGACACAACACCAAAAAGCCAGCCTTCGCATGACACCTCGAACCAGAGACGTATAGAGTTCACCTGATGACCTTTGTTCCAGTTTCCAGAAGGCTACAGAAAAATACATAGGCAGTTCACGTCACTGATTCATAGGCAATAGCTGAGAACACTTTATTAGGTTATAACAACACATGTAAACATGTTACAGAAATAAATTCAAACTTAATGATAATAACGTATAATTAGGGAACACGTCCATGAATTCCATGCACATAACAACAGGACATTTCCATATGTAGTTGATGCAATATTGAACTTCAACAACCTGTCATTTACTGGATATAACTCTAATACTTTTTAAACTTTATATTCACAATTTGTTTTACACACAGTCTCTCTCATCTGTGACATACTGATTGAAACAAACATAAATGAATAGTAGACATATGCAAGGACAGCGTATATATTTCTAATGCCAAACAATGGTGTGTACAATAGCATTTAACATGCTATTTTACTTAAAGAACTGGTTTTACATGAGTAAAGTCCATTTTTCCCCAGTGTCCTTGAGTATATTTGGTTGCAGGGTTTGATGACTAATATATTTGCGTCACATCTGTATTCATGAGGTTTTGTTCTTTAAGGCATTTACTGAGTGAAAAAATATCATACACTGTCTTTTTCCCACCAAAAAACAAAGTAAATGGGTTGTCTAGGTTTTTCTCGGTTGGACCACTAAAGCTCATCACAGGGTTTCAGGAGAGGCAAAGACAAAGGCTTTTTTTCTGAATGAAAAGAAAACATTATCAGCAGTTTGAGCTTGTAAGCAAGATTACTTTTTTGGAAGATGGAACCATATACTGTCATCTTTGGTGATACAACACCTCAGTCATCCGCCTCAACGTTGTTTTGATTCAACAGAACATGCCACCGTTCGATCTTCTTGTCCTTGTTCTTGAGACATTCATACCAGTGCTTCAGACATTCACCTTTAGCTGTGATTCCAAGCTGGCATCCACCTGTGTGGAAAAGACACATGGAAATCTAAAATGAATAGTTCACCTAAAAATGAAAATTTGCTGAAAACGTGTTCACCCTTAGTTTCTTCATCTGAACAGATTTGGAGAAATTTATCATTACAACACTTGCTCACCAATGGATCCTCTGCAGTGAATGGGTGCCGTCACAATAATCCACAAGTAATCCAGTCTATCAATTAACATCTTGTTAAGTGAAAAGCTGCATGTTTGTGAGAAACAAATCCATCATTACAATGTTTTAACAAATTGTCACTTCTAGTTAAAATGCACATAATCCATAATGACACTTCCTCCAGTGGAAAACTCCATTTTGTCCTTTCACATCAAACTCCACCCACACATTTGTTTAGAGCTGTTCTGGACTGTGTTGGCTTGTAAATGGTGCTTGATGTGTGCATATTTATTCCCTGATTCAGACGAGACGACTGGATAGGGCACTTGTATTTTGGCCAGAAGCACAAATTTGAAGTTAAAAACATCTTGATGATGGACTTGTTTCTTACAAACATGAAGCTTTTGTCTTCTCAAGATGTTAATTGATGGACTGGAGTGGTGTGGATTACTTGTGGATTATTGTGATGTTTTTAACAGCTGTTTGGACTCTCATTCTGACGGCACCCATTCACTGCAGAGGATCCACTGGTGAGCAAGTAATGGAATGCTACATTTCTCCAAATCTGTTATGATGAAGAAACAGTCTTTTTTACATCTTTAATGGGTGAGTAAATTGTAGCAAATTTAAATTTTTGGGTGAACTATCATTTTAAATTGACACTTTTTTTGTCATTATATATATTTCTCACCTATGAAATCATTAGATTTCCCCATGTCATAATCCCAGACAGACACATCCAAAGTCTTCTTTGCCAGTTCAGCATGCTTGATTTCATAGCTGAACTCCTGAAATCACATACACACAAAAAGAAAAACCCATGACAGGTCCATTTCATAAGATCTATGCCAAAAAAAAAAAACTTCCTTTCATTATAGTGTCAGAGCGTATTAAAGCACTGTCATGGTGTTACGCCAGTGTCGAGCATGTCAAGACGCTCACTGCCGGTCATATCGCCAGAGACAGAAAGAAAGAGTACCTCATTAAACTCAGGGTTAAGGGTCTTCTTCTTGATCTGAGTTTTATACTTCGCTTTCTTTCCCATGTCGGGCTTCAAGTAACTGCAAAACAGCATGAAAATTCAGAGACACAAAAGCACACAGCATGTTAAATAAGCCTAATGACTGTCACAAAGCAATTTCACCAAGCAAATGATTCTTCTTCCAGAGAACATTTTAATTACACTTTGAGAAGTGCTTTTTGCTGCTTTTTATTAGACTGTTGTATACTTGCATCTTTACAAAGGGGTCAGAATAGCCATTCGAGTCCATTGCTGCCAGATGAACACATCGAACTACACCCACAATCAGACGACCCTGCTGGCTGTTGTAGGTGAGAGAAATCAGGATACGTCCCCTCTCCTCTGCCTCTTCATCGTCCTTCAACTGAAAAAAAGCCACACAAAAGATGAGTAAACCCATATATCTCACTAATTAACAGATCAATCATTAGCTGAACCATTTAACCAATGTGACTTATAATGTACACAGGTGTACAGATGCAGTTCAACAAGGAGAAACGGAGGTTAAATGCCTGACTCGGCAGCTACCAGCTACTATGCTTTCTTGGGAATACTTCAGTGTTGTAAGTATTTCATTTCATATTTAATTCTAAAAATGTATGGTGCAGTTACCTCCTCCTCATAGAGCGCCATGCCACGAGATGCACCTGCGCCAGCAGTACGTCTCACCTGCGTACCAGGTGTTAAACACAGTCTTTTTACTACACTGCAAAGTCAAATTGGGTCATTCCTACAGTTTGGTGGATTTTATGTCCCCATGAAACAATACTGCATATTTCACATGAAATGGTAATCATCTTTCATGCCACATGGTTTTCCATACATAGATGTTTATTAACATATTAACACAAATTCATAATGATTATCTAAAAATAATTACTTTTTTTTTTTTAAGCATTTGACAAACAAATTCCCATGTTTTCAACTTCATATTGAAATAAAGGTAACGTATTTGTAAATTAGCCATTTTAAATATTATTTTAAATATTAGTATATACATTTACTTGTTCTCTTTGAGAACTCACCAATAGATCCTCTGCAGTGAATGGGTGCCGTCAGAATGAGAGTCCAAACATCTGATAAAAACATCACAATAATCCACAAGTAATCCACACAACTGCAGTCCATCAATTAATGTCATGTTTGTATGAATCAAATCCATCATTACAACATTTTAACGTCAAATCGTCGCTTCTTGCCAAAATATGAGTGCATAATCCATAATAATGCTTCCTCCAGTGAAAAAGTCCATCCCCTATTGTCCTCTCACTTCAAAATCCACCAACATATTTGTTTCAGAACTGTTTTAGACTTGTAAATGGTGCTTGATCTGTGGCAGATTTCATTCCTGATTTAGACGAGACAACTTTTTCTTTGAAGAAAGTGATATTATGGATAGAGGACTCATAATTTAGCCAGAAGCAATGTTTTGAAGACTGAAGTGGTGTGGATTACTTGTAGATTATTGTGATGTTTTTATCAGCTGTTTGGACTCTCATTCTGATGGCACCCATTCACTGCAGAGGATCCACTGGTGAATAAACAGACTCATGGGCTTCTTGAGCTTAAAGCATTGAAGCATTAAAACACATGTTGCATTGACAAATTGTCAATAGGACAAATTTCCTATACCAAATGTAAAATATTTGGTTAGGATTATTAGGATATACTACATTTTCTCACTATAAGACTAAAAAATAAATGAAATTTTAAAGATTTTTTCGACAAACCTGCTTAGCCCAGAATTTACCCTCAACTGTATGAATGACCCCATTACAGTAAATTTCTACAAAACGGTTTACTGTCCCCTTCATCTTACCGGAATCACTCTCTCAAGACACACACTGAAGGTCTTCTTCTGGTTCAGCTTCAGTTTTTTCAAGACCACCCGCGTCTCGCCGATAAACTCATTATGGCCGAACTTGTCCTCATCACTGACAGAAAGCCTGCCAGGGAACAATGCGGATGCTGACCCTTTCCACTCTGGGAAATGTCACGGCTTTAATTAAGTCCACTGCAAACTATTCTAACTGAACACATCAGTGAGGCTTTCCAAGAATCTTTATGTTGCAAATGCAATGGAAGAAAATGCAACAATCAGCTCATTCCATCATGCAAATGACTGAGGAAGGAGAATTGTAAACAATTAGCGTTATGTTGCTCATTCACATTTACCTCTGAAAGCTTCAGAGCATTAAATACAGTAAAGCTTGTTTTACCTGAGAGTCTTTTTCTGCATGTCTTCATTAGTGATGCCATGATAAACAAGGGTCTCGTTCCACACGGGGTTCAAGGTGGTACGAATCGTCTTTGTTCTTAGCTTGTTAGACTGAGAGATTGACAAAATATCATGCATTCATCACGTTCTGTGACAATTTCTACAACAACTTGTACAGCTGTTGTTACCATTAGCAAGATTTCTTTTAAAGATCACTACCTTACTGGCTCCTGGAAGCAAGTGCAATTTCACATAAGGATCAGCCAAGCCATTGGAGTCCATGGGCTTGAGACCCTTCACCAAAAATGGAAAAATCGCATGATTAGCAGGTCTACATGATCCTTCAGAAACTTTTTTTCCAGTGCAGAAATAGATTGCATCGAAACTGCCTGTTCTAGGGAAGAAAGACAATACCTTTGCTTTGATTATATTGCAGTGCAGTTCGTTTTTCTCCTCCTCATAGAGCAGACTGAACTCCAACATGCCCAGAGTGGCTGGAAAGTGGACAACATTGCGTGAAAGTCATGAAAAAAAGCTGACACCAAAGAATAACAGTCTCACTTCAACGTCGTCTCAAGCGCACGTCTGCTGATTTTACGCAATCTGTGATGCAAGACTTGCACGGTAAACCATTTTGTTCTGTGTGGTTCCCATGGGGTACAAACATGTCCATATGTCAGTGTAAATTAGCATCTTACTGGCATCGTCAGAGTCATAGCTGTTGGCGTCCTCTTCATCCTCTGCGGTGGGGGGTGGTGGCTGGCGTGAAGCGGGAACGCTGTTGGCAGCTGGCAAACGTGCGTCGGTCTGCATAGCAGGTGGTGCCCTGGCCTCCGGTCGACTCATAGGATCTGGAAAACGTACCGAGAGACATGCACTTATCGGTGAAGCAAAATTTGTGCAGTTGCTACATTGTTACAGTCAAAACAATTAAGAAAGGAAACACCGTAACCACTGGGTTAAGCATCCAGATCGATAACTCCAGAAGCATCAACCAACTGTAAGAAGTCATTTAGCTGATGCTTTTAACCAAAGCAATCTGCAGTGCGCTTATTATAGGTTCAGTCCCACTGGAGCAATCTGAGGTTAAGCATCTTCATCACGGGCACAATGGCGACAAATTAAAACCTTGTGGGATTTAAACCTACAACATTTTGTTTACCAGCCCAGGAGCTGATGTCCACAGAATGATCCTAAATGTGAATGCAAGTCACTTTCTGAAATGTGCACAAAAAAAAAGTTCCTTTATAAATCACAGTCCATCTTAAATTTAAATGCAAACAAGTACATCAACTCCACCTAATGAATTAGTTTCAGTGACACATCGCAAAGCAGTTGCTCATTTGCACATATAATGCATATTGTGATTTTCAATTTATCTTCACATTTTAAGAGACAAAGTTGTGTGCGTGTGTTTGTTTTATATGTATATATATTTAATTTGATATAATTTTATATAATTTTGCCTTTTTATCTTGTTTTTCCAAGAAAATCATATTTTATAAATATTGCATTAATTTCAGTGACGTGATTATCACCAAGCAGTTGTTTATTTGCACATAAAATAATATTAAAGGGATTGTTTGGCCAAAAATGTACATTTTTCTCATTTTCTCACCTTCCACTTATTCCAAACCTGTATGAGTTTCCATTTCTGCTGAACACAATACATATTTAATATATATTTCGAAGAATGTTGTTAACCAACATTTGATGGTAGCCATTGATTTCCATGTTTGTTTGTTTTTTCATAATATGAAGATTATTTTTTGCATGAACTATTCCATTTATTTCAAGTAACAATTTTTTTTGTCTTTTTTTTTTAGATTTTGTTTTGTTTAACAATAATAACCCTGAATGTGTTGTAACTTGCAACCAAAAGTGGTCTTAGTTATTGCCTTTATAAATACCGATTTGCTCCTCAGTTCTAACAAAGAATGAAATCCATGGAATTTAGGATCATATCCGATCATATGTGCATTTTATTAACAAGGCCCCTGAACCACAGTGCAATGGAAGGACACAGACACTTTTATAATATTCCCATTCCTGAATCATTACTGCCTATGCTATGTGAATATTACATGAATTCTCTCACCTTTTTTCGACGCTGGAGGTTTGGAGCTCATCACCGGTACTTCTCTCTTCGCCACAGGTGAGTACGTTTGTCCTTCCACAGCGGCGTTGGACTGAATTGTGCTCCTGCTCATAGACTGTCTACCTCTGTCTTCTTCTAGGGCTCTTTGGGATATGACAGAATGCTCGTCCCGTTTAGGGGGCATCGTTTCTGCTGAGCACGGGAGAAAATGGGAAAATGATACTGCAATCGTAAGCCTCATTTCCTCCTAGCGATATTAAGTGTTATTGAAATGCAGGACACTTACCAGATATCTGCTGCTCTCTGCCGGTGACCTGCATGCTCTCTGCATGGAAATATAGCAGTTTCTTTGAACCATGAATTATGAAAACAGTACAATAAATTACCCATGCCTAGTGCGAATACATTAAAAAACTGCATGGTACTGAGAATTTGTAATTAGGAATTTTTCCAGTGCAAAGCAATACTGAAACTATAGACCTTACCTCCATTTTTTGGCCGTGAAGATACTGAAGACTCTCGATTGGTTGGTGGATTGGTTGAAGTTGGTGCACTGGTGGTTCTGAGCTCTCTATTATTAGAGATCGGTAAAGGAGCGGGTAAAATCTGTTGTGGTAAACCTTTGAAAAACCAGGCACCAGACCGCTTCAGCATCTTTGGGAAAGAATAAATGATCATTTGGCAACTTCGATGTAGTTTTAGCGCATTGATTTATTCTAATTCACCACTAATAACATACATCTGTGCTCAGTTTAGCAAACTCTTGCTTGTGCAAGTGAATTGTAAGACTCTGCTAAACTAATTTTGGCCTAAAACAGACTACAGCCAAAGGCGGAAATGTAAATTTCATTTAAGCATCAGCCTTTTTTCAGATTTGTTTCTCCTTTTTTGCTGTTCCACTTTGCAAGCTCCAAGTAATTTGATACACTTTAAAGTTACAAAGAAATGTTCAAACCCAATTGAATCTTAGGAGATAAAATATATGTAACGACATAAGTTAGAATTCATAGACTAGGAAAAATAGGATGGATTGTTTATGCTACCCACGTAATTGAAAAAACAATTCTGCATTACATAAGTTTCTATGTTTTCTTTTACAGCACCTGTGAATCTCATCTCAGCCAATTACCATCCAAACAAGCATCAGCTGGGAGCTGGAATGGCTGGAATATGAAAATGCAGGAAGTCAGTTCTGCCCTGGTGTTATGAAGTAAAATGTCAGCGACTCAATGGATTAAACGCAAATGGGATTCGGGCTTCATGATCTTGTTGCATTAAAGAGAGTCACATCTCCTGCTGCTACTGACCCCGTCTGACAAGGAAACTAACCGTGACTTACATCGTCAAAAGGATGAATCATCTTATCACAGTCAAAGTGTCTTTGAAAGTTAGAGGTGCTGAACTATCCTATCTATTTATATCTCTGAGTTACACACAGAATAATTATTCTGTGAAGCCAGTAGAATATTATTTATAGAGCATTTTTTAGGTGTTGATTTAAAATTGTTGTAGAAATGGATTTGTTTAATCAGACATGCACATCGCTGGATAAGCATTGCAACGACTGCTCAGCCGTCAAAACATGATCTCATCAATGCCAGGTAAATGCAGATTTACATTAACAAGCACTTTTTGAAAGCACACCATTTTCGGGATATAAACCTCTGCAAAACAAATGTTTTAACATGGGGGATTCACAATACAGTTATTTACCTCGTTATCACATTTAAGGAATAATTCACTCAAACAGGAAATTCTGTCATTAAATCAAATTCTGTTCCAAACAGATATTTTGATTTTTGATTCAAAACAGTGCACCACTTTTGGTTAAAACACACCAGCATTATCTTTAAATAAAACAAAAACTTTTTTTTTTTAAGTTTCCGTTACTTGAAATTACATTTTAATTCAATTAAAAATGATAATTTTTTCATCATTTACTCACTTTACTCACTCTCAAGTTGTTCCAAACCTGTATGAATTTCATTCAGGTGTTGAACACGAAAGAAGATATTTTGAAGAATGTTGGTACCAAAGAATGTACCATAATATAAAAAAAATACTATGGAAGTCAATGGCTACTGCCAACTGTTTGGTTACCCACATTCATCAAAATATCTTAATATATTATAAATATTCTTTTGTGTTCAGCAGAAGAAAAACTAATATAGTTTTGGGACAAGTGAAGGGTAAGTAAATGATGACAAAATTTCATTTTATTTCAGCAAGTTGCCAAGGAAACATTTCTTATTTTCCTTCAGTTTAAGTTCTAAAATAGCTAAATAAATTAAAACTAATAAATGAAAAAAAAAGAAAACAGTTACCAACGCCAAAAAAATATATAATTAAAACTTCATAAATACAACAAACATATTAAATCTAATAAAAATAACAAAACGCAACAAACTTGCTAAAACTTCAACTTTAAAAGTGGAAACATAAAAAATAACAATTTACAAAAACTATAATAGTAAATCAATAATATATAAAATAACACTGTGTCAATGTCACCAAACTTGATACAACATGTCTAAAGGCAATTTGAGATTTAAGCTGCAGAGTTGCAGAAATAAATGACTTAAATTTGTTACAAAGCTTCATTTGAATTCAGAAGAATTGGACTTCAGCACACATGGTCTACTTTAATGATGCTTTTATGGTGCTTTTTGGAGCTTGAAATTCATGGTCACAGTGACCTCATTGTTTGAAACAGATGAGCTCAAAAATCTTCCCTTTGTGTGGAAAGAACAGCAAAATTGTGACAATTTTAGGTTTTGGCTGAATTATCATTGCTCTAAAACAACATTCATATGCCTCAGTGCATCTCACCTCTTTGTGCTCACTGCAGATTTTGCACAGCCATATTGGACTGGAACGACTGACACTTTGAACGCCACACTTAGTGCACATGTTCTGTGGGGGTGAAACACAAAAAGGCCTCAGGAGGCTGCGCAGGTGTAAACGCACTCAGACGGCATTAAGTTCCATCACTGCTGAAAAACAGCCCACAGACTAAACATCCCCTCCGGGATCAATAAAAAATCTATTGACCTTTGTGTCAGGCGTCACAAAAGACAAGCATATGCATTCCGTGTCATTATTTTTGATTGTGCAGACTGATTGACATCCCTCTTAAATGCACACGTGGCTCAGTAATGGGCAGGGCATAATAAAGATAAGTGCATATCGCTCATTCATTTCTGCTTGGTTATTTTTGGACAATCGTTATTGGAAGACGTGCTCAGCGTGCATTAGATAATTGCATGACTTCGAAGGCTCGGCGAATGCACGTCTACCTTTTTGCACTCGGCGCACACGACTGCGCTGACGCCCGCCAGGCCGAACTGCTGGCCGCAGAGTAAACAACGCGAGTCGCCGTCACCGCAGGCCGTCCGCTTCATGCTGTCCAGGCGATTCACCAGACGCCTGCGGGACGAGAAACGACAAAGTATAACGTCAGCACACTTCCACCCCTCCTCCAAGTGGTTATCGTAATGTATTGATGTAAAGATCTGTGAGTTAAGACGTTTTGCAAGCAAAGTGCTGAGAAAGAGAGAGAGAGAATGAGAAAGGAGGCAGTTCTTGTCTAGTTAGCACTATTAATTTCTTGCAGTACATTCCTCGGCTGACTCTTTGCTTGTAAAAAAGCTTAAGCACACCCGTCTTCTCAATCACTTGGACAGATGTGCTTGGGCCGAATTGCTCTGCGGAATGAGGAGAAACTGTGAACTGATGCTTTTGGGGTCTCAGGTGTTGGTCAATATTGCCTTTGCTACAAAAGCTACTGAGTCCAGTCCTGTGTGCGATAATGTGACAGCATATGTGACCCTGCGGATAATTTGTATAAAAACCAGTTTGGTCACCAAGTGGAAGACAAGAGTGTTTTTATTTTTGCTTCAAGTGTCAAGTCACATTTATTTATATAATACAGATTTTCAAAAGCAGAGTTTCAAAGCAGCTTTGCATTAATAAACAGGGAACTAACAGTATTAATGTTATAAAATTCAGTAATTATGAAATGACGTCAATTTTAGCTGTAAAGCAGCTCTACAGAGGTCATTATTCAACTCCATTTAGTGCAATGTTTAATCAATTCGGTTCAATAACTGCAGACATTGCAAAGTTAGTGTCATTATTCAGCTCAATTCAGTTAAAATTTTGTTCTCATCTGATTGTGTCAGTGTATTATTATTATTACTGAATATGAATCCCCCATCAACTTTCCAGGTGTTTCTTCTAAAATTCCAAATGAGGAACAAAAATGATACAATTGTTGACATACAATAGGATTACGGAGGTAAAAATAAATCATGTGGACAACAAAACCAAACAAGCAAGAAGCTTCAGGCTTCAAACATTTGGTCTCTGTTTGATCGTATTACTCTTTGAAACAGATATTTGGGACAATTTATCTTGGACTAAGGAATATTTCATTGCACAGACATTAATGGACTTAATGGAGTTCTCAATTATGATTTCCTTTACCAAAAGTATCAACTTCATCTCAAATGTTTCCCTTAAATCGCCTTATAAGGAATAAAAATGGACACAAATGAGCCAATTATTAAGGTAGAGAGGTTAAAAAAAATCATGGATAGCGTAAAACAAATGCCAGTCAGCAAAGTCTCCATTTGATCTCTATTTAATTTTACTGCCATCTACAACAGACAACTAATCACAATCTTATTTGTGATTAGTTTTCTTTGTGATTAATTTTCTTTCCTATTAACACAGTAGGAGATACCTTTTCTCTTGTTTGGTGGGTGTGTCAAAAATGTCAGCAGCAACATGTATAAACCACGCGGTATTAAAGAGACAGCTCGCACAATGGGTCCAAGTAAAGTCGTTTACAAATGTGTCCGCTACAGCTGGGTATACGCAGCAATTGACGATAGAAGACATGTTTGTTATGCATATTTTTCAGTATTAAATGCGTATTTATACCGATTTCATCAGGCTATGAAAATTCTTCAAAAAGAACACAAAGAATGGCCTTCTCAGCTGCCATAGTTGCAACTCTTGCGTCATCAGAACAGGGTGTTCAACGCACCACCGTTTCCATTTAAAAAATGTTTTGCACTGTTTTGTCGTGGCTGAACGCAGCCCAGGTGTCTGTGCATTCCCTCTGTCATTGGTTTGCTTTCGTCAGTTCAGATTTTTCTCATGCGCTCATTCGCTAAGCTGACTAGCCAGTCGGAGTTCTCTTTCTCGTCGTCAAGCTCCATCACCAATTTGACATGCAGAATTGGCTGAAAATGACTGACGGCATCCGACTAGAGGCAAAAGACTAAAGCCGACCGATGCTCAAAATCCACACATCGACATATCCTGACAGCCGACCGTCTGCGTGGTGTGTCCCAGGCTTTACTGAGATCTCTTCTGAAACTTGTACGGGGATCATTCTCCATTTAAAGTATAAATCCACTTCCAGAATAAAAATTTTCTGATAATTTACTCACCCCCGTGTCATCCAAGATGTTCATGTCTTTCTTTCTTCAGTCGCAATCGCATCGCCGAGCATTTGTGGTTAAAAAGTGTATAAATATAATTTTTTGTAAGAAAATGACCGATCGTTTTGCTAGATAAGACCCTTATTCCTCGGTTGGGATTGTGTAGAGCCCTTTGAAGCTGCACTGAAACTGCATTTTTGACCTTGAAATCATTGGCCACCATTAAAGTCCACTATACGGGGAAAAAAAAAATCCTGGAATGTTTTCCTCAAAAAACGTAATTTCTTTGCGATTGAAGAAAGAAAGTCATGAACATCTTGGATAACACGGGGGTGAGTAAATTTTCAGGAAATTTTTATTCTGGATGTGGACTTCTCCTTTAATCTCATTGACGTCTTTGAGTCTAGGTGTAAATTGAGCTGAATAATGACACTGTTCTCTTCTGTAGAGCTGCTATTTAGCTGAACTGAATTTTTTTTTCATAATGGATGGATTTTGCAAACATTGACAGTTATTGAACTGAACTGTATCAACAATGAACTAACTTGAACTAAAAAAAAAAAAAGAGTGTCTTTTTTAGAGCTACTTTAGCCTATACAGCAGAATTTGAATATCTCATATTTAAATAAGTTTACATTATTGATTTTGTTAATTTTCCTGTTTATTACTATGAATCTGCATTGAAACAATCTGTATTGTATAAAGTGCAACAGAAATAAAGGTGACTTGACTTAGAGATTTCTTTCAGGAGCAGAACAAAAACACGACTTCAAGTCAACGTCTCACCCTATCCTCTCTTGCTCCATAGCCTCCATCATCTTGGCTCTCGCCAGCACGCTGTTGATCATTTCCTTCTCCTCGTCCGTCAGCTCCTCGATTCCAGCGGCGGACTCCATCTGTCTGCCGTACATCTCGCTGCCCGTCCTAAAGCACACAAGCACAATAGTCAATTACGCCCAGTGCGTAGCCAAACACATCTGCAGTGCCGAATGCTTAAATATACCACCAAAAACTCCCAGCGGCCCCATCTGTCCATATTATTACCCAATCACAATCAACCAACAGAGGAGATTTCAGAGGAACACTGTGCTGCGCATACGGACACGCATCGGTCAGGAAATAATTTTCAAAGGTAGAGCTATTACAACAGCTGTTTTGTGCTTTATCTCCAGCGAAAGTGAAATCTGCTCGGTGCCTTTTGACATTACAGCATGTCATATCATTAATGAGTCAATGCATCGCTCTTTCCGGCGTGTTGGGCAAATTCTATTCCATCCCCACAGAGACGCTCGAACCGCTGATTGAAAATGTCGAGGTGACGGAGGACATGACTGATTGCCATCTGGGGCTGAAAAGAAGAGGAGGAGGACACGGAGACCGAGTAAAGGGGAAATAGAGGGAGAGTGATGATCAGAAATTACATCACACTCTCACCAGCGCTGTCACTATTCATCTCATCAGCCGTTTCCATAGAAAGCGCTTCTATCATGTATGAAACACACGTTTTTAAGGGCCTGCCGGATCTTCAAAGGCTCCACTGAAACGTGCATCAAAATTCAAATATGTTTGCATTATCTGCTTGAAAACCCAGCTTGGTTTTATATGAAAATGCTGACGCCGACAAAAACGTCAGCCTTGCACTTAAATGTAAATGCTTGCAACTCTAAACTAAGCTATATACAAATAATATTCAATGCAGACAGAGATACGCATTTATGGAACGATAAAGGGAGGCATTTTGCTCTACAGCTTAACCAGTACTTACAGGGTTTCCACAGGTTTTGAAGGTAAATTTCATTCTTTTAAAGGTCAGAAAAATGACCTTTTCAAAAGAGAAAAACGTTTTCACAGATAGTTCATTTTAAGCATAAAGACACTTAATTTTGTTACAGTTCTAAGAAATCAGTCTTCATGTCCACACCTTCCTTCTCAAGTAAATGTGTCTTGATTTAAGGATGTTTAGATGTTTGTATTGGAAAACAAGACAAAAATACTGAGGAAGATATTCATTTTTGCAATGCATGCAACATTTAAGGCCACGATTTTATGAATTTAAGACTTTCGGCTCTGATTTAAGACCTTTTTAAGGCTCTAATTTGTGGAAGGGTGAATTAAGACCCCCCCCCGCCCAAACCCTTTGTCACAGACTACAATAGATCAAGAGCCGGTCCACGTCTTATTGGTAAGGTCAGTTGTTGGGCACAGTGCATCAATGTGCCCTAAATGTCATTTTCTATGCTGGGACATTCAGGACATTGATTGCATTATTGCATTAATGGCTAAAGCAAATTCAATATCACTGAGCCATGAAATCCAGACAGTTGCATAAAAACCAGGCACTGCTGTTGAAATCTTTGGGTGACTTTGATGCAAATACACTAAATCTTCTTACATGATTCTAAACAGTCTTTAAAAAAACAGCTTGATGCTATACGAGAATTTAGTAAAACATCTATATTTTGGTGCTTTAAAGAACCCAGAAATCACTGATCTGAAGCACCTACACTCTTCAAAATAAATGTTCTTTATTGGAATCAGTGGCTCCATGAAGAACATTTATCATCCATGGAATCTTTTCATCCCACAAAAGGAACTTTATTGTAGAAAAAGGTTCTTTAGATCACTGAAATGTTCTTCACACTAAAAAAAATGGGAACTAAAAATAGTTCTTCTAAGGCATGACTATGAAAATGGAATCTTTATTTTTAAGAGTGTATAACAAAACATCAAGAACATTTATAATTTTCAAATAACTATATACGCTTTTAAAAGGTTAAAGCTTCTATTTTGGCATTGATGATTCCATTAAGAGCATTTAAGATCCATGGAATGTTTCCACTGGACAAAAGGTTCTCAATAGTTGAAAAAGGTTGTTTACATTTTTAAAAAGTTCTTCACGCATATAAAAATAGTTCTTTCTTTTAACTTAAAGATTCTTTGGGGAACCAAAAATGGCTGTTCTATGGCATCATGGTTCTATGACACCCTTTTCAAAGTGTTATTTGTAAGACTGAAATAACATGAACATTTAATCAACCATATACAATCTTAAAAATAAAGGTTCCAATGAAAAGGGAACCATCTTCTTCATGGAATCATTGATGCCAATAAAGAACCTTATTTTTAAGATGGCAAAGAACATTTAAATCATATAAAGAACCTTTTTGTGCAATGGAAAGGTTAAGAATGTTGAAGGTTCTTCATGGAACCATCAATGCAAATAAACAACCTTTATTTTTAAGAGTGAAGCGGTTCGTTGAGGGACCTAAAAAACATTTTTCCACTAAAGAACTTTTTGTCCAATGGAAAGGTTTCACAGATATTAAATGTTCTTCATGGAACCATCAATGGCAATAAAGAACCCGTGCAGCATAAGTAGAGGATTCATTGAGGAACCTAAGGTGCTGCAAAGAACCACTGAAGAACTACAAGCCAACAGAGCTTCATTAGCAAACTGATTTCACATATTAAAACCTAAATGCCACATCATTGCGCTCTGGAACCAGATGAGGCATTTGGCACATGATATGGTTTGATCAGCGATGTCAGCACGCCTGGATTTGGCAAACGCCGCTTCTTTTCCACACCTTTCAGAGGTTGCCAACATCCCTGCCCACATTCACAATCTATAACCTCAGCTGTTCCAGCACGGCTGATATTATTACCTATAATACACTCTAGTGAGCTCTTGTGCTGTGATTTATATACGCCTTGGGGCTTGTAGACCCCCAACCACCGGCAAAAACACCTGCTCTCCTCCACCCCTGCTCCATTTGTTCACAAACCAGCCAGAACCTTCCAGAATACAGTATTTAAATAGATCAGGTAGGTAATCTCACTTCAAGCAGAATGCAGGTTAATGAGATGTGGGATAACGAGATGCAAGGATTAATTGGGGCAGTTATTTGTCGAGTAGGTGGTAAACAGAGAGATGTGCTGCTGTAAACTCATTAAAGCACGGCCTTTACACAAACACGTCAGTGTTATCATATCAAAGACGAATTAGTGGACCAAAAGAAGTTTTACACATGGTTCGCGTAGATGCTTAATCACGTAAAGTGCTGTCGTTTGCGTCTTTTGTAATTTGGACACATTGTGTGTATATTTGCAAACCCTGATCCTGTTCAAAATTATTTGCTCTCCCTCATGTTGCTAATTATTTGCCTACCCTCATGTTGCTCCAGAGTTGTTCCTGAACAAATCTATTGTTCCGGTAAAATAGGATTTCCTAATTTTTTTATCAGCCAAAACCATTAAACATAAAATATTTACATGGAAGTGCCCACCGAAATTTTAAGTTAATTATTTCAATAATTTAATGACACATTTGCATGTTAATTTCTTTGATAGCGAATAATAATAAATTATTATAATGCTATTAGTAGAAGTGCTTTAACTTTTATTTTTTAAATTAAAAAATAAAAGACAGAAACATATTACGGTTATAAATTACAGTTACCATTGCAAATTATTAAAAAGTACCAAAAAAGTTGAAAAAATTTGTAATTAGAAAGAAAATATGGTTCTAAGCTATATCGCAATTATCATGCAGCCACCCTATTTATTTTTTTAATTTTACAATCTTTACATACAGTATCGCTAAAGCAGCATTTCTTATTTTCATTTGCTTTAAACTGAAGTACTGAAAAACTAAAACTATAATTAAAACTGAATTAAATCTGTATATACACATTTAAAAAATATTAAACTATAATAGTATATCAAAAACACTTAAATAACACTGCTGGCTGGCAGGTTTCATTCTTGTAGTGCGCACTTGGCATTAAGCTCCAGACACATTAAGCCGTGTTACTCATAAGGGAGATGAGCATTCATATCCAACTTGAATTTCCACCCACTTCGCCAAATCATTTCTCATTTGTCATCTCTTTGCTTTCAATAAAATGGCCAAAAAAACTTATTTACAAAATGTATATTGATTCTTCTGTGAACATATCCAATAAATCAGGTGTTAGGAAGCTTTCATAACAGGAAAGCAAAGGCGCGCTCAGCAAGCGGCTCCGGAATACAGCGATGCCAGGTTTGCCTCGCCGCGCTGCCAAGAGAAAAACCCATGTCACTTGGAATTCATCAGCAGCTGCCGAGCACGAGAAGCATCACTAGCCCACGGAAACACTCCACAAATTGAAGTGAAGTAAAAAGAAACCGAGGCGTTTTAGCTCCACAATGCAACGTGCTCCTCGAAGGGGTTTTACAGCACATGTGCAAGTGTGTGTCTGTGTGCATGTCAACTGCAAAAAGCCCAACGACCTGGAAAAATGGATTTGAACAAAGCCAAAAAAACAGGGAACAGAGGTGATAAGACAGATCTAACTTTAGGAGGACAAAAAAGGAAGGCTACAGTATGTCAATTATTTCAATGCATATTGTGCATACACGCCACTTAACCCTATAAATCCTACTGTATCATATTTGATATGCAAATTTCTAAGTCCTTTAACGTGAGCAAAATTTTGCTGTACAAAACTTCTGTAGCCTGGTAGATAGTTCACTTCTTTTTAGCTAGTAAAAGGCCTTTTAGAAGTATAACTGTGAAAACATCCACCTTCAGCTAGCGACTTTTTGCTGTGAAATCTGTTTTTTATAAAGTAAATGTGAGAATAACTTTGATATTGTTAGTAATATTCCAAGATGAACACTTACTGACTGAAGCAACTTTGGTTTACGTGATTATTATTATTTTTTTGTGTTCATGTTCAAATGCTTGCCTCTAATCACGCTTTTGAGTAAGGTTTATTTGTTCATCTCTCAATAATCATTGTATTGCATTGCATTACAAGCAATTAAATATAATCTTACTAAGATACTGGGAGATAGAGTCTTACTGGGAGATATAGAGTGACGACTGACATTTATATAATTTTATGTAAGCTATACTGTTATAAAGATCTCACTGATTAATTACACACTGTAAGAATTTCATTGTTCTTTATGGTCATTTAAATATCCACAACTGCGCAAATTTTTGCTCATTTGGGTCTCAGAATAAAACAAAGGTGTTTTTCCCTCCTTTAAGTTTTTTTTTTTTTAATATGTATTTAAAGGTTCAATAAGCTGTTTCATATCAAATAATTGGATTCCTCCAACTACTATTTCATATGTCAGGCTTTACAGGGTCAATGCTTGATTTATAAAAGCATTTAATACATACTCTTCAGCAAGACAAGGAGGATGGTGGTTGAATGGGACATTTCTGATGCCGTCACCGAAAGTGCATGCATAAAATTTTAAAAAGCCTTGATACACTGTATCTGACCTACTTAACGTATTCCTGTAACAAACACTTGGCCGTTTCTCTTCTCACAGAATGCACACTAACACAACATCAGCATCAGCACACACAAGATCATCCACCTACTCTAGACGTCAAGAGCTTCACTGGTAAGAAGCGGCTTACCGGCTTACTGAGAACCCCAACAAGTTTATCCCTTTACCACCATTTTGATGAGTCTCCCTTTGAGTTAACGGATGCAGAACAGTGTTAAATCCATGGCTGCGTGGCACGATGGAGATGCAGAGCTGACTGTGGACTGTCAAACAGGGTTACCCTTATTTTTCATCCCTTTGAACAGCCAATGAATTCTATGGGGGAGATATTTTCCATGCAGCCCTCAGAAAAGTGAGCGATGTACCTCAAGGTTTGGTTTTGGGCCATTTGCAGTTGTGATTAGAGAGGAAGAGGAGAACCTAAATGTAAAAAAAAAAAATCAAAATGGGCCCTTTTTACCTTCTTAATACATGTTTCTGGTCTTATTGTGAATAATTTAGAGATGTACTAAAATATTTAGGCCTGCAGTTAAGATTTATGTATTTGAATTGCAAAAATATTATAACATTTCCATCCATTTGGATTACACAGTTTTAACAAGCTAATGATGAAAACTTAATGTGACGCATATTTGTCCGTCATACATAGATGGAACAGGTCAGATTCTGTAATAGTACTAATAAACAATGGAATTTAAATAAGTAATAACCAGGTTTATATATTTAGCATCAATAAATCCAATTAGTTTCAATCTCATACATTTTAGCCATGTTCATACTATTAACTGAATTAATCATTGTTTTCCCAATGAATGTGATTTTATGATTTAAATAAAATCTAAATATATGCAAATACATATAAATAATAATAATACCACCAGAAACCACTTTTCACAGTCTAATCAATTCCTGATTGGCAAAACCAGCTCTTGCCCTAAATTTATTTCTGGTTGAATAACCTGTTTGTCACATTATGGAAGGAAAACACTGCAAATACCAATTCATGCTAACATGTTCTGACAATACAATGCACAGGAGCTTTGTACTCAGGTGTGTGATGCCCTGGCCATCTGTCTGCAGTAGGAATGCACACAGCTGCTTCTTAAGAATTTCATTAATGCTATAGCCCACCACATCTCTTATATGGTGAAGGTGGCGTCCAGAGAGGGTTTACCAAAGCCTTCACCTTACCACTGAGAGAAAACAACAGCTGAAAGAAAACAAGATCTAGATGCCAAAAATGATGCATCACTATTACTGCAAAAAAAAAATTATTTTCCACCAAACATGGGCATTATTAACACTATAAAGTCTACTGTATCATATATGATATGCAAATATGTAAAAGGTCTTTTAGTATAATTATAACATCCATCACGTGTCTTTTTTGCTGTAAAATCATTACTGATTTTTATAAAGTAAACTTAAGAATAACTTTGATATTGTTAGTAATATTTCAAGATGAACACTTTGTTTACTTGATTTTCATACATTTTTAGGAATATTGTGTTCAAATGTGAGTCTCAAATATGATCAATAGGCTTTTGAGTAAGGTTTATTTGTTCATCTCTCAATTGTAAATGTATCGCATTGCATTATATGCTCTGATCATAAAATTAAGAAATATCTTACTAAGACATTATTGAAGATATAGAGTGACAACTGATATTGATATCATTTTATGTAAGCATCTGCTATACTGTTATAAACATTTCAATGAGTTACATTACGAGCATCAGAATTTCATCTCACTTTTTGTTCATATAATTATCAGCATCTGCACCAAATTGCATATTTTTGCTAAGTTTGGGCCTCTGAATAAAACAGATGTTTTTTCCTCTATATTCTCACTATATCACACTATTATGAGCCATTAATGCCTGATGTATCAAATATGATGCTCAACAACAAAAAAAAAAGCACTTTTTAAAAAAAAAATATATTTTTTGAATTTTTGTCTAAAGGTCCAATACACTGTTCCATTTAAAATTAAATGATTTTTTTAGACTATTGTTTCATATGTGTCAGGCTTCACAGGGTTAATACTTACTACTAGTGTTCAGTTTAACTGTAGAGTACATTTAATTTTCAGCATCCTGTCTTGAGGAAGTAGAAGCTACCATTAAGTCTTGTAAAGTGTCAACAGCCATGCTCTATAAGCTTTGTATTTTCAGATCCGATAGCTGAGAGCAAAGACAGCCACTAATCGCACACGCAGCCAGTCAAGCGTTGAGGAATTAGAGAAAGATCTGAGCTGAAAGAATGCTGGAGTTTAGACTATGACTACAAGAAACCTGGATGGGACGTAATCGTGACCTATTCTTCATTGACTGACTTTGCTTTTCTATGATCTAAAATGTTGCAAAGCTTTGAAATGCAAAAGGTTTATTTTTAAATTCCAAAACTTGTAGATGTGTCTGTCAAGCAACATTTATTGCCTCTGAATGCCGCCAGATCCCCGTCTCGCACACAAAAGCACGGCCCAGAGAGAAAAGACTCAACTTCCCATTACATAACGCACACTCATTAGCAGCCTTTTGAGATGTTGTTCAAAAGCCCTCAGAGCTGTTCACAACTATTTGATGAGCTGTCTCATTCAAAGCTAAGCAGATTTCAATCTATGCAACTAAAACCCAATGAAATTCTTGTGAAACTTAATGCGCAGAAAGACAGAAAGTCACGCCAGCAGACCAAACTCCACCAAAGAAGAGTGGCACAAACTCAAGATCAATTCCAGTCACGCCAAATTAATTGCACAACATGCACAAATGTCTCTGCCATCTGTGTTGCTTTCTTTTTGCAATGCATATGTCTAATAATAGAGCTGCTTCCATGACCAGTCCAAGATTTTACAGACATGCAGAACAATCATAAAGCACCTCCTGACCCAATGCATTCACCTAAATGCTTGAAATGCAAGGCTTCTGAGCACATATAATCATTCGATATCAGCTTTGTTGCAAGCTGTCAGTGATGTGAAGTCACTCACCGCTCTCCTCCTGCGCTCAGCAGCAGCAGCAGCACAAATGAAGATGTGCGTCTCTCCCTCTCTTTCTCCTCCACAGTGATGCAGGAATGATGCTTTAATACTGTCTTTAGGGAGAAGAAAAGCCAAACCCCCACCCCCTCCTGTCTGACCGAGCCGCACTGCCATCCAATGAGAAAGAAACAGCACAATTCATTTACACTGCACATACCTGATGAAGATGATGATGATTCAATTATTTTTTATATCCACCCCTCTGCCTGACTTTTCTTCCTATAGGCTTGTATATTATAACTCATTTTGCATTACTGCTGTTATTTGTACACACGCATATAGCAACAATCTGTTATATGCATCTTGTTTCCCAGTTTGGTTTTCTCACATGAGCTCTCTTCTTTTACTAATCACCGTCTTTTACCACGGCTCATTACTTTTAAAAGGTCACAATCGCCTCTGTGCGAGTGAAATGACCAATTATGCTGTAATTTGTTAGAATTAGAAATACTGAGCAAAATTACAGTCGTCAGTGACCGTGTGCCCTCATGTGAATGTACTGCCCCCTTGTGATTGTTCTTGAAGCAAATGACCTTAGAATTACAGACAAATAATGTCAGAAAGCACACAATAAAATAAAAACATCCATAAGTTGTTACTGTTAACTACAACTAACACAAACCTTTTTCATTCATTGAAATAAAGTTAAAATAACATATAATCTAAATATTAGATTAATAACTGAAAAAGTGGAAGTTGTACTAAAATTATTAGAACTCAAACTGAAATAAAAATTTACCTAAATAACATTAAAGAACAAAACTAACAAAAATACCTAAGAGAGCAAATTAAAATTACAAAACACAATTCTTAAAATATTACTAAAATTAAAATGAATAAAAAAAACTATAATAATAATAATAATAATAAACTATAATAATAGTGATATTATAAATGCTAAGAAAAATAACAAAAGCACATTAAAAAATTTTTACCAAATTGAAAAAGGAAAATATAATATTAATACTTAATATAAATATAAATAAATGACAAAAGCTCCATTAAAAAATTACTAAAACTAAAATAATAACTATAATGCGAGAAATGCACTAAACCTAAATACAAAAAAAAAAAAAAAAAATGAAATTAAAATGGAAAAATAAATAAATAAACTAATTTCGGTGTTATTTTATTAACATTTTTATAATTTTCTTTTATACTTTCTTTTCATACATGTGTTTATATAGCTTTTGTTCATTTTTATTTTAATACATCAAGTTAAACTAAATTAAAATGAGAAATGTTGAAAATTAGCTGAAATTGTATACTTTCTTTCAATTAACGTTTATTTTATTTCACATATACTGAAAGTGTGATCATTTGTGACTGTAACTTGCCTGCTGCTGTTAAAAAACATGCCCATCATGGTTCGGGTTCCTCTCGACATGACATTGCAACACTCTGTAACACTTTCATTCAGGCGCTGATCTCAGGTCAGAGATCCTGCTGTACAGGGGTCAAGTGAAATGAAAGTGGAAGATGAGAGTGAGCAGAATGAGAAAATGCTTCACATGAATCAAAGGCATCTCAAGAGACACATGAGAGAGTTAACAGCCTCACATCGCTGAGCAGCAGCAGAAAGAAGACACGGACTGAACAAGAGCGACAGAGTGATCTGCCTTCTGTCTGACTCTTCAATACTGCTCTTCCTAATTCTTATTTACATGTTTAGTACTGTTTTTTAACTACTTAAATTTTTTTTAAATAATTAATTGAAATTATAACCAAAAGATAAATAAATTAAATCTAAAAAGCAATATTAAAACAAAAACACACAACTAGTTCAACAAAATAAAATGAAAACAGAAAATATAAAAATAACAGCTAATTCAAAAAAATAAATACTATAATAGTATATAAAAAAATACTAAAATAAAATATATTTTGTCTTGTTATTTTCCATAATTGCATTGTTATTTTACTAATTTCTTTGTTAATAGTTCACCTGAAGTCTTTGTCAGTACACACAGGCTATACAATTATTTGAACTAAAACTGGTAGAACTAAAACGTACAAATACAAAAAATACAAATGGGCCTAAGTGTAAGCTAAATAGAAATGTATACATATTTTTTAAATAATCAAAAAAAAAAAAGACAAAAGCATGTCATTAAATTATTAATATATTCAATTAAAATGAAAACTGAAAATATAAAAAAACAAAAGCGAATTCAAAACATTAATAAATCCAGTAATAGTATATAAATAATGATAAAACAACACAAAATTCATTTGGTCTTATTTTCCATAATTTCACCGTTATTTATTATTTACTATTACGTTACTATTTTTGTTGTTTGTAGTTCACCTGAAAAGTATTTAGAAAACTGATAACTGGTAGTACTAAAACTGAAATTCAAATAAATTAAAGCTAATTAGAAATACTAAAAAAAAAAAAAATGATAAAAAGACAAAAATTACTAAAATCAACGAATTAAAATGAAAACCAAAAATATGAAAATAGAAGCTAAATCATACTATTAATAAATTCTATAATAGTATGTAAATAGTACTAAAATAAGACAGAATTAAAAATAATAAAATTATATATATATATATACACACACACACACACACACACACATATATATATATATATATATATATATATATACACATACATATGTGTGTGTATATATATATATATACACACACACACACACACGATATATATATATGTGTGTGTGTGTGTGTGTGTATGAAGCGCACACAAACACTTTTCCATTATTATTTGAATGTGTACCAGCGACTCTCTGTGTCCTTCATCTGGTCCTGAATCTCCACATGCTGTTTTAGCAGAGCCGCTCTTCACTGTCAAACTCAGGACTGCATCTCTAGACAGACGGCAGCTTAACCTTTTCCTGCTTTATCAAGACGCCAGTCAATAACGTCTCACGGCTCCTCGGGGTCCGTGTCCTCGTCTGATCTGGACCCATAATATCTCATGTTCGGATCTAAGGGTTCTGCCATAATTAAACCTCAAAGATAACTAGCAGATGATTATTCTCAAGTACAAAATCTCATTTCTAAAAATGCCTTAAAAAACATCAAAGGTTGATTCTTTTGTCTACTATTAAGTTTGGTGTAAAAATAGATAAAAGCGACTGCATCTAAATCTGTACTTAGTGATTTAAACTATAAACCTTGGATGTAATGAAATGCACCAGCATGTGCACAATGTTGCATTAATTATTAACACTCATGTTGTTTTAATTATAACCCAGATTTTGCTCTCAAAACTCATGAGAATTAATGCAGTACTTAGTAACGTTTCATTTCACTTCAAATAAAAACAGACACAAATGAGTCAATAGCCGTCATACAAAAGAGTTTTATGGCTATAAAATAAATGTGGAGAAGCTCAGATGATTTGATCTTAATGAGAAATGTTTTGAGTCCATACTGAGACATGGTCATTATGATTAAAAGTAAATATAAACAGTACAGTAAAAAAAAAAAAAAAAAAAAATGTAACTTAAAAAACAAAAATTAAATTGAACTTTAAAACAAAATAAAAATGACAAAAACAATTACTAAAACTTTAAATTTAAAGTAAAAAAATTTATAAATCGAAATCAAAATATTAAACTATAATAGTATAACAGTGATACAAAAATTCTGAGATTGCAGAATTTTTACTGTACTTTTAATTGCAGAATTTTGTATATTTGCAAATCTGAGCAGTTTGAGAATTTAAAGTGCCCCTATTATGGGTAATGAAAAGTTCATATTTTGGTTTGGGAGTCCCCAACAACAGGTTGACATGCCTGCAAGGTTAAAAAACACTTTCATTGTCTTATAATATGCATTTATTTTTTACTTGTTTTGCTCAACGACTCCCAAACGATTTGCTCAACGATTCATTTTTACAAATCCCTCCTTTGCGTGACGCTAATCAATTGGTCAGTTGGTCTCATTTTCATTTCATCATGCCTGTAATGCCTGATAAAGCAGCGTTTGTGAGCCCAGTGCTGCTTTATTTACAGCTGTTACCAGGGAAAAAATGACTTGTTTCAATAATTCAGAGTCGACGCTTTCTTTTAAGAGACAATAACTTTATACACGGTGCACTTTCAGATTTAAAACTTTGCAGGATGTTTTCATTCACTTAGAGCTGTTACACAATGCATGAAAGGTCATTTTCAAAAATCCATAATAGGGGCACTTTAATATCTCCTCTGAAACAGATTATTGAGGTCTTTTTCTCAGGAGAAACATCTGAGAAGCTTCAGGCTTCACCAAAAAAGTCTTGCTTGTATGAGAGACACAAATGAAACCCCTGAGATTTTTCACATTTAGTTTTTACTTTGCTTATAGCAAGCAGATTCACCTCGAGTCCTTGTGGCTTCCCAGGAAAATCCAGATCTGCAGCTGGAACATCACAGCGCTCAGCAGCTGTACAACATAAAAATGAGTCCAGCACAACAAAATCTATTAGCTTCGGCCCATTGCTTTTTGCCATCTTATTACATTTAATGTGAGATTTGTCAAAGTAGCCATGCAACTTCTACATCACAAAAAATAACATTGTTTTGCAGAGTATTACCTGTTATGATAATTCCCAAAAACAACCATGTGGATTATTTGTGGACTATCGTGATGTTTTTATCAGCTGTTTGGACTCTCATTCTGACGGCACCCATTCACTGCAGAGGATCCAATGTCAAGCAAGTAATGGAATGCTACATTTCTCCAAATCTGATGAAGAAACAAACTCATCTACGTCTTGGATGGCCTGAGGGAGAGTACATTTTCAGCAAATTTTCATTCCTTCACATTCATCCATGCACGAATCAAAATTAAATCGCACAGATTCCAGTAAATGAACAGGACTCGAGCATGAAGATGTGAGCTTCTTGTTTATTGTTATCAAGGAGTTCATGTTGGTTAATTGCATTGCTAGCCGAACAACACGATCAACCCTATTCGCTTCTGTAAGGCTCACCGTCTGGCACGAGAAGAAATGCTGCTGGGTTAAACATACAGTATATCTTAATGGCAATTACATATGTTTAGTAAGTACATTCTCCTCTACAAGATATTCATGTACAATATACAAGTTTAAAAAATATAGTTTGCATTGAGTTCCACAACCGTTTCGTTCTCTTCACGATGACAAAAAATTCACATTAGTTGCTTTGGACCGTAATGCTTTCCGTGTAGCGAAGAGGACCGTGACATTTTTTGTTGGTTTCAAAAGAAAGTAAAGGAAGATAATTGGTCACCAACACACAGGAACGTGTGTAATGTTTACAAGAAACAAATGGCATGGCAGAAACAGAAGACCGGACTTGAGAAAGCAAACAAACAGCAGTATTTGCAAGACACAAACACGCTCACACACTTCAGGACGATAAACACACTTCAGTACGCCGAATACATGATGGGCTGAGCTCGTCACCTGCCAGAAAACCAATGTTAGAAACATGCAAGGAAGCAACGTTCAAGATGAAGAAAGCAAGAAAGTTGAGGCCAGATAATACGAACGTAACTGTGATCTTAAGACACCTAAGGCTGTGAACAAAGACAACGTCTGAACCGATGGTTATGAAGGAAGAAGCACTTACAAAAATATTAAACAAACAATTTATGAAATACTGCTGATGCTGAACATGAGAAAAGCATGGTTTAGTGAAGCTTGCAAAAACTAGAAAAGCCAAAAAAGTTAGCATTGCAAGAAAAACAAAGGCATGTGACCTGGCAAAACAATCCAAAAGTCAAGTTTGTCCATCATAGAGGGCCTGAATAACACTTTAAAACCCATAATTAAATCCACAGCGAGAAATCACCAGGGTTACGAATGTGCAGTCACTCTTAAAACAGTGATTTGGAAATTAAGTTCATATGCTGCTTTGACGTAAATAAATTTTTTTTTTTTAAAAAGACAGCAAAATCATTAAAAAAATAATAAGAAACAGATTTCGCAGTCAAGCCAAAGCAGCTGCTGGGTGGCCTGATGCAGCAGAACAATAATTCAGTAACACAAACAAGCCAGTGACACGGACGTTTTGTCCCACGGAAAAGTCGGGACGTCGCTCTCAAGGGGGGCGAAAAGGCAAACCGAGGGTGTGCTGAAGTTCTCCTGCCGTTTGGAGCAAAGTCTTAAGGACGCTGGGCTTAAACTGAAGGCAGAGGCTGTGAAAGTGGACTAGAATGATTCGGATCCTCTGATCTGAATTTAGCACTAGCACTAGAATGGCACAAACAGGCCGTTTTTACTGAATATAAAATAAACGAACTGTGTTGGAAAGATGAGTTGCATCCCTTTCATTTGCCGAGGAAAGGGATGCACCTCAGTCCTTTCCTGATTATTTTAGCAAAGGTGTATGTGATGATAGTGTCCATTTTCTGTTTGAATATCATACTCGATGTGTTCCAGAAAGTGTTCTTGCTTTGTTTAAAAGAGATGGAAAAAGAAACGACGATGTAAGAGATGAACGAAAGAGCGTAAGCTTTTCCCACACTCGCTAAAAGTAGCCTGAATCGATTTCAGAAAACTCCACACCCAAAAAAACATGATTTTGCAGGGGCTGTTTTGGGTTTATTCTGTATAAGGCTTCATGATCGTCACAGTGGTTTCTTAGTGTGGGGTTAAAAGGCTACGTAGCTGGAAGGAGAAATTAAATTCACTCCATCCACATGTCTCTGAGCTCGTGTGGACCAGTCTCTGGAATTTTTTTTTCTTCTTTTTTTTTTTGTCTTTTTTTGTCGTCTCTCCGTTTAGTCATGATCACTTAGGTGTTCAGGAGCGTCTGGCAACAACAAAAACAGTTCCTGTCAGGGAATAAAAAAAAAGAAAGATACACAGTCATTACTGAACTGAAATGAGCCACAACAAACACTAAAAGCATATTCAAAGACTGAACATTTTCAGCACTAGATGCTACAAAGGTAATATTTTGGAAACCTGCATTGGAAAAGAACGTAGAGCTGTTAATATTGTGTCTTCGTGTACAAGCCATATCAAATCTATAGTACCCAAGCAGAAATGGCTTTTGGGTGAGTAATGTCATTTTGACCCTTGTGCTGTGCTAAACATTTGGTGCTCCTACTCAAAAATGTCTGGCCTTTTAAAAACTGTTTGTAAATCTCTATCTCTATTATCACTAAATCTTGGGTTCAGTCTTTTCTTTCAATTAGCACAGGTTTTGTATTTCTTTTTAAAAGTGATTGATTGTAGGCCTCACTGATCTGAGCTCATGCACTTGTTTTTGAGGCAAAAAAAGCATTATTTGTGGATAATTTTGGCAATGTTCATTCAAAAACTGAGGTGCATAAGCTCAGATCAATGAGGCCTATGATCAATCAGTTACAAAAAGAAATACAAAACCTGTGCTAAAAAGATTGAATCTAATATTTAGATATAATATAGCTTAAGAAATTTTAAGCAATTTTTAGGCTGGTCATTTCTGACTGAGAACACCACAAGGTGGGGGAAAAAACCCTAAAATAATAATTTTTTTGGGAAGTTGTTATGAGTTTTAGTCCAATGCAACAACATTAGCTAGGAAGTTCTTCTCCGGGTCAAAAAGACACAATAAGAGTTAATAAGTTTTTTTTTATGTGAATAGGCCTCTAAACTATCTAAAAACAAATTTAAATGTGTCAAAATACTAAAGAAACTGTTGAATCTGGGACTGAAGTCGTCGTACCTGTGATTTGGACAGTGCTGGAATCGGAGTCTCATCTGTGACTCTTCTGCTGTTGCATAAGACCCACATTCTCATAGACTCGAGAGCTGTCGTCCCTCATGCTGAAAACACATAGATTTACATTTTTCTTATTGTAAACAATTCATCTGTGCATTTCCAAAAAAATAAATAAATAAATAAATAAACAAACTATTAAGTGTTTATTTTATTATGCTTTATCTGTTTGCATTTATAGATTGTAATTACAATCCCTTACATACACCAAACTTTACCGTTTAATTCCTATCTATATTCTGAAAGTTTTTACAGAAGGGATTGTTCATATAACATTTGCCTGGTTTATATAACTAGAACCATGATGAAAATATTTTTTCTGCCTGTTGACATTATTTTCTAATTCATGGAGTAATAAAAAGAGAAATCCAAGATCCATAAAAAGCTCTAATATGTCACCAAATTAAAGTATTTTACACCTGGCTTTATCCAGTGTTCAGATTTCTGTTCTGGAAATGTATGCAAATGAGTGCATATTTAATTTGATAATGCATAATCTTCATATTTAAATAACATGTCAGAAAACTTAATCCAAAACATTTGACCTGATCCGTTTCCATTCCATTACACAACGCTCACTTTTCACAATCCAACTGAAGAATAAAATCAAGTGCAGCCCTACATTTTTTCTTATTTAACAGACATTTCACTCAGAATCACAATATTGTAGTAAAGTCTATTGCAGCTTCAGTTACTCAGATGCTTTCTCTTTAAAGTGACACGCATACTTATCTATGAAACAAATGAATGAAATTGTGTATGTGGTGAGCAATGGTCTGGTGTGTTCTCACTCGGCACAGGTTGGTGTTGGCGTGCATGGTGGCAGAGGGCTCTGATCTCCTCCAGTCAGGTCAGAGAGAGAATATTTGATGTTGGTGTACTCGCGTCCTTTAATTTTACTTTTCTGAAAGTCAAAACAAACAGTCCATGAGACTAATTCATTCTGGGAACACTACAAATCTACACCATTTTGCTCCTCTCTTTATAAATCTGCTGTCCACAAAAGAGAAGCTTTAAAGTCTCCCTAGAGTTTTCCTACAAAATAAAAGGTTTATTGTTTGGAAATGAATAAATTGAGACATGTTGTTCCATAAAATACAATTATTATTACTTTATATTATTATGTCATTTTTATTTTACAGTGAAATAGTATTATTATAAAAGTAATATCTCTCATTTTTATTATATTTTGTATTGTATTTGTATTTAATGTAGCAGTAGTAATAATAATAATCATCATCATCATCATAATTAAACAATATTTATTATCATTGTTTTACAGTGATACTGCTATATAATCAAATTCAAATACAAGCCAAATTGCGCAGCCCTACATATAACCACAGCAAACATGGAGCTCTTAAAAAAAAAAAAAAAACGCTTATTAATAATCAGTCAAAACAGTCCATGAGACTAAATCAAGTTGGCAACACCGCATATCTACACCATTTTGCTCCTCTATTTTTAAATCTGCATTTTTCAGCCAAAATAAGAGCTCTATGGTTTAATGTTTGAAAATGAATAAATTAAGACTAAAAATTAAGTCTAAATATTACAATAATTTTACTGTTCTGTAAAATAACGTTATTATTATTTTATACTCTATTTACATTTCTTCGTATATACTGTTTTTTTAGTTTTGTAAAAAACATTATTATTATCATTTCATATTTTATGTACATTAGATACATTTTGTTTTCTTTTATTTGTTTGTTTTTTTACAGTGTAATATTATTGTGTAATAGTAATATTACAATTGTAATATCTCATTTTTGTGTATTATTGTGTACATATTTTTGTGGTAACAGTAATAATCATAATAAAAATAATAATTATCATCATTTCACAGGCTTATTAATATAAAATCAAAAAAAAAAAAAAAAGACAAATTGTGCAGCCCTAAAAACAAGCACAGTTGGCAATACTGCAAGTCTATAATATCAAAAGAGTGAAATGTCTCTCTTCTGTGAATATAAGTGTCGTACACACCTGCTCCTCCTCTATGCGGCGCTGTAGAGTCTCAATATAATGCTGCACAGCCATGTAAATGAAGCGATACTGGGCCTCTGTCTGTACCATTCCTGAACGCTGAGATCGCACCATCTGGATAGTCTTGGGCACGTCAATATCACAGTCCACTCCTGCACAACAGACTGCAGGTCAGATATAACTTCAAGAAAAGCTGCTAATTTAGGCAGTAGGGCCTAATAATTAACAAAAAGAGCATCAACAGATGAACAATTTACTGAATCTAGATGTAAGAACTTCACCCTTTTCTCTGATGACATCTATTAAAATATCAATCACGATAAACGTTCCTGTTCGTCCAATCCCAGCACTGTAGGAGAATCAAAAACACAAGTTTAGAACCAACAAACACACTCGCTTGATGATGAAAGTATTTGTACTAATACTTCAAACTAAAAGTTGAACTTAATGTCTAACTAAAAGAATTAAAAGCCATTAACTATTTGGATTTTTTTAAGTCATTACCATCAGCCCATGCATGTCTGTTTTCAGGGTTTCTGCAGGTTTTAAAGGTAAATTTAAGAATTGAAGACCAAGTGAAGAAAATTTAAGGAATAAATTTAAGGGAAAACAATATGTTTTCTAAATGCAAGTGTATAGGAGGCACACAATGAATTGTATTAGAAACACTTCAAAGTTTGAAAAGCTTCCAAGTCTTGAGAAATGCGAAACTGATCAAAATGCATTGAGTTTATGGTTAAAACTAGAACAAATATCCACCAAAGGGCTCAGAAAAATCGACTTAATTTAAAGGGAAAACAAGTATTCATTCCTCGTAGACATTTTTTTCTTGTTTTAAACATAAACTTGCTTCATTTTGTTCAGTTTCTCAGAAAACTAGACGTCATATCTTCATTTTGCAGGGCTCTAGACTGCAACCAAAATGGCCATGCCTTGTCTTATTCATTTTTGTTAATAAACATTATGTTAGACAGTTTGTAATTGCAGCCTACTGTTTTCTTTTAGTTGTGCTTTTTAATTAAGAATAACAATGAATCCATCTTTTGTTTTAGTCTTAAAAAGTGAAAGGTGTATAGATATAAGCAAAACAGACAATTATCTTTTCTTGTAAAACGTGACACCAAGATCGCGAATGTGAAAGTGAAAGTGCATGGAAAAAAGGAATTCCTGTTCACAATATTTTAATCACAAATAATACTGATGAAAAAGAACTGGTTGAATGT
Organism: Onychostoma macrolepis; assembly: GCF_012432095.1. NCBI lineage: Eukaryota > Metazoa > Chordata > Actinopteri > Cypriniformes > Cyprinidae > Onychostoma > Onychostoma macrolepis. The sequence goes on along the minus strand of NC_081164.1, from coordinate 22,551,199 downwards.
TGAACACTTTTGTTACCATATAACTATAAACTGTGATAAAAGTTCATCAGCATGCACTGATTAATCAAATGTTGTATCAAAAAAAAAAAAAAAAAAAAAAAGCGACCAAATTATGTGCTCGTGCGACCAACTGAGAAAGTTAGTTGCAAAAGTGTGACCAGCGGGAAGAATGAGTCTAGAACCCTGTTTTGCATTTCAAGTAAATGCATCTTAATTCAAGGATGTTTCGATATTTTTATTGGAAACGAGACAAAAATGATAATGTGGAAAGGTTTTCATTTTTTGCAGACTTTCTGCATTTATTCAAGACCTTTTTAAGGCCTTAATTTGTGCAAGGGTGCATTAAGCCATTTGAAGACCCACAGAACCCTTAGTTTTTGATTGTGTTCTCATAACCTGCAGTGCACCACGATGGGTCCAGCCCCGGTTATGCTCTCCTGCTTCATTTTGACCTCTTCTAGAAAGTCCAGCACGCCGCCCGGGTCTCCAGGCACACCGTGGTCAGGCCAGGCACGGAAATGGTACTGCCACACTGTACGCTCAGTATTACCCTACAACATCAGACAGATCCTCGGTGTTAGAAAAAGACTCCTGTGTTCTGTGGTGATGTAAGCATTTCGGTTTACCTTACCTGTCCAACTTTTGACAGCTTCAGCTCTCGCAGGATGTAATCGTGCGCCAACGTTTCCTTCACGTTCCGAACACGCATGGCTCCGTACTCCTTCAGCGCAGACACATCAGGCCAATACTTCACACACTTACTCTGTGAAGAAAAACACAATTCATCTCAGAATATTTCAGCTAGCAATAAACTATTAATCCAATACTGAATATGGCTTTGTGCAATTATCAAATCACAAAGGCTGTGATTTATTTAAATAAATACATGCGCTAGAGGTTTCAGAATGAAGCAATATGTTCCAACCATCTCTCTAAATTTCCAATGAGAATAACTGTAGGGAGATTTAAAGGGGTGGTTGATTGCAATTTCACTTTTTTAACGTTAGTTAGTGTGTAATGTTGCTGTTTGAGAATAAACAATATCTGTAAAGTTATGAAGCTGAAAATTCAATGCAAACGGAATTATCGTCTTTTAAAATTCTGGCAGTTCAATGCCTACAAAAACGACTGGTAAGGGACTACAACGAGTTACTTCCCGGGTCCGTTACGTCATGAACCCAGAACACGGAACACGCAGCAAAGGGGGCGAGGCCATGCTGTGCTGCTTTAGAGAAGAGGAAGAGAAAACTACGTGTGTACGTAAAAATCTATTCATATATGAATCGCGATTCTGTCTTCTAATGATTCTAATTCTAAGTTTCAAAACCAATGTTCTAGCAGCGGTTCTTACTGTTCCTCGCATCCCCCTGCTCTGCATCTCTCTCTCCCTCTCATTCAGATAATCAGCTCAGTGAATACACTTATTTTCACATACTGTAGCTATGAGAAGCGTTATACATGGACGTGTGTGCGGTTGCCGTACTGTATTAAGGCTTTAATCAGAATAAAACAGTATAATAAAAGCTAACAGAAGCAGTAGCATTTACAAATAACAGCTTATCTAAAAGTATGAGACAACAACAAACAAAAAACTTTGGCCTACCTCTTCACTAATATCCTCTGCGTCTCAATCGGGCTCAAACTGATAAGCAATATAGACGACGCCATTGTTTACAATACAACCGGACCACATGCTGCTGAGGTGAGGGGCGGGACGTTCAAACGCGCTCTAGAGGCGGTTTAGCCAATCACAACACACTGGGCCAGTTAACCAATCAGAGCCCATCGTGTATTTCTGAGGGAGGGACTTCATAAAAGCAGGAAATTGATCAGCACGTTTAGAGGAGAAGGGACAGAGCGGTGTGGAATAAAGGTAAATTATGTGAAAAATAATGTGTTTTTTAACAAACGAAGCATTAACACATATTAGACTGCACCCCATAAACACCAGTCAACCACCCCTTTAAAGCTCTTTTGCTGACAATTTCTAAAACTTTCCGAAAGTTTCCAAAACATCTTGACAAGTTTCAAAACATTCTGGAGGGTTTTCTGGAAATATAACAGAAATCTTCCACTGCTTTGCAACACTAGCTGTCAGCAAAAGAGCTTTAAAGTCTCCCTACTGTTATGATTACAACATTTGGAAAATAAGACAGCTATAAATATTAGTATAGTAATTTTACTGTTTTTCTGTAAAATGAGATTAGTATTTTTATTACTTGACTTATTTTATAGTAACATTTTCTCATTTTGTAAATATTCTTTAGTTGTTTAGTCATATTGATATTTAATATTCAAATATAAGCCAAATTTTGTATCCCTACAAACAAGCACAGCAAACTTAGAGCCAGAGTTATTTTAGCATCGAGATATTTTAGTTTTCACTATTATTTTGAATACGTTTTTATAATTCCCATTTTCATTTTAGTTAAAGTTTTAGTAATTTGTTGTGCATTTTGTCATTACTATTAGCCTTTTTAATGCCTAGTTTTATTCATTTTTATTTTAGTTTTAGGTATTTCAGCTCATTAACTCACAAAATCAAAATAGAAATGGTGCCTTGGCAACTAGCCAAAATAAAATAAATTTAAATGTTTCTAAACTTTCTGTTTTAGTTTATTTTAAAATCTCAATCATAAATATGAATCATAAATAAATAACTACTAAATAAATTTGCAATTAAGATTTTTTCCAAATTTTGCAGCTCTACTTTTGGCAACTAGTTTCAAGCTTAGAAAATGCATTATTTTACATCATGAAACAGTAATTTTAGTACCATTCCAAATGTATTTAAATTCGGTCAAGGTTTGCATGATTAGATATTTCTTTTAGCAATACAAAAATCAGCCCATGAACCAGAATGAAAATGTCTGTTACTGGTCCAGCCATTGAGAAACGCCTCACCTTTCCCCGTTCCACTTCTTTCGTGGTCATGACTATGACTCGAGAGTTCTCCTGAAACACCATCCTCCAAAAGTCACTGATGGTGTTTTGCAGGCAGCCCTGCGTGGCGATGTAGCTCCTCTTCAACTTGGAATTGTTGCTCTTAGTCTCGATATCAGGCTGGGGACCACAAAAAATAAAAAAAAAACACCTTACTACACAAACTTATTTAATCATTCTGATAGGACTTGAAGGCATCTTTATTACCATGATGATGTTGGCATTGATGTAGTCCGAGCCCTGTTCGTTCGTATCACCGTCGGTCAGCATGACTCGCGTGTGGTCGACTGAGGAGGAGACACAGAGAAAACAATATTACTGACATTGATGGCTCATGTGGTGCAAGTGACTCTGCGAGTTTTGCATGATGATGACGAAGACGTTCACTCACATGGAAGAATGTTTTTATATCTGTTCTTGTTTTTGTTTTCTGGCCGCTGACCCTCTTTGCGACTGTAGAGCAGTTTACACTCCTGCTGCTGAAGCGTCTGTGGACACAGAATTAAAAATGTTTGTCAGAACTCGACCCTTTACTGAGTACATTGATCGATCAATTAAACAGATCACTGCTCAATCTGGCACTAAACTGAGTGCTGATTGGTTCTCACCTCAAACTCCTCCCAGAATCCCTGCTTGACCTTATCTGTGGTCTCTGCCAGCTTGCTGAGCTCTCGTACCCGACTTTCGATCTCTGCTGCATTGATGCGGGTAGTGTTCAGAGGCTGCAAGAAATATAACACTGCATTGGAAAACTCTTATGTCAGGAAGAATCTTGTTCAATTCATCTCAAGTAAGTATTCAAAAATGCGTTCAAAAGTAGGGGGGGGGGGGCAGTAAGAATTTTTATGTTTTTGAAAGAAGTCTCTCCTGTTCACCAAGGCTGCATTTATTTGATCCAAAATACAGTAAAAACAGTAATATTGAGAAATATTATTATGAATTATTATTTGAATACATATTAAAACGTAATTTATTCCTGTGATGCAAATCTGAATTTTGATGCATCCTTGTGTCCTGAATAAAATTATTAATTTCTTTAAAAAAAAAAGGAAAAAAGACTTACTGATCCCAATCTATTGAGCATAAGTGTATTCATTTAACATACAATTCTGTGATTCACAAGTGCAATTCTAAATGCATCTTTACTTAAATGGTCAATCACACACCTGTTTGAGCTGCAGGACTGTCCCCAGTGTTTCCACCATAGGGTTTTTCTTGTAATGCTCCACCAGATCTGTGAGCGAGTCGAATTTCTCCCCACCTCCAACATCATACTTCAGATCATGCTGATAAAATGATAATAGAAATTATAGCCCACTTACATAACACAAAACAGGTAAAAAGCCTTTTTATTACAGTGATTTGAAACTAAAACCAATTGATCATTCAAACGGGTTGCCAATATAGACCAAGAACAACAATTAAATAACAAATAATAAATACAAGAATGCATTTTAGCCTAAATATCTAAAGCATTTAAAGATAAATAAATACATAAATAAGTATGTATAATATATGTGTGTGTGTGTGTTTCCAAATATATATATAAATAAAAACACACTCATTCAGTATATACATTTATATATTAATTATATTTCATATTGTATATAAATATATTTAATATATAAACAGAACATTTTTCTTAAATATATACATGCATGTGTTTTATTTATAAATACACATAATAAATATACACAGTACACACTAATATATTTTGTAAACAAAAACTTTTATTTTGGATGCGATTAATCATTTGACAGCACTAAATGTAAATTTTTCTGTTATCGTTATCGAACCGATAAGAAAATTTGGCTTGATTAATCTCATATATGATTCGTTTCCTTGAGTTAAATAAGCTGCCAGCAAGCTTCAGTTTAACAGTGTTCATTCAGCTCTTCAGTTTCAGCGCACGCAGCTCAAACATTAATAACAATAATTGGGACTATCATCTATAAAATATTATAATGAGAACACTATTATAATAAAACGTTGTGAATTCTTTAGTTTAATTTGTTGTGTTTACAAGAGCACATCACATCTTATTAGCACATAACTTAGCTCAAGATCACTTTTGGTCTTTTTGTGCATATATAAGTTATAATATTATATTTATGTTGTATAAATAAGCGCTTCAGTTTACCGGTGTTCATTCAGCTCTTCAGCAGCGCTAAAACGGCATGCTGCTATTTGAAACAGTGGTATTAATTTAACATAGGGTGAAGTCAGCTAAAATGGGCTATCAGGTAAAATGGGCCAAATAAGGTTGTAGCATCATATCTCTTTAAATTTTTACAGAAAATCACAATAACTGATCTTGCATTGTTACTTCAACACTTGTTGAGTTTTTTAAGGTGGGCAGGGCAAAGTGTTACACGAAGCTTGTCAGAGAAATTGTAAGGTAATTGAGCCTGACATAGAACATTTCATTAATCACTAATAAGGGTACTAAAGCAATTATAAGTAAGCTTACCAACAAAGCAAAGGTTTATGAACAATGTTTTGAAATGCTCTTTCAAATAAAAAAAGTTTAATTTATAAAAGAAACTTTGATTTTTGTGAAAAAGGTCATTTTAGGTAGAAATGGCTGGTTAAGCTAAAATGGGCCATAATTTTCAGCTAAAATGGGCTGCATACACTCACTTTTAGACAGAAATTGAGGGTGAAAATAGGTTTATAGGCCTAGATATGTATCCATACAAAATCTTAACAGTCTTTTAAAAAAATTACATTGCAGACAGTATGGCTGGAGGACAAGAAAAGAAAGGAAACAGAGACAAGAAGTGAAAGGGAAAGAAAGATGTCAGTAAAATAGGCTGCATACATACATACGCTTTTACACAGAAATTGAAGGTGAAAATAGGTTTATAGGCCTACTGTAGATACAGTGGGTACGGAAAGTATTCAGACCACCTTACATTTTTCACTCTTTGTTATATTGCAGCCATTTGCTAAAATCATTTAAGTTCATTTTTTTCCTCATTAATGTACACACAGCACCCCATATTGACAGAAAAACACAGAATTGTTGACATTTTTGCAGATTTATTAAAAAAGAAAAACTGAAATATCACATGGTCCTAAGTATTCAGACCCTTTGCTGTGACACTCATATATTTAACTCAGGTGCTGTCCATTTCTTCTGATCATCCTTGAGATGGTTCTACACCTTCATTTGAGTCCAGCTGTGTTTGATTATACTGATTGGACTTGATTAGGAAAGCCACACACCTGTCTATATAAGACCTTACAGCTCACAGTGCATGTCAGAGCAAATGAGAATCATGAGGTCAAAGGAACTGCCTGAAGAGCTCAGAGACAGAATTGTGGCAAGGCACAGATCTGGGCAAGGTTACAAAAATTTCTGCTGCACTTAAGGTTCCTAAGAGCACAGTGGCCTCCATAATCCTTAAATGGAAGGCGTTTGGGACGACCAGAACCCTTCCTAGAGCTGGCCGTCTGGCCAAACTGAGCTATCGGGGGAGAAGAGCCTTGGTGAGAGAGGTAAAGAAGAACCCAAAGATCACTGTGGCTGAGCTCCAGAGATGCAGTCGGGAGATGGGAGAAAGTTGTAGAAAGTCAACCATCACTGCAGCCCTCCACCAGTCGGGGCTTTATGGCAGAGTGGCCCGACGGAAGCCTCTCCTCAGTGCAAGACACATGAAAGCCCGCATGGAGTTTGCTAAAAAACACCTGAATAAGATTCTCTGGTCTGATGAGACCAAGATAGAACTTTTTGGCCTTAATTCTAAGCGGTATGTGTGGAGAAAACCAGGCACTGCTCATCACCTGTCCAATACAGTCCCAACAGTGAAGCATGGTGGTGGCAGCATCATGCTGTGGGGGTGTTTTTCAGCTGCAGGGACAGGACGACTGGTTGCAATCGAGGGAAAGATGAATGCGGGCAAGTACAGGGATATCCTGGACGAAAACCTTCTCCAGAGTGCTCAGGACCTCAGACTGGGCCGAAGGTTTACCTTCCAACAAGACAATGACCCTAAGCACACAGCTAAAATAACTCTGTGACTGTTCTTGAATGGCCCAGCCAGAGCCCTGACTTAAACCCAATTGAGCATCTCTGGAGAGACCTAAAAATGGCTGTCCACCAACGTTTACCATCCAACCTGACAGAACTGGAGAGGATCTGCAAGGAGGAATGGCAGAGGATCCCCAAATCCAGGTGTGAAAAACTTGTTGCATCTTTCCCAAAAAGACTCATGGCTGTATTAGATCAAAAGGGTGCTTCTACTAAATACTGAGCAAAGGGTCTGAATACTTAGGACCATGTGATATTTCAGTTTTTCTTTTTTAATAAATCTGCAAAAATGTCAACAATTCTGTGTTTTTCTGTCAATATGGGGTGCTGTGTGTACGTTAATGAGGAAAAAAAAGTGAACAAATGATTTTAGCAAATGGCTGCAATATAACAAAGAGTGACAAATTTAAGGGGGTCTAAATACTTTCCGTACCCACTGTATGTATCCATACAAAATCTTAACAGTCTTTAAAAAAAAAAAATACAAGCAAACACACATACACACACAAGACACCAATGCACAGAAACACACCTATACAACATGATCAGTTCATTTTTAATTGCATTGTTTAATTAAATATTCATTCAACTTTTTATTTAATAAAATAAATTTATGGTGTTGCTATGGCACACTAAAGACAATAGTGTCAATTTACTGTTAAAAATAAAATGATTTAAGCTGAAATGACCTGTGTTGTTCTCTTTTTATATTGGCCCATTTTAACTGAACAGCTGGCCCATTTTACCAGAATGTTGTGCCGTGGTTCAAGAAGGTACCTGCTGATACTCTAACTCTCATAATTTTAAAACTTTTGTACTTTTTCACATTATATAAATATTTTTAAGAGACCCATGCTAATTTCTAAGAATATCATTAGATCTCATGCATAGCTTATTTGATGGTATAAGTAATTTACCAAAACGTGGCCCATTTTAGCTGACTTCACCCTACTTATTTTTCAAAATCATTGATATATGAATAATAATAACCACCACTTTTATCTTATTATTTTCATCAATAAAATGGTTTGATTCAAATAATTGAATTGTCAGTGCGGAGGCTATTCCGTTTAATTTATCAATGGCACATTATCTTTTTTTTTTTGTTTTGTACTTGTAAAGTTAAGTAATGTTGTCAATTTTTTTTAATGCATTATTTTATTTATTTGTAAGGCTGCTTTATGTTTGATTTATGTTGAAGTGTTTAATGGCTTTTAATGGTTTGAGACATTTTTGTAATCAGGCTCTCAAAAATTATTTAAAAAAAATTGATTTTTTCAGATTTATTGGCTTTCATTTATTAAGAATTATCGGTATCGGCCAAGACTTTCATAATCGGTGTATCCCTAATATACTGTATATATATATATATTAAAACAAATAAATAAATAGATATGCATGTACTTAATGATTTACTATAAATATATATATTTATTTATCTATCAGTGATGGCTTATAGCAGATAAATGTAGAAACAACTAATTTAAATCACAAAAAGTATTTATATCACAAATTTGCATCTCATCATTAAACAAACAAGTAAAATATTTTTTAAATCTACATTATCTGAGCACAGTAAATGACTAGTTGGTTATTTAACACTTACGCCCTGTTTACACTAGTGCGTTTTCGTTTTAAAACGGTGTTTTAGAATGAAAACGATCCCCGTTTATACTGGCGTTTCAGAAATTATCTCTGTTTACACTACACAACTGAAAACGCATGTCACATGACCATGCATGCAGGTACAACCATAGATATGTATAGGTAGATCCCCTATTATGTAGATGGCGGACACATCTGTGTGCTTGGAGCAGTCGAATGGGGAATCAACCAACATATTTCTATGTGTACAACAATGAGCATGATGTTATTGTTTACACACGCCATCAAGTCTCCGTTTTGCTCCATTTTAACTCCGTTTTCAAACTAAAACGGGGTCTGCAGCGTTTTCAAAAGTCTCTGTTTTCGACCTCGAAAACGCCCGAGTAGTGTAAACGATAGGCGTAACCGTAGCAAAAGATATGCGTTTTAAAACGAAAACGCACTAGTGTAAATGGGGCCTTAGTTAACCATCCTTAGCCCTTTCTAATTTAAAAGAAAACAAATTTTACATGCAAGTCAAAACTGTAAGTGAACTTTACCTGGCAGCGTATCATGACGTGTGTGACTTTGGGTTTGCCGTCGCTGGTGTCTGTCTTGTCGTCTCCGGTCCGTACAGAGAGCACAAAATCTCCCGGGTGACTCTGACTTTCCCTCACCAGGAAACTTCCATTCTTGCCCTTCTCTGTCAACAGCTTCTCGGCCTCACGACCAGATAGATGACCATGAAACCACCTAGCAAAAAAAAGGACAATGTCAGAGGAGTGTGTTCAGGTTCAGACGCCAATAAAAAGGCCTATAAAACACAACTATTGGCCCATGTTGTCATGGAAGGACAGACAGATAATATGCTATGCTTGTGCTCACCTCTCAGAAGTGGGATCGGCACAGTTGAGCGGGTATTTCAGCTCAATGACGTCTCCGTTTTTCTCTTTCAGCTGTCCGTGATGTTCCATGTAATACTGCACCAGCTCAGCCAGGGTGGCAAACTTCTCTCCACCGTACAGGTCATAATAGTCTCCCGTGTTTTGGATCTTAATGTGGGTGACTGCGCCATTTCGCCTAGTGAAGAGAAGAGCTTCAATTCAGAGTGCATATAACTTCAGTTTATGATAGCAGACTGTACATTTTTTAATAAATGTTACAGTAAAAATATGTACATAACTAAATTACCTTGTCATCTACAGTGAAAGTTATATTACTGGTTGAAAAATGATGGTTTTGCAAGTAAAAATTATAAATTGCTATATCATTTATAGAAGGGTTGCACAATAAATGTATATTTGTCCACTGGTTATTAATCGTGAAAACGTTTAATTTTCATTTGATATTTTCCTTATCTTGCATTTGTAACAAGCCTCCACAAGCTTTCATGCTTGCGGTTGGCAGATGTCAGATGTTTTGCCGGTGGGTGCCCTCCTTCCATGACTTTAGTACTGAGTAATCAATGTTAAAAAGTTTTAAAGGGTTTTAATTTAAGGGGTTCAAACACTTGATAAATTCAATACACAAAAGTGTCTCGTGAGGAGAAACACTTAGACATAAATACATTAAGCTACTAAGTGTCGACAGCTGACAGTCATAAACACTGACATTAACACACAGTACTGTAATTTTATGATGGATATCAGTACTTTTTAAGGCAAAAAGAATTTAGTTTGTAGTTCAAGTAGAGAGGTATATTAACATTATATCACTTGATGAAATGCAGTTGTAAAATATACAGGCACATAATATGCCATCCTGTAAAACTGGAAACCCTGTCAGTATTTTACGACGAATTTCTGCCCTTTTTTTTTTTTTTTACTTTTTAAATTTAGCAGGATATTTTACAGTGTAGTCAATTGCATAATACATAATATTTTCAATGAACACTTGTTATTCCCAGTATAAATCCTGATTTATCCATCATCCCTCACCTGACAGAGAGCGTAAAGTCTCCAGGGTTGCTTTTGCTGGGACGGGCCAAGAAACTGCCGTCCACACCACGAGTGAGGAGAAGGTTCTCCGCCTCCACTCCAGTGATGTTGGGGTGGAACCACCTACAGGCACAGACACACAGTCAACACATAGTCACATGAAATACTGGTTGTGGGCATTAACACTTTATACAACAAGCAATACAGCTAATGAGCAGTAAAAGGCCAGTAGACATAAATGTAACTTTTTAGAAAATTTCAGTAAATATTAAAAACCATCATGTGAAAAAAAGATAATTCAGAATCAAAAGCCAGAGATGCAGAAAAATAATAAAATAAAATCATTTTAGCACATTAAATATGGAGAGATCTGTTAGTAATTTTGTTGTTTTTTATTTTTAATAATATTTTGAATTTATTAAATTGTTGTATTTAATTTTAATTTTAGTTACAGTTTTAGTAATTCTGTTGTGTTTTTGGTTTTTAATCATTTTTTATATTTTCTGTTTTTATTGCAATTTTAGTTAGAGTTTTAGCAAACTTTTTTTTTTTTTTTATATGTTTAAAATTAATTCTTATTTCAGTTTTAGTTTTTTAGTACATCAAGTTAAACTAAATTAAAATAAAGTCTTTGTTTTATTTTATTTCAGCTAACATTTATTTTATTTCAACTAACAAAGTTTAGTTAGTTATCTATAATAACCCTAGACATTATTGAGACAAAATAGTGCAATATATGCCTTTGTGAATGTGTATATGTACATACAGTGACACCAAAACGACTGCAATATGCATGTCACAAATCATATCATTTTGTCAAATGTTTTGTAAAGTGGTGCTTGCTTTACCAGTTAGTCTCTAAAGCTATGACATCAAGCCAGTTTTAAATTTGTCTCGTTTTGCACACATGATGAATTATGCAGGCATCTATTCTTCTTGTCTTTATCTATAATGCAGATTACATGAAAACAATGTTAACACAAGCTGGCCACAATAACTAACTTACAATAAGAAAAATAAGCTCAAATTCACACCATACTGCTGTCATATCATTCTTCAAAACACAGTGTAATTTTGCTGTTGATCATCCCTATCTGTGGTCAAATCTACAATATGACCCATCAATCATCATCAGAAGATATGAAACATAATCATTAAACAGACTTTCAATGTCCTAAAATCGGTGAATTCAAAGTAATTCGACATAAGACCGACTCTTTCAGACTCAAACATGTCCAGTCTCGCCCTGTTGGGTTTAAATCATTAAACTGCCTGACATTTGAATTAAACACTTTCATTTCGCATTTTACACACTTAAAACACTTAAAACAAACATTTGTTTGATTTATCATGAAAATAGGATCCCCGACAGTGATAAATTATGTCAAAAAAATGAGAAATGGACAGAATATCAGGTTTGTTTTTGCTTGTTTCTCACCTTCGGGATGTCATCGCTCCCTCACTCTGTTTACTGTAATTTCACTCGCTTTCCGGGTAAAAACTCCGTTTAAATCGACAGTCCCGTGTTCAGCGCCTCATACGGCAGCGGGTCCCGCTCGGTTCGGGTTCGGACAGACGGACATGAGTGAATAAAATAACGGGAAACAGGGACCGGGAGCGCTAGGCCGCGGCGGCGGAGAGTTTTCTGGAGTCGATTGGAAAAACGTCACCAAAGCTGCGACACACAGCGCGCGACGCGCCGCACTGACGCGCCCTCTAGAGGCGGAACACAAGAACAAAAAAACCTTTAGATTTTAATTTCGTTTTTGGTCATTATCATGATTTTAGGTTAAAATTCAATTTTGTAGAAATAAATTGAATTATAAAATAAAGTTAATTTTTTAAAACATTAAATATAAATTTCAAAATATTACAATTAAAACATGAATGAGACTTGTTATAGCACTTGCATATCATTGCTCTTTTGTTGATTTTGATTGCTTCCTTTGTAAGTCGCTTTGGATAAAAGCGTCTGCTAAATGACTAAATGTAAATGTAATGAATGTGTAAGAAGTGTAGACTATTTTAGGCTGATAATGCTGTTACTGGCAAACCATAAAAAACCCTAAAAAGTCATAAAAACATAAAAGTACAAGTGCCGACCATAAAACGGTCTGTATAGTGAATATAACAGAATAAATATAATAAATGTTGTTATGTAAAATAGTTTTAAACATATCAACTAAAAGGACATTTGTTATTGCAACATTCTGAACACGTAATCAAATACAACCATAAAAACAACAATCACTGCAAATCAAATACTGAGATAAACATACTGCAATAATATTAACAGAAGAGAACAAAAAAATATACAATTAGGGTATATGAATCAATTAAAGGATATATGCAATATTTTACAGTCTTTTTGTTTTGCTATTTCTTGTAAAATAATGAAGGTAGACATATATTTCCTTTTTTTTCCCTTTGTGAATAAACAGTTCTCTCTATACAATACGTAGGCTACATTTGTAATAATATTAAATTAATTTATTATATTTAATTCATATAAATAAATACATTTTAACCACCATTATCAAAGAGAAATAAACTTTTCCTCTGAGTTGCATTTTGTTTGTGTCCTTTTTAACAAAAAAGCCAAATCGCTCCGAAATAATTTGTATAAATATAATAAAATAAATAGTTTAGGTGCTTATAAATACACAAGTCAAGTCAATGTCTTTATCTGTCTGTTTTGCAGGTTGACCAATCAGTCAGCGGTCTGACATGTCAACTGTTCCGCTCGTTTTTTTGCAAACGCGAACTACGTCCAGCGTTGTGGGCTTTTTGTCCCTTCAGGCGACTCGTCTAAATCTTGACGTGGCATCATCAGTAGCGCAGCTAGCGCTTAACAGTCTCCGCCTTTATCGGTCAAGTGCGGCGTAAAGTCTCTTCTATGGTTTTTATCCACCATTAATAAAGCGCACCAAACATGTTTACGTTCTCGGAACTCGTCGTGCTCCTCGGCGCGCTGTCTTACACGGCGAGCGGCTATTTTGTGAGCATAGACGCTCACGCGGAGGAGTGTTTCTATGAGCGCGTGAACTCGGGCACCAAAATGGGCCTGATGTTTGAGGTCGCCGAGGGAGGATTTCTGGACATCGACGTGGAGGTGGGCGTCAAAATACACTTATTGTATTAATAAATGTCATTAATAATAAACAATAACCCATAAACAGGCGCTGTAGGAAGTTTGCAGGTGTCTATGTCTGCTCGCACCAGATGGTGGATGAAACCGGAAGTGAATTGCTGGCTGTTAGTGATTATTAATGCTTACATACTAGATTATGTATAGTCTTAATGTAAGGCATTGTGTGTATTGATAACGTTTAGAAGGGTCAAGGTGAAAGTTAGAGTACTCTGGCTTTGTTTGGTCTCACTTTGCTTCCACCAGATGGTTGTTAAAAACAAGTACTGTGGTATTATCATGATTTTTTTTTTTGGGTCCTGGTACCATTTGTAGCCCAAAGGTTTGCTTAGTACTTTAGATATTCTTAAAGTGCTATGTATTCAGTGGTGGCCAAAATGATTAGAACACTAGTATTTTCACCAGCTGTAAATGGTTTAAAGTCAGTTATTTCTATCTTTTGCTGTAGTGTGTCAATAGGAATATTTTTGTCTGACAGCAGCCAGTGCTCCACACAGAGATCTGATCATCATCCAGTCTGTCTGGAGAAACATGAAGAAACGGAACAAACTGAGACAGACTAAATCCAGAAGAACTGTGGCAACGTCTCCAAGACGCTTCAAGAAACCTACCTGCAAAGCTGCAGTACTGTTAAAAGTTTTAGGCACTTGTGTAAAAATGCTGTAAAATGAGGATGCAGTCATAAAGAGAGTTTCTATATCAATTAATTTCTGTTAAATAAATGAAATCAACATTTGGTGTGAGCATCTTTTGTGTTTAAAGCAGCTTTTGCCCTCAGGTTGCTTTGCAGGTAGGTTTCTTGAAGCGTCTTGGAGACGTTACCACAGTTCTTCTGGATTTAGTCTGTCTCAGTTTGTTCTGTTTCTTCATGTTACTCCAGACAGACCGGATGATGATCAGATCAGATCTCTGTGTGGAGCACTGGCTGCTGTCAGACGAAAATCTCACTGGATTATTACAATTAATGGCAAAATCAACGTTTGAAATGTAACCCGATATTTCCTACTGACACACTACAGCAAAAGATACAAATAACTGACTTTAATCCATTTACAGCTGGTGAAAATACTAGTGTTCTAATCATTTTGGCCACCCTTGTATATGCTCACACACATGGATATTAACTATTAATAGTGTTTATTTGTGGGTTTTTGTGAAGTTGTGAGCACCTGTCAATACCTCATGTATTGTTTGTCCTGAACAGATAACAGGTCCGGACGGGAAGCAGATCTATAAAGGAGACCGTGAGTCCAGTGGCAAGTATTCTGTAGCCGCCCATATGGATGGAACCTACAAGTTCTGCTTCAGCAACAAGATGTCCACCATGACCCCTAAGATTGTGATGTTCACCATCGACATCGGCGAGGCACCCAAAGGACAGGATATGGAGACTGAGGGTGAGCGCATGAACTGATGCAGGGGTTTCTGGGAAGGTGGTTTCTCGTAGTGTCCTCTCTTTTGCTCCATATGGCAGAGTTCTCACGGTCATGAAAAACCTGAGAGCTTTCAGGCAACTGGAAAAGTCATGGAAAATAAAATATTTGTGGAAATTTCTATAATGAATATCAGGATTTCTGCCTAGTTCTATAATATTTCAGTTGCCTTGAAATTTATTTCTATAGGCCTATATCAGGGTTTTTATAGTTGACAAAAAACATAATAAAACAAGTAACTGAATCTCAAATACAAATCATTTTAGCTAGTTATTTCTGTTTATTTAGTGTAATATGACTAAAAACAAATTATATAGATATTTATAAAAACAAAACTAATTAAAAAATAATTTAACAATTACAAAAACTCAAAATTCAATAATTAGATTGTTGTTGCATTTGCATGCTGAATATGCAGAAATATTTGCAATGATGTAATCATTGAGTACATTTTAAGTTATTTCCAGCTCATCAGTAACTAAAACCGACATGAAAATGAACAAACTACATAGACATTAATTTTTTTTTAAACGAAAGTGAAAAATACAAAAATAAAATTCAATAAATCAAAATAATTGGGAGCTATAATTGTATCTAAATTCTAAAATGACTTTTTAAATTATTTTTATATTTAATTATTATGAATTTTTTTTTTTTTTTTTAAGTGCTTATTCATTCCTAAAATTGACTTAACATGGGTGTTTTTTTTTTTTTTCTTCTAACGTGGCTTTCTTCCCTATTCAGGAGGTGGTGACAGCTGGGATGGTAGGAATAGACTGTACAGTAGATCATTTTAACATCTGTTGAGTTTTAAACTTAAATCTAACAGCATCTGCACTTGCATTCGCACCTGTGTGTATAAAGACAGTGTGACCAATGAGCTGAATGTTTCACTGACTGATGAGCTCATAAAACTGCTGTTGAACCCTAAAGAGAGTACGGAGTGGATTTTGTTTTACAGAGATAACATGAGTGGTTGTGTTATCATAGAAGAGGTTTATTTGAAGTTCTCATTGCCTGTTTTGCATTAACTGAAGGCCATTCTGCTATTTATCTTTTATGCTCTATACATAAGGGTTTTTATTAATGTAACAGCTGTTTATGACCTGTAAACTCTTGCATGTGTACATGTCTTCACAGTTGGTACCAAACATTTATACTGTTGTTTGTAAAAATTGGAGGCATTGTATTTGCATGCTGCATGCACGTTGATACAATCATCGAGTAAATTGCTATTAATTTATTTCCAGCTCATCAGAATAAGTTGGAGGAGATGATCAATGAGTTGGCGGTTGCCATGACGGCGGTCAAACATGAGCAGGAATACATGGAGGTCCGAGAGAGAATACACCGCGCAAGTAAGACATCCTCACTAATCACGTGACCACAGTTGTTGTTGTTAAGCAATCATTATTTTGCAGGGTTTTGAACCCAGCAAAAATATGCATGTTTAAATGCCATATATTATTATTATTATTATAATGACCTGACATGAACCCAGTATATTTTTATAGTCTTAGAATTATTATTATTATTTTAGTGTTGATGTTACATGAACATATATATATAATATAATATTATTCATGTTTTAAAGGCCTTTTAATAGTAGTAGTAATAAGTTATTATTATTATTATTTTGACATGACATTAACCCAGCTTTAATATTTTGGCATGTCATGAATCTAGCTATAATATGCATGTTTAAATGGCCTGTAAATTATTTTGTTTTCATTTTGACATGAATAACTAAATGATTGAAAAAACTGAATAATGGCATGAATAATATATATTTTTTTCTTTTTATAAATATTCATTTTTTATTTTGACATGATGTGAACCCAGCAAAAATATATTTGTTAAAATGGCCATTCATTCGTTTATTTATTTATTGAACACATTTGTATGTTTAAATGGACTTTGGAATTATTTATAAAAAAAATTTTTTTTACCATTTTATTTATTTATTGATCTATTTTAACTTGTGTATATTAAACTTGCTGTCTAATTTTGTCTCTGTCCTCTAGTCAATGACAACACGAACAGCAGGGTGGTGCTATGGTCCTTCTTTGAGGCTCTGGTGCTGGTGGCCATGACCCTCGGACAGATTTACTACCTGAAGAGATTCTTTGAAGTGCGGAGAGTCGTATAAAATCCTGTCTGTTCTACAACATAAACACATCGAGTCCAAGATTTACCAGTTTTACGAATTGGATGTCTAATTCAACAGAGATGGGAGGAACTTGGTTGTTTGCTAGTCCACCAGTCTGTGTTTTGGTTTTTATTTGCCCCAGTTGTAGTTCTCTTCATTGTTTTTGGTAAAGGGTGCGATTTTTGAATTGTTAATTCATTGAGTTTGTTTTAGCCCGACTTGATTTTGAACAGTCATCTTTATATATATATATAAATAATTTTTATTTTTTTTGGCTTGGTGTTTCTTCTCCACTACTGTTACGATTGCACATTACAATGAGTATGAAGTAAAGGTGATGATGTGGTGTTGCCCCAATACAAGAACATGGTTTAGGATTGTATGGAAATAGCATGATGTAATTAAATCATAACATGAACAATGTTGTGAGTGAATGGGAAGTCGATGGTTGCTGATGTAAGTGTCAGGAAATGTCACTGCGAGCACATTTCATGTCATTTTCACTGCTCATTATCACATTTAGTTATGCCAACAACAACCTCCATGGCACATATTTAAACCTGACGCTGGTGAAGCGGTAAAATGACTGCTTAGTTACTTTTGCAGATTTTCTGGTGTGTTTTTTAAATGTTTAGGCAGGGTAGGCCCAATTTCTTTTCTTTCTCTATCTCCAGTCTCTTCACACAGGAAGTACTTCATGTAGTTTTGTACCATTTTTGTTGTTTAAACCAACTCTTACATTAAAGAAAATGCGAAATAATTTGGCTAAGAGTACTGGTGAACTGATGATAAAACTGTAAACCTCAGAAGTTCAATGAATATGTGTGTCAAATATGGATTTGATTTAATAAACATGAAACATGTTCTTAAAATGTCTCCTTTTTATGGTCTGTGTAGATTTGGATGGAAACTCACAAGCAAAAACAAACCTGATATTCTGTCCATTTCACAGCAAAATTTATGTCTTACTGCCATGTCTGTGATATTTGTTTTTTGTTTATATAATTGATTCGTGTATAAATGATTGTCGAAGCCGCTGCATGTTGTCACGTGGTAGCTGTAACTTTTCTCAGCGCTGATGAGGATGGACCAATCGTAGTCTGCGGCGGTGTTCCGTTTGTAGGTCAGACACAAATAGATGATTTATTTAACCGACTAAGCTTCTTATTACATAAAGGTGCCAGATAAGACAAATATTCTGAGTTTTGAATGAGTTTTCCGAGCTCTCACTAAACGCCCCCCGGAGGAAGACCGGAGTCCTACAGAAGTGATACGGAACGTTTGTATCAGTCGCTTGTTTCCCGTTCGGAGAGTATTGCGTGTAGCACACATCTTCTCCTCATGTGTTTACTTTTATGGATCAGATTCATCTAACTTCATAAACTATGGAAAACATTACCGATGGAAAATGGGAGAGTTTGCCCGTGAAATTGCATGACAGCATATTACAGACTCTTAGGGAGCTGAAATTTACATATACGACTCCTGTTCAGGTATAAACATTCAGAACGACTGTACTCGCATGTTTCTTATCGTATTATTTACATTGAAATAACTCTTTTTTTTCTTCTCGATTTCAGTCTGCTTGCATCCCTCTTTTTATGAGTAATAAAGATGTGGCTGCTGAAGCGGTGAGTATTTGAATATGTGTTTATTTTTATCATAATGTGACAGCTGTTTGATATTATTTCATATTTGTTTTTGAAAGAAGAGCGTTATGCTCCTCAGAGCTGCATTTATTTGATCGTAAAAACAGTAAAATATTATTATAATTTAAAATAACTTTTCATTTTGAGTAAATTGAATTTTAATTTATTCCGGTGAGCATCATTACTCTAGTCTTCAGTGTCACATGATCCTTCAGAAATCATTCTAATATGCTGATTTGCAGCTCAAGAAACATTTATGATTATTATTAATGTTGCAAACAGCTTTTGCTGCTTCATATTTGTCAAAACCGTAATACACAACCTGTCAAGAGTTTGGGATCAATATGGTTAAAATAAAGAAACTAATACTTTTATTCAGTAAGGAGGCGTTAAATTGATTAAAAATGACAGTAAAGACATTTATAATGTTACAAAAATGCTGTTGATTAAATATGTTCATCAAAAAAATGCATCACAGTTTACACAAAAATATTAAGCTGCAGTTTTTAATATTGATAATAAAAAGAACCGTTATTAATAATTGAGCACCAAATCAGGATATCAGAATGATTCCTGAATTCACTGAAGACTGGAGTAATGAGATGCTAAAGATGCTTAAATCATATCCAAATAGAAAACTTTTATTTTAAGATTAAAGATTAAAAAATTACCATTTTTAAAATATTACTTTATTTTTGATTAAATGAATGCATATTTGGTGAGCGTAAAGCTGTGTTAAAGAAAGTCATTAAGTTATTAAGACTTCCTTCAAAAACATCTGAATTATTCTGAACTTTTGTAAGTGTATATCATAATATTTAATGTGATTCCAGGTGACTGGCAGCGGGAAAACCTTGGCATTTGTGATTCCTGCATTGGAAATTCTCCTAAAGCGAGAAGAGAAGTTAAAAAAGATGCAGGTCTGTATTAGATGATGAATTTGACATTTCAGTAACACTGTCTTTTTATTCATCGGATGCTTGTGTTGCATCTGTGTAATTCATTTTGATTTCTATTGTGATGTATTGTCAGGTCGGTGCATTGATCATAACACCCACTCGAGAGCTGGCACTGCAGATCAGCGAGGTGATCGGACGATTTCTGCAGGGGTTTCCTCAGTTTAGGTGAGAATAAAACATCTACTCCATCTGATGGAGTAAAGCTTGTAAATCTAACAATGTGTGTCTGTTTTTAGCCAGATTCTTTTAATTGGCGGAAGCAACCCTATTGAGGATGTAGAGAAGTGTAAGACTCAGGGGTGAGTGTATGGACTGCTCTTTTCTAAAACTAAATCTGGAATAAAATAAGCAAATACAATGTTATGTGTGATTCGTAGAGCCAATATCATAATTGCAACCCCTGGGCGATTGGAGGACATGTTCAGGAGGAAGGCTGATGGGCTTGATTTGGCCACCGCTGTGAAGTCTCTGGATGTTCTTGTCCTGGATGAGGCAGACAGATTACTGGACATGGGCTTTGAAGCCAGGTAATGATCTCATATCATCTGCCAGAAAACATCCAAAATAACATTGCTTGGCAGCTTAACCACACTTTCTCTCGAGTCTGTATCACTTTTGTTATAATATGCATTGGGTGTTTTAATAAGATGCTGTATAATTAGCATACACACACACCAAATAATTCTCTGTATATAGGCATCTAGTAGTTATAGTTATAGATAGCACTAATCTACCTCCATTCACTGGATTTCAAATACATTTGCTCTGTTTTTAATTTAAATACTGAAAAATATTATAAAAATATGTTTTTAATATTTGTTTAATTTAATAAAAATATATGTAGATGAGTTTGTTTGTTCATGGGAACAGATTTGGAGAAATGTAGCATTGCAATCACTTGCTCACCAAGTCCTCTGCAGTGAATGGGTGCCGTCAGAATGAGAGTCCAAACAGCTGATAAAAACATCACAATAAAACACACCACTCCAGTCCAGCAATTAATGTCAGGTGAAGTGAAAGCTGCGTGTTTGTAAGAAACAAATCCATCGTGAAGACGTTTTTTAACTTTGCTTCCTGCTAAAATATCCAGTCTATAATCCATAATATTTCTTTCTCCAGTAAAAAAAAAAGCATCCTCTGTTCTCCTCTCACATCAAAACTCACCCACACATTTGTTTAGAACTGCTTTGGCTTGTTAACAGTGCTTTATCTGTGCAGATTTCTCTCCTGAATCAGACAAGATGACTTTTCAATGTAGAATACTATGCAAAATTATGGATGATGTTAAAATGTCTTGATGGATTTGTTTCTTAGAAACATGCAGCTGTCACTTCACAAGACATTAACTGATGGACTGGAGTGGTGTGGATTATTGTGTTGTTTTTATCAGCTGTTTGGACTCTCATTCTGACGGCACCCATTCACTGCAGAGGACCACCAGGATCACAAGTGTGACCCCAAAGATGAGAATAACAGTGAATTGTGGAGCTAATGCAGATTTTTTCTTCGCCTCTGCAGTTTAAACACTATTCTGGGTTATTTACCCAAGCAGCGGCGCACAGGGCTTTTCTCTGCCACACAGACGCAAGAGCTGGAGAAGTTGGTGAGGGCTGGTCTGCGCAACCCTGTGCGAATCACAGTGAAGGAGAAAGGTGTGGCGGCCTCAAGCGTGCAGAAAACACCAGCCAGACTCAGCAATTATTACACAGTGAGTCATCTAGAGCCGTCTGTATCCAGCAGGGACTCATTCACTAATGCACAAGCATGCATTTTCATGGGGCGTTTCAGAAATTGTAACTGCTCTGTTAATTATGACATGAAATAAGTATTGGCTGCGTTTATACCTTTAATTCGCATTCCTTTCTCATTATGAACAAGTTGGGTTGGCCAAACTTGTCTGAACTAATTCCCAATTACTTATCTTAACGTTTGCTCTATTATGTGCAGATATGTCGAGCAGAGGAGAAGTTCAACTCTTTAGTGGCGTTTCTCAGGCAGCACAAACACGAGAAGCAGCTTGTGTTCTTCAGGTTTGTTAGACTGATTGCCACATACATTAAGTTTGGAATCATTAATATTCTTTTTAATGTTTTTGAAAAGTCGTCTCTTCTGCTCCCCAAGGCTGCATTTATTTGATCAAAATACAGTAAAGACATTAACGTTGTGAAATATTATTACAATTTAAAATAGCTGTTTTATATTTAAAAATATACAGTAAAATGTCATTTATTCTTGTGATCAAAGCTGAATTTCCAGCATCATTACTCCAGACTTCAGTGTCACATGATCTTCCAGAAATCATTCTAATATACTGAATATGCTGCTCAAGAAACATTTATTATTATTATCAGTGTTGAAAACATTTTTCACCATTCCTTTGATGAATAGAAAGTTTAAAAGATTTAAAAAAAAATATTTTGTAACAAATGTCAAACAAATTTAATGTCAATTCAATGCATCCTTGCCTGAATAAAAGTATCTTTATTTTTTTAAAGACTGATGTACCCCATATTTTTGAACGCTTTTTTAAAAATGTTGATTATGAGAACTGTTTCTTGAGCAGTAAAACAGAATATTCGTATGATTTCTGAAGGATCATGTGACACCGAAAACTGGAGTAATTATGCTGAAAATTCAGCTTTGATCACCAGAATAAATGACATTTGAACATGTATTCAAATAGAAAACAGCTATTGTCAACTGTAATAATATTTCACAATATTGCTGTATCAGATACTCATAATCATGTATTTGCTATATCAAATACAAGCAGCCTTGGTGAGCAGAAGAGACATCTTACAAAAAATTAATTATTCCAAATATTTGGTCAGCAGTGTAAATCTTTTGATACACACTAAATGTAATGTAATTAATATTGTTCAGCCATCTTAACATCATCATATTCTCTGTATCCACAGCACCTGTGCCTGTGTGGAGTACTTCGGTAAAGCCCTGGAAGTCTTGATCAAGAATGTCAGCATCCACTGCATCCACGGGAAGATGAAGCATAAACGAAACAAGATCTTTGCAGATTTCCGGGCGCTGAAGAGGTAATGTAGTGTGATGCCTTTCTAGCTATTTACAGAGAGGAAGTTAGAGACCAAGAATAATGCATTATGGATGTGTGCAGTGGGATTCTCGTGTGCACAGACGTCATGGCCAGAGGCATCGACATACCAGAAGTGAACTGGGTGCTTCAGTACGACCCACCAAGCAGTGCAAGGTAACCAGGACATTCATGAACACGCATGAGCTCAAAAGTATGTACTTTTGAGTCTTTACTACATTCACAAAAGCTTGGAATGGTTTATTACATGATTTATTTTATGCTTTGATTAGTGCTTGTAGAGTCAGCTGACATCCAGTTAGTGGTTTGTCATGCACCACTATATTGCTCATACCTAATGAATTGAACAAACCCCCTAACATTAAATATTAAACTTAAGCATGTTTATTTAATTATTGGTTCATTTAGATAGAGACAGTACACAAAACATGATTCCAGCCAAAAAAAAAGCTGATAAAATATGCATCGTACATCGAAAGTATATACAGAGTATAGTATATGCTAATTCACAGGAACCTAAAATTTTTTTTTTAAAACTGCACCAACCCTACATTACTAATATAACACACATACATAATTACACATAATATATATATATATATATATATATATATATATATATATATATATATATTTTAAGGTCACTCTCACCCTGACAACATATAGATAGAGGAAATACTAAAATTAATTAAAATAAATTAGATATGCATATAGCTCTAGTTTATTTTAAACCTGCTCTTAAACATAATTACAAAATGCCTAATGTCATGTACTGCTTTTATTTAAATCGGTAACATTGAAGGTCAAAACTTCTCAATTGGTTTACATAGCAAAGCATTTTCTAAGTAACAACGCTTTGTTTTAATCAATGCATTTCAAAGCATTGTTATTGTTAACTAAAGCTATTAAAAATAATTTTCAGTAATTGATATAAAGCTCAAATAAATAAAAATATGAATATTTGTTACAAAATTTACATTGAAATAAAAAGGTTTAAAGTGAAATGACTAAAACTGAAATAAAAATAAATTAAAGTTATATAAAAATACTAAATAAAAAAACTAAAATGACAAGCACATTAAATTACTAAAGTTGCATTGAAAATATAAAAATAAAAGCTAATTAAAATATGAACAAATACTATAAGTGTATAAAAAATAACTCTGAAATGAAACTGTTTAAAGGTGACATACTATTTGCATGCTTTGTGCATATATTACTAATTTTCTCATCAAATGTAATACTCCTTCCATTAGTTCCTTTGTGCATCGGTGTGGACGAACTGCACGAATTGGAAACCAGGGCAACGCACTCGTCTTTCTTCTGCCAATGGAAGAGTCATATGTGAATTTCTTGTCCATTAATCAAAAGGTAAGTGAGAGAGAAACTTCATTTCATATATAAATTATCAGATGGAGTGTCTAGCTTTTATAAATAGGGTACAATATTTTGTATTCTGTATGTTTGAGTTTAAGGTGGTAAAGTAGTGTTTGTACTTGTGTTTTCCCACAGTGTCCTCTTCAGACGTATCCTCCAGTGAAAGACGTGGTTGATGTTCTGCCTAAACTGAAGGCGATGGCTTTAGGTGACAGAGCGATGTTTGAGAAGGGCATAAAAGCCTTTGTGTCGTTTGTGCAGGCGTACGCCAAACACGAGTGTAGTCTGATATTTCGCATTAAAGGTTAGTGACATTGCTTTAAACCTTTCATAAGATACTTAACCAAGATAATTCACCTGATTAAAATGACATACACCTTGTCCAGACCTGGATTTTGCTGCTCTGGCGCGTGGCTTTGCTCTCCTCCGTTTGCCCAAAATGCCTGAGCTGAGAGGAAAGACCTTCCCGAACTTCAAACAGGAGGCCATCGACACAGACACCATCCGCTTTAAAGATAAAAACAGGGAAAAACTGAGACGAAAAAGGCTGGCGGAGCTGAAAGAAAGAGAAAGGCCATTGAAGAAGAACTTCATCAAGAACAAATCCTGGTCGAAGCAGAAGAACAAGAAGGATAAAAAGAAAAAGAAGGCTGCCAAAAGAAAACTGGATGAGGTATGTTACTCATTTTTTGTTTGTGTTAAAGAAATAGTTCACCCAAAAATGAACATTTGCTGAAAATGTTCTCACTCTCAAACCATCCAAGATGAAGATGAGTTTTTCTTCATCGGATTTGGCTATATGTAGCGTTACATCACTTGCTCACCAATGGATCCTCTGCAGTGAATGGGTGCTGTCAGAATGAGAGTCCAAACAGCTGATAAAAACATCACAATAATCCACAAGTCCACCACTACACCACTCCAGTCCATCAGTTAATGTCTTGTGAAGTGAAAAGCTGCATGTTTGTAAGAAACAAATCCATCATTAAGACGGATTTAACTTTAAACTGTCACTTCTGGCCAAAATATGAGTCCATAATAACGCTTCCTCCATCTCCTGTTGTCCTCTCACATCAAAATCCCCACACATATTTGTTTAGAACTGCTTTGGCTTGTTAACAGTCCTTGATCTGTGCATATTTCTCTCCTGATTCAGACAAGATGACTTCTTTACTGTAAAAAGCAATATTATGGATAGAGGTCTTTTGGCCAGAAACAATGGTTTGAAGTTAAAAATGCCTTAATGGAGGATTTGTTTTTTACAAACATGCACTGTAGAGGTGTGGATTACTTGTGGATTATTGTGATGTTTTTATCAGCTGTTTGGACTCTCATTCTGACGGCACCCATTCACTGCAGAAGGAATCCATTGGTGAGTGATGTGATGCGATGCTACATTTTTCCAAATCTGTTCTCATGAACAAACAAACTGAGCTACATCTTGGATGGTCTGAGGGTGAGAAGTTTTTAGAATCGTTTTGGGTAAACTATTCCTTTACAATCCAAAAACTCCTTGTTTTTATACATATACTTTCTATATTTAGTAAAAATATGCAATATGTATAACAATAGAAAACTCTGTAAACAGCTGTAAATGTAGCGAATTGGTCTCAGTGCTATATTTGTGTGGTCACAGGAATCAGATGTTGATGACGAAGATTTAAACGAGCTTTTAACTGACACGCGTGTGCTGAAGAAACTCAAGAAAGGAAAGATCAGTGAAGAGGACTTCGACAAGCACATGAGTTCAGCGGGCAGCTCACATCCCAAACAAGCAGAGGCAAACAGTTCTGATGGAGACGGAGAGTGAACTGTCATTTCTGTGACTTTATGCACATAGATTGACTGTCATTTGACTTAAATATGCAAATATGCTGTATCAGCAGTGTCATTTTCATTCGGGTTGTCTGTGTACTGTACAAGGAGGATGCATTCTTAACTAATACGCTTCTGTATTAATTATCAACCATCTACATCAATGTCCAAATATGATAAATAAACATTTCTATTGGAAAAGTAAGTGTTTTCAAGGCAAGGGTCTCTCTTCAAAATATATGATCTATTTCTATAAATATATAATCTATATATTTCCTGTTAACAATAGTGCATATGTAAAATACATAGAAACGTCCATAACAAAATCTTAATTGTGTGTCGTTTCATTTGGCCTACATACAAAAAGAAAATAAATAGTTTCTTTCATTTTACTGTGAAAAACTAATATTATAAATCAGTCAAATATTATTTGGAAATTTGATTATTATATAATTAAGTTAATTGTTACATTTTCTACTGGTATCACTGTACTGGTAGATTCAATATTTATTAATTTATTATTTATTTAGTAATTTATTTTCTTATTTTAATCTAATTTTATTTATTTATTGTTTTACTCAATTTTTGTTTTATGTAATTTTATTTTTAAAATGTTTATTCTTTTTTTTTTTTTTTTTGTATATTGTAATCTATATTTAAACAAAATATTTTATTTGTCTGTTTATTTTATTTTATATTATTTATTTATTTATTTATTAACGTTTTAACACTGTTTTTCAATAAACATTTCCACAGACCCCCTAAGCACTCCCTTTTGGCCCCATGGGGTTCTCAGATGGACCCCAGTTTGAAAACCCCTGCTTAAACAATACCACAGTACTTACTGATTTTTATTTTATTTTTTACTAGAGCAAAAATATACGTCTTAAAACATAATCGTACCATCGCACAATTACAGATGTGCCTTTTACAGTGACACTGAATGACACGCATGACTCCATGCTCCTGTTGGTTTAAAGTCTTTCCGGAGTGCTCGCTCTGCGCATGCGCACCAATTAATCCTGCTCTGCTCCATCATGGCGGCGAGGGGCCATGTGCAAGACCCAAACGACAGGAGACTGCGACCCATTTACGGTAAGATTCACATCACACGCCTGAGCTTATACAGACCTAGCGGGTCTGACTAGTGCTGTAGGACCGGCATGTGCGTTATTGAATTTAGTAAAGGGCTGTAGGAGCTTTGGAGAGCCGGTGAGGCCTGTGGAGCTGAAGCCGCGGTGTCGGTTCGACTGCAGCGCCGGATGACAGTGCGTCCTTACGCGGTCACACACTGACGTTTCAATCGGTAAAATAAATCCTGTTTATAGCTCATCTAAACACTGAAATACTGTTTAAATATCCAGAGTTCTGTGTTAATGTCATTTGATCAACCGGCTCATAACCTGTTTGAGATGTCAAAGAGATTAACAGACTCAATATGAGTCATTTGTGCTCTAATCTTTCTTATTTTCTATGGGTTGTTAGGTGTGTAGAGTCTCAGACAGATGCTTTACATGCTTAATAATTTATTAATGCTGTAATAACATGAGTAGTTGCATTATAGATGCATAAAGCTGAGCTTTGTGGCTAAATGATCAGAAGATATACCAATTTACTGTCTTTCAGAGATTAATTGTAAGCCTCTTTGTTTATATCATTTTGAGCTATTGCATTTTAATTTGGGAAATTTTCTCCAAAGCTGTGCAGAAATGCCCTATAAATGGCTTTAAATGCCTGAACCCTTAAACTTTGTTGGTCTTAATGCATAGCCTTGTGGGACACCACTGACATTGGCGTTTTATATGCCAACATAGTATGCTATCTTACTGTATGTCTGACTGCATGTATGTCAATGCTTATGCATATAGTAAATATTAATGCATTTGCATATTTTTTGCTACTTACATTGCAAACTCATTAAATTATTAATTATTGATGTACGGAGTCATATACTTGTACATTAGTTTTCCTTAAGCTTTGTAGAAAGACAATGAAGCATTTAGCTTTGGTTTAAGTTAATTTAATATATATTTTTAACTCATTTTTCTTTTTTTTTCAGTTTTTTTCATTTTGTTCCCTTACACTTGCTAGGTAAATGATGGGTAGATAAGAATGAAGATAGATTAATTCATTTATATTTTAGTCTATATTTGTTCTTACTAACACTTATTGCATGATCTGCCTTAAAACTTAACCCACTGTATAAATATTTAAGGCAACTTTTAATAAATTATATTATTACATTATTTTAGATTATTAAATAAAATTATATTTAATTACATTTTTCAAGAAGTTATATAATGTTTTAATAGCAACCAGGGCCAGAATTAATCATTGCAATTTTATAAACTGATTCCAGGTTCTTAAGTTCAGACTGTGCAGATTTGTGCATCAAATTGCATTGATTGAAACAGCAGAATTTATAATACTACTATGTTATTTTTTAATAGAATAAATACAATGTCAGTGATTCGCTATTGTTCTACTACAGTAGAGATGCTGCTCTGTGCATGTGAGGTTTGTAACAATAAATAGATCAATGACCTTTATTCTGGTGCTTTGTCTTGCCATCCTGTTGTGTGAAATTGATCTGTTTTTGTGTGGGGGATTGATAAAAAATATAGCAGTTATCAGGAAAGATGCATTAACGGGCAGACATGCGGAAGTGTTCTCTTGTTGAAAGTCTAAAACTACAGTCTGGCCTGGTTAAATTTGGCATCCAGCTGTCATCAGACATGGTCCTGTGTTCTTTTAGCAGAGACTCATGGGAAGGGAAGGGAGGGGAGGGGGTTCCTACACTCCGAATTGCATCAAGCAGCCAGTGAGAGAACGTTCTCACAGTCGGGGGTCTATGTGTGTGATGCAGTGCTGCGTTTTTGCAGCCGTCTGGTCCTGATCATCACCAATGCTCTTGTACCCTCACTTGTTGTTTAGCATGACTGGATGTACAAGTTGCACATAATACCTATTTTGAAAGGGTCATATTTCATTTTCTCCACCTATAATGTTACTCAAGGTTTCTTGCTGTGTTAAGTTTCTCATGACCATCTCTGTGTGGTAAAGAAGCTGATTGAAGGCGACAAGGCGTAGTGTAGTTAGTTTCTGTCATCATTTACATCACCTTCATGAATTTAAAAAAGAATCCAAAATTTGAATTCAAAAAAAGGTTTATAACTGCATGCTTACTTTAAATTATAATGAGGTATTGGTCTAGTGATGTTTGACTGGCAGATTAGCATTGAGGTTTATCAGTTTTAATTTACACATTAATGATGGAAACGCATGGTTATACTCTTTGGTAATTGTTAAAGTGCCCCTATTATTGGTAATGAAAGATTCATATTTTGGTTTTGGGAGTCCCCAACAACTGGTTGACATGCATGCCAGGTCAAAAAACACTTTCATTGTCTTATAATATGCAATTATTTTTACCTTATTTTGCTCAACGACTCCGAAACGATATGCTCAACGATTAATTTTTCCAAAACCCTCCTTTGCCTGATGCTAATCAGCAGTGATTGGTCTCATTTTCATTTCATCATGCCTGTAATGCCTGATAAAGCAGCTTTTGTGAGCACAGTGCTGCTTTATGTACAGCTGTTACCGGGGAAACCGCTATTTTTACGGCTCCAAAAGCGGCACCTAGTGGCAAAGAATGAATTAGCATTTTCATTCAGACCAATGCAAAAAGACAAATAAGTAGGCGGGCAATATGCTAATGTTTCATGTTGATGTCAACATGAAACGGCTTGGGATTCGTTTTAAAAATGACTCGTTTCAATGATTCAGAGTCGGCTCTTTCTTTTAAGAGACAATAACTTTATACACAGTGCACTTTCAGATTTAAAACTTAGCAGGATGTTTTCATTCACTTAGAGCTGTTACACACTGCATGAAAAGTCATTTTCAAAAATCCATAATAGGGGCACTTTAAAGATGTTAGTAACATCCACACCAGTGTTGTTTTGTTGTATTGAACATGTTTTTTTTCTTCTAGATTACCTGGACAATGGCAATAACAAGATGGCAATCCAGCAGGCTGACAAACTGCTCAAGAAACACAAAGATCTTCACTGCGCAAAGGTTATTTTTTTATTTTTTACTCCAGAACTCCTTGACTAGCTCGTCATATTAATAGCAAACACTAGGGCTGAACTTTGGGGTGGGAAAATGTAATTTTGATTTTTAAAATGCTTTATTTTATTTTAGTTTGTTTGTTTTTTGTTTTTAGCCAGCTGCAGGTTTGTTGTGCTTCTTTGTAGAGCTGGGGCCTAAGTTTACCAAATAAGCCAGGCTTATTGTAGTTAGTCTGACTTATTATGAACCGACTCAGCTGGCAATAAATCAGACTAACTGAAACAGTGCCCCTGCACTGTTTGGCCACAATATTTTTATTACAGTAATATGATTTTATATTGTAATGTTTATATATTAATATGACAGTAAAATAATAAAATGCTTATAACAATAACAATAATACTATTATTATTATTATTTTCAAATTGATTAAATAAAGTAAAATATAAAAAATACATGTCACTGTAAAAAATATTTAAGAAAAATGTGATAATTTGACAGTACAACTGTAAAATTGCAGTACTTACAGCTGTCATAATTTCTTCATGTTCATGCATTAAACCATCAAGTTTTATTTTGGCAGAAAAACAAAGTTAAATCTTATGTTTGAAACATGCATTTGATAATTGCACTAAGCCATATTGCGATTTAGATTTTATTTGGATTATTCATGCAGTCCCAGCAAACACAGTTGCCAGTTTAGTTTTGGTCAGCCCAGGCTGCGATTGGTTCGCTCAAGCTAATTGTCACAAAGAATTATCAGAACTGATGGATTCACGTCATACTTCACATGATGCTGTGGACAGTGGTCAACACAAAAGGCTGTTTTGTTTAAGAACGAAAAAAAAACATGAATTTGACCTTCTAGATCAATGAATTAGCTCCAGACACATTTGTTGTATGCTTTTCTCTTGTTTGGCAGGTCTTGAAGGCGATCGGTCTGCAGCGCACCGGCAAACAGGATGAAGCCTTCACGCTGGCGCAGGAAGTGGCTGTTCTCGAACCCACAGATGACAACTCTTTGCAAGCACTGACCATCCTCTACAGAGAAATGCACCGGCGTGAGTGTTCAAAGCACAGACACAGAACCTCATCCTAACAAACTATGAATTACATTTTTCTGTCCTCACTGGAACCGAAATGCCATTCAGAGTATGTGTGGTTCTAATATACAAATTGACATGGACCACAAACCCAAAAACTCAAATTTTGTGAATTTTTCTCTTTATTTCTATAGCCGAGTTAGTGACCAAGCTTTATGAAGCTGCAGTCCGGAAAGTTCCAACGAGCGAAGAGTATCACTCTCACCTCTTCATGGCCTACGCCCGGGTCGGAGAGTACAAGAAAATGCAGCAGGTTTTGTTTGTTCTCTCTGATGTCATCAGTTTTTACATCCTGTTTAAAAAATGAATTGGTGCTGCATGATATGGGGAAAAATGTGATTTTTCTGATAAAAATTGGGATTTTTAAAATTCAGCAAAAAAAAAAAAAAAGATCCAGGTTTGCTGGGGTTGTTTGTAGGGCTGCAGAATTCAGCAAATTATCATTATTGTTGTTTATTAATATTTTAAAAATCAACAAAATAACAATAAGAAATGTTATTATTTATTCCCTTTAAAATAAAATAAAAATCTAATATTAAAAAGTGTTATAATAATAATAATAATATTTTCCAGTACTAATATTTATAGATGTCTTCATTTCTGCATATTCAAACTTATATATTGGAGGAAAACCACAGGGAGCCATTATTTTTATTTATTTATTTTATTAATATTTTTTTAAATTGCAAAATTAAGCAAAATAAAAATAATTATTATTCACTGTAAAATAAAAGGTCTAGTATTTAGAATAATGTTATGTAATATTTTATTTTCCTGGACTAATTTTTATGGCTTTATTAAGTTATGCATTTTTTAATTTTGTATTTTGGTGGAAAAGCGCAGGGAGCCATTAATAGTATTATTACAAAAATATTAATCAAAATAAATAATATCCACTCTAAAGTATAATTGTATATATCTAATATTTATGGAAAAAATTTGTAGTTATTTTATGTAATTATGATTACTTCAACTTAAAAATAAAGTATTAATATTTTTTGCTTTCTTCATTTCTGCATTTGCAAATGTTAAACCATCTAGCTTTTATTTTGTTGGTAAACCACAAGCCCTTAAAGCTTCTCTTTTTGTTGACAACAGCCATTTCAATTTGTATTTCAATTTTAGGAAGTTGGTTGTTCCCAAATGCGACACATCATATGCGACCCAAACTTTGAGATTTGATAATTGCATTAAGCCATATAGAGACTGTAGTTTTAATAGGGCTGCATAGTTAATCATGAATCTCTAAAATATATGTTTGTGTTGAAAGACTGACTTTTGTCTTTCTACACTTCTGACAGGCTGGAATGGCGCTGTATAAAATTGTTCCCAAAAACCCATATTACTTCTGGTCAGTTATGAGCTTGGTGATGCAGGTACGGTGATGTTTTCTCACTTACATAAACAGTACATATTAGAGATGAACCCATGCAGAACGGAATAAATCAACATCAGCAATGCAATATGTGTTTCAGGCCATCTCAGCACAAGACGAGAAGCTCTCCCAGACCATGTTCCTGCCGCTGGCTGAGCGTATGGTAGAAAAAATGGTAAAGGAGGAGAAAATAGAAGCAGAAGCTGAGGTAGGACTTTGGTATCAATAATCTGTTTCTGATTTCAGCCGTTTGAAGTTTATGATGAATTTTCCATCGGCCGTTCCAGGTCCAGCTGTACTTCATGATCTTGGAGCGTTTGGGGAAATATGTGGAGGCGCTGGAGGTAGTTCAGGGGCCACTTGGAGGTGAGGAGAAAACAATGAGTGTTCTTCAAAGGAATATTCTGGGTTATTTCCAGTTGAATGTCTTTGTGTGGCGTGCTGCCAGTTACAAGAGATGAGAAGCAGGTAAAAAAGAACAGCAATTACCAACTCGTGGGGATTTGTCTCCATATAAAGAGCATGTTATTATGAAAGCTTGTGTCCAATACAGGATCACAATAAAAATGTGTAGGTAATTTTGACTTTTTCTCACAATTCTGACTTTTTGAATTGCAAGAGATAAATTCAGAATAGTGAGATATAAACTGAAAATAAATGGAGAGATAAAAAGTCACTGTTACCTTTTTTGTTTGATATGTAAACTCGGAAGGAAAAAACTTTGCAAGCAAAAAAGTCAGAATTCTAAACTTTATATTTTGCAGTTCTCAGAAAAAAGTCAGAATTGTAAAAAGTACTTGGATTTTGGATAAATTGCTTGAAAATGCAGTTGCATTGGTTTCATCATAATTCATACTTCTGGGGGGGGGTTTTTTTCACATAAAAAAAAAAAGCTACAGCTCCGCTCGAGACTGCGTGTGTGGCTGTAGTGTGATCTGTCTGTCTTTATTGACGCACGCCCTCTGACGAAGGGGGAACATGAGATAAAAACATGTCGGGAGGTTGCCGCTTCTGTGAGCGTTGGCTTGAAAACAACAAATACAAATTATGGTTAAAATAATGTAGTCTCCTGTAAATAATGTAGTCTCCTGTAGCTTTTTTTCATGGGAGAGAATCTGCGCTTTCAAGTCATGAAAAAGGTAAGCAAAAATGCCCATGCTCAGTTAAACAAAATATGTTAAGTCATGATTAAAGTGAAATAATAAAATAAACATTTCAAAGTCAAAATGCAGCGCGGGTGTTTTTATATTAATTTATCTCTGAAGTGAACTGATTGCCTTGAGAGAAGTTTCAATGGCATTTTCGTTTAATCTCACCAACGTATATTGTCTGATAATGTAGAGTTTATGAGCACAGGCTACATTACCGGGGAAAACACTGTATTCATGCAGTTCCAAAAGCGCCACCTAGTGGCATACAGAACCTCACATTTTAGCCTTTGAACTATTTTTAAGAAATAAAGGAAAGGGATGAGTCAAAAGTGTACAGAATTATTTTAATTTAAAGCACACAAGATGTCTTGCTGTTTAAATGTTTTAGATTTTTGAAGGCACAAGCTTTTTGTTCTGAACAAAAACAGCAGGCGGGCTTATTGAAAATGCAAATTCATCCTCTGCCACCGCTGAAAAACAATGTTTCTTTATACTTCTGACTCATCCCTTTTCTTTATTTCTTAAAAATATTTGAAAGGCTGAAATGTGAAGTTTGTCACTTAATAAATCTCTATTTGTGAGAACCTGTATTTGAACTGCAAATCATGTTTTGTTTTGTTTTCAGTCATTTTATGGTTTAATATGTTACCATAGACATTGCCCTACCCCGCTCATACAGTATTTATTTGATTTGTGCAGGTCTTAAAAAGCCTAAAATTTTATTTTAGAAATCCTGCTGGTACCCTGTAAATTGTCTTTATTTTTTATTTTATAATTTATATACTTTATGTTGGCTATTTATATTATGCAATGCTATATGCAATCCAGACTGGTGATTTTTAATAGCACAATAACGTCTGATTTAAAGTGAAAAACTCAAGTAAGTGTGTGTGTGTGTGTAAACATGTAATTTACCACTTTTACCAGAAAGTGCTGAAAAATCTTGAAAATGCACCTTGAACGTGCTTGAATTTGAATGTGGAAAAGGTGTAAGAACCCTGAAACAAGTTTCTATAGCTTATAGTTCACATCTCTTTTTGGTATAAAGTAACCTGCGGTCAAATAACTGAACATACATTACCATTCAAAATGTGTGGTCAATCATTTTGTTTTGCTTTTAATCAGCAGGGACATATTAGATCAGATGTGACGGTAAAGACATTTATAATGTTACAAAAGTTTTCTATTTTAAATAAATGCGGTTCTTTTTAATTTTCTGTTCAAAGAATCCTGAAAAAATGTATCACAGTTTCCACCAAAATATTAATGTTCTCGGCATTGATAATAAGAAATGTTTCTTGAGCAGCAAATCAGAGCATTAGAATGATTTCTGAAGGATCATGTGACACTGAAGACTGCAGTAATGATGCAAAAAATTCAGCTTTGCATCACAGGAATAAATTATGTTTTAAAATATATTAATATGCAAAAGTGTTGTTTTAAACTGTAATAATATTTAATTATTTGTACTATATTTCTAATCAAATAAATGCAGCTTTGATGAGCATAAGAGACTTCTTTCCAAAACATAATTTCAGTGTGCTTCTACCATTGACGTTGCATTTGATGTTTGTATCGCAAAGAATGTGCAACCATTTGATTATTTATTTATTTTTATTTTTTGATGTCTCTTAGTAATTTTGCCTTGTTTTCTCCCTCAGAGAAGCTGACCAGTGAACTGCAGAGCCGTGAGAACAAATGCATGATGCTGTACCGCCGTCTGGAGCGCTGGACCGAGTGTAACGCTCTGTCCTGCAAGCTGCTCCTGAAAAAGTGAGTCCACTACTGATACGTTCTCTATCTGATTCTTGAACGGATTTAACATAAATAGCAATTTTGGAGTGAGATCGTTCCATTTAAGCAATGAATTTTCAGTACTTAAGATGTTAGTCATTTTTTGTTTCTCTCCGCAGCCCTGACGACTGGCAGTTCTACTTACTGTACTTTGACTCTTTGTTCCAACTTATTGATCAGAGCTGGGCACCTCCGCAAGAAGGAGCTCAGTAAGTAGAAAATTCACAATACTTAACTGGGAAAGAGTTTGTCACACATGAGATGGAAAGTCAGGTGCACTGCGTTGTATACTGGCTGTAGGTGACTGAATTTTCCATGCATATTGAGCAGTTTGCATACTAAAAAGTATGGCAAATCTATTCTGAACAGATTTCTGTCTCTCAGTATCATGCATGCTGTGTTCTTTCTCTCACTACTGCAGTTCTGCAGAAGGGGAGGTGCATGCCTCCACAGCCCAGGCCATCAGCTTCATTGAGGACCGAGTAACCACAGAAGAAGCGAAGGAGTCCAAGCATCTGAGAGGTCCATACCTTGCCCGTCTGGAGCTCATCAGACGGCTCCGAGAGCGCAGCTGTCCTGAAGCACAGCAGCTAGGTACACAATTGGTTGGGACTCTTTAAACAACACAGGCTGCATGTTTGCTGTATGTTTCTGACGTGTTTTCCCACCATGATGCAGGTGAACCTCTTGAGCTCATGTTCCAGTTCTTTGTGAAGTTTGGAGACAAGCCATGTTGCATCACCGACCTGAAGATCTTTTTGGATCTTCTCACACCTGACCAACATGTGCAGGTGATCATGATGAGAAGCAAGATCAGTGCATCACTTGCACCCGAATAAGAAAATCAATTTTGTGTGTGTGTATACAGTAGCAAGAAAAAGTAAGTGAACCATCGTCAATTTTCTGCTTAATTTGATTTCCTCAAGTCATAACTGTCAACAAACACAATATTTCTAAGCTGATGAAACACAAACAATCATCATCTTTCATATATTTGAGCACACTCATTAAACATACAAAGTGATGGTGGAAAAAGTAAGTGAAACACTAGGCTTTTGGTGTCACTAAATGTCAGATGTTAGCAAACCAGGACTCCAATCAATGAAACGAGAAATACATAAACACCCAAACAGTGTCAGTGTGCTATTCACTAGCAGCATTAGCTGATGTAAGCCATGCCCCACAAAAAAAAGAGATTTCAGAAGACCTATGGAGACATATGTAGCCGGAAAGGTTTACAGCATCAGTCCACAGTTAGACACATTGTCTATAAATGGAGACGATATGGTAATGTGGCTACTCTCCATAAAAGTGGGTGCCCAGCCAAGATCTCTCCAAAGGCACAATGCAGAATGCTCAATTAGGTGAAAAACAACTCTAGAGTAACATCTAAAGACTTGAAGGATTCATTGAAGCTGGTTAACATCTCCGTTCATAAGTCAACCATACATAAAACATTGAACAGGCATGGAAGGATACCACGAAGGAAGCCATTGGCTCTCCAAACAAAACATTGCAGCACACCTAAAATTTACCAAAGACCACCTTGACACTCCACAACACTACTGGGTAAATGCCTTGTGGACAAATAGAATTGTTTGGGAAGAACATGCAGCACTATTTATGGCATAAAAAGAAAATGGCGTACCAACGGAGACATAAAATCCACCTTTTAGAGTGGCCCAGTCAAGCCCAGACCTCAACCCAATAGAGATGCTGTAGAATGACCTCGAGAGTGAGTGAGCTGGGTGAGCTGAAGCAGTTCTGTAAGGAGGAATGGTCCAAATTCTACAATAAATTACTCCTGGACATTGTGCAGGTCTAATACAAAGCTATAGGAAGCGCTTGCTTGAGGTTATTGCTGCCAAAGGTGGTTCAACCAGTTATTCATTTCACTTACTTTTTCCACCATCACTTTGTGTTTAATGAGTGTGCTCAACATCAACTAGATCTGCTTAGAAATATTGTTTGTTGATATTTGTGACTTTGGTGAAAATCAAATGTAATTTCATAACCAAATTATTACCGCAAATGAGAAAGTTGACATTGGTTCACTTACTTTTTCTTGCAACTGCCCACTAAAGAAAGAGAAAGGAAGACAATAAATTTTACAGTTGCAAGAAAAAGTGAACCAAATTGCATGTTGTTTAAACAACAATTCTGATATTATCGTAGGCGATATATAGCGCACACCCCTACGCTCCTGGAACGTATTGTTGGACCACATCCACATGCAGTGTGAATTAGGGCTGTCAGATAAAAATTCGGAATTCGAATATTTGTCGAATTCCAAATAAAAATCCACATTCGAATGCAAAAAACACTGCATTCGAATTTTAGGTGTGCGTTGTGCAGCCTTATCAGTGGCGCACAAAATGCGACGACTATGTAAGTGCCATTGCATTTTAATGCTTTTGTTAGCCTATTCAGTTGAACCCAATAGATGCGGCGCTGCTCATTCAAAATATTGCGGAAAAAGAGAACATCAGTGAAGTGCAATGAAGATCTACGGCAAAACTGAAACCAAGCCATTCACACAACGCATATTTATCACATTTCCTATAGGGACAACTATCACAGTTGCAATTGATTCTCGCACAAGAGAGCCGTATGTTTAGAAAGCCATGTAAAATTAAAAACATGTCTCGACTTCATGGTGGTTTTTCCCTATCCCACTTCATCTCATGTTTTTAAATTAAAAAGTACTCTTTGTGATTGATTTCCGGTCCTTTGTAATAAACTATAAATACATGATGCTGTTTTGTTTCTAATTGTTTAAGCAACTTAATTATATTTGGTTTATAAACATTATTTTAAATATTATGCACTTTTTTCAAAGATTGTAATGTTATTTTATTACTTTGAATAAACGTGCATTAGGAATATTTTGCTTGATGCGCCCTCTTGTGGCCTCAGGAGAGAAGCCAAAAGCTTTTTTCCCTCTACCTGAAATGATGCCTATTAAATTTGAATATAGTTTGCATATTGATAATATTTAAGTACAAAATTTGAATTTAGTTTTTCAGCTATTTTGACAGCCCTAGTGTGAATGCTCCAACATGTTAGCATGGGCACGGAAAAAATATGCACCGCACTCGGAGTATGTGTGAAGCAGGCGTAAGATGACCTACGTAGGTCTGGGGCGGGATGGGTGTGTTAATAATTTAACTTTTTTTCATAATTAATTAAATTAACGTGTTAAATATATACTAACTTTCTTTGCGACTGTCTCAGTTCATCAACAGGCTAATGGAGGTCGTGCGCTGGGCGCTCCGGGAGAGGATGGTGTTGCTCTTCCAGGAGACACGCGGGCTCTGCAGAGACATCTGTGTGTGACCCAGCTGAGCCGCAGTCTGGGTCAGCAGCACGCGCTCAACACCGAGGGTAAACTGGGCCTCATCAGAGAACTGAAGGCACATTACCGGCATGGCTTACAGTTCGGTAAGCAGATGACTAGGCAGGTTGAACTCTTATGAATTTTTCCTTTTTTTTTTAATGATAATACTAGTGCTGTGAAAATGATTGATCACATCTAAAATAAAAAGTTTTTGTTTACATAAAATATGCGTGTACTGTGTATATTTATTAATATTTATATAAATACACACATGCATGTATATATTTAAGAAAAATGTTTTGTTTATATATTAAATATATTTACATATATTGTAAGTTATATGAATATATAATATAATAAATTTTCACAATTTATGCTGTGTATTTATATATTGATAAATATACATAGTAAACACACATATATTATGTAAGCAAAAACATTTATTTTGGATGCAATTAATCACGATTAATTGTTTGACAGCACCAGATAATTCCAGTGTCTAATATTTATTTCGCTTTCAATCAGACTTTGTACATTTCTATTTAATGTTTTATTTGACCTATAATGTTCAGTAGCAGGAGTCTCACCATTTCCCATTTTCTTTCTGTTCTAGGGAAGTCCTGTTTAAAAACAGAGCTACAGTTCTCAGATATGTACTGTCTCATGGCGGCTCATGTCTATATAGACCTGTGGATGGAGACGGGTGAGTTTGCTCCTCATTTTTACAGTCAGCTTGATTTGAAAGTGCTCATGTTTTCTTGTTATTGATGAACGAGTGCTGTGTCTGTGTTGTAGGTGATCAGAACAAGTTGTGGCAGTGTCTGGGGATGTTAGAGGAAGGTCTCTCCCACAGTTCCTCCAACGCTCAGTTCAAACTGCTGCTTTTGCTTCTGTACTGCCGTCTAGGGGCTTTTGAGCCGGTGGTAGATCTTTACTCCAGTCTGGATGCCAAACACGTCCAGCACGACACCATAGGGTAAGAACGTATCTTTTTTTTAATATATATATGTTAAAGGTAACATTGAATTATTTTTGAATATATGTTCCTGGTCAGTTTGCACCTTATTCTAAATTTTAAAGATCTTTTTTTCAAAGTTTTATGACTGCACATTATTTGCATACATGAAATATTGTACTACTTTATATTGGAAAACCAATAATACCTTTGAAAATATACACTCTACCATAGGGGTGTGCGATATGACGATTTTTGATCGTGGACGATAAAAATGTCTCCACGATCTGATTTTGGAGAAATATCGTAGAATCGCGCTACAGCACGTTCTATCAGCTGCAGTTCTGGCGCCTCCGTATCAATATACTGTACAACGCAACATACATTCACATCAGTGTTAACTCAGTGGTGTGTGTTTTAAAGCCTTGCCGGTTAAATGTTTCATTCACGTGCTGGTCTGACGTGCGCTTTTTCTGAGCCCGTACACCTGAAGTGCACACAACACACAAGGTTTATGTATAGACTCAGTTGGTTATGTCTA
Organism: Onychostoma macrolepis; assembly: GCF_012432095.1. Lineage (NCBI taxonomy): Eukaryota > Metazoa > Chordata > Actinopteri > Cypriniformes > Cyprinidae > Onychostoma > Onychostoma macrolepis. Next base: position 22,510,772 of record NC_081164.1, on the reverse strand, counting down.
AAATGAAGGTAAACAGTTCAGACAAATGGATGCCTGCCTGTATATTATATGCGTGCAGGTCTTAAAGGGACAGAACTAAACATGCTGCCGACTGTCATTAAAGGGATGGTTCACCCTAAAATTGTAATTCTGTCATTATTTACTCACTCACATGTTTTCCCAAACCTGTATTAATTTCTTTCTTGTGCTGAACACAAAAGAAGATATTTTGAAGAATGTGGGTAACCAAACAGTTGCTGGTCCACATTGAATTTGATAGTAGGAAAAAAATACCGTGGAAGTCACTGTGGTCCAGCAACTGTTTGGTTTTCCACATTCTTAAAAATAGCATTTATGTTCAGCAGAAGAAAGAAACTCATTCAGGTTTAAAACTAATTTTGAGTGAGTAAATGATGGTATAAATATAAAACACTATGACAGAATCGACAGACAGATGACAGAATTTTTATTCTTTAATGTTAAAACAAAAAAAACACAAAGAGAAAAAAATAACTCCCTACTCTTGACAGAAAAATAATACAATAATAAAAGATAAAATAATTACAAAATTTTTATCTTCGTCCACTTTGGCCTAAATATCCACCATTCTTTTTTTATATTTTACCTTGAAAGGATTTGTCTTTATAATAGAGAAATTATTTTGGCTGCACTCAGACAAAATAGTAAAACCAACATGACAAAGAATCGTGATAAAATTTCTAAAAAAAAAAGTGATATGATATTTTTGCCATATCGCCACCCCTAGTCTCCCATTCACATTTGTGCACATTAAAACCAAGTAAACCATGCAAAAATAAATATCCAATAACTTCACCTGGTTTCTGCTGTAACCATGATGTAAGTGAAGAACAGTGTTATTTTAGTATTATTAATATACTGTTATAGTGCTTTTTTATATTTTGTACTACCTTTTTATTTTTATATAGTTTTTATATTTATATATTTTTTTTTTTTTTTTTTTTTTTTTTTGTAATATTTCATATTTCTGTTTAGCTTTATTTTTATTTCAGTTTTTAGTCATCTAAGTACTTAAACCTATTTTATGTCAGTTAGTTGCCGAGGCAACATTTCTCATTTTCATTTGTTGAATTTTTTATTTTATTTTTTTCAAATTTGTATATTTAACAAAAGCTATTTTTAATGGACCCTTTTCACAGACTGTAATCAGGGTTTCCACGGGTTCTTAAAAAGTCTTAAATTGCACAAGAAAATCTTAATTATGATTTCAAGAGGTCTTAAATTTGGGGACAGAAAGACCAGAATTGCGATATGGCTGAATGTGACGATTAAACTTCAAAAGGCTATAATTACATGAAATAAACATGAGCGCTGCAAGTTCGAAGTCCGGTGCTGCGCTGCTTTGTGTTCTGCCTTTACCGGGAAAACCGACATATTTCTGGCAAACACGACACCTGCTGGCAGAGAATGAATGATTAAGTTAACAGGTTAAACTAGTGTGCGTACGCATTTAGAGTGCCTTCTCTCACTGCATGATTGTGTATTAAATGCATTTAGAATTATCACATAATTTAAAATATGGGGGCAGAAAATGTATAGCCTATATTTATATCATTTCATATTAATATCATACAAAGAGTGCCTTTTTTTTTTTTTTTTTTTTGGCAAAAGTCAGCATGATTACAAATTTTATATAGATTTTTTTTTTTTTTCAATTTATTTTCTTAAGAAGTTTTAGACACCATATTTCCTGCTTTTGCTCTATTTAGCCAACAAAAATCATTCCAAACACAGCCACTGCACTGTTTTGCGTCTCTGAGGAACATGAAGGTGTTTAGTTCCTGAATGAATCAACCGTTTAAATGATTGTTCAATCGCAATGACTTGCTTATTAACAGTGACTTTCTGCCACCTACTGGCGGTTTTAATTTCACATTTAAAATATCTTCATTGTTTAAAAATAATTTCAAAAATCTGTTTTCAACGTTTTGTTTCAAATGTCAAAAAATTATTATTGCATTTGTAACTTTGTATGTCCGTCTGAGCTACATTTAAACAGTGTGTAAACACATCTAAATGCCACTTCAGATGCAGCTTCTGTGTTTCCTCTGCATTGCAAAGATACATTTTGTTGATACTGATTTGATTTACTTGGTAACAGCCCAAATGCACGAATTTGACTCAAAAGATGATGCACACTTGTAGAAAAAAAAAAAAAAACTTAATGGAAAAGATTAATTTCCATCACTGCTGTGAACTGACCACACAGAATATGAAGATCAAAAAAAATTCAGGAGTAAGCTGTCCACGGTAATCTTTAAGATACCAGCACAATAACACACTCAGCAAAATATCGTCTAATTATAGTTCTCGATTAAAATCCCAGAAAATATCAAGATTTTTTTTTTTTGTCAATATCGCGCACACCTAATTCATGTTGTTTAATTTATATAATAATTCATTGATAATTGTTTAAATCAATATTATAATGTTTTTGACACATCCATTTTCTTAAACGGTTTAAAGGCTGAAATGAAAATTTTATCATTTTATAAAACTTGTATCTGACCTGTAAATTATGCTTTTTACAGTCATTTTACAGTTTAATATGGTACTATAGACATTGCCCTACCCCGCTCATATGGTATTCATTTTATTTGTGCAGGTCTTAAAAAAGGTCTTAAAAAGTCTTAAATTTGAGCTTAAAAATCCTGCAGAAACCCTGGTAATGGTGCATTTCCACATTTATTAAAATATACATTTTATCTGTGCATATGTTATGTATAATATTTAGATTTTTTTTTCATCTTTTCCGTTTTGAATTAACAGAAGCTATTTTACATTTATATTTAGTTATTTAGCAGACGCTTTTATCCAAAGCAACTTACAGTTGAGGACAATGGAAGCAATCAAAATCAACAAAAGAGCAATGATATGCAAGTGCTATAACAAGTCTGAGTTAGCTTAATGCAGTACACGTAGCAAGGTTTTTTTTAATTATATAATAAATAAAAAGAAAACGGATAGAAGAAGAATAGAGCAAGCTAGTGCTAGAGGCACTAGCTATTTTAATAGTTTAACAAAAACACCGGCGAAGAAAAATAGGTTATTTATTTTTATTTATTTTTTGTTTAAACTCTCAATAAATAAATAAAAGTTGATTGCCTTGTGTACCAATTCAAAGTGCAAAATATAATAATGATCTCTTGGTTTTGTCTTTGTCCAGGTATTTGTTGACACGCTATGCAGAATCTTTGGGCCAGTTTGCTGCTGCTTCCCAATCTTGTAACTTCTCCCTCAGGTTTTTTCACTCAAACCAGAAAGATGTACGTTATCATTCTGATTAATGACACTTTATGTACAGAATCTCCCAAAGATGACCATTCTGTCATCATTTACTCATGCTTAAGTTGCTTGTTCCTGCAGACCTCAGAATACATTATTCAAGCATATAAGTACGGTGCTTTTGAGAAAATCCCTGAGTTCATCGCCTTCAGGAACCGACTCAATCACTCGCTGCACTTTGCCCAGGTGCGCACGGAGAGGATGCTGCTGGACCTCTTCCTGGAAGCCGACATGTCAGTCGCTTTATCTTTACCTGTCGTATATTCTGCGTTTTAGAAGTCAAAAAGTGATTTTGTTGATTGTTGTCTTATCATTGCACAGATCATCTACTCTAGAGGAGAGCGTAAAATCAATGTCTCTGTGTCCGGAAGAGGACGACATCCCGTGGGACAGCTTAAGGGACAACCGCGACCTGACTGTCCTCGTCGGCTGGAACCCTAAGGACCGGTACGACGAGACCCTCCTCCTGAACTATCACACGTTTTAAGCATTGGTTTGTTCTAATAATAATCACAAACCGCAGGGAGCTGAACGAGGATCACAAGCAGCGCTCTCGAGAAGACGAGACCCTGTGGCTGAGGTTGCGGTCGCTCACGCTGCGTATGATTGGCTGCGTCTCTGTGCTCACTCACCCGCCGGCACCACGTAACTCTGAGAAGACGACTGAAAACGGAGTGGCAGCCAAACCGTCTTCTCTACAGTCGCTGCTCTCACAGCTAGAAAACACGCTAAACCAGGCCACACAGTTCACGGAAAAACAGCTGCAGGTCAGAACCGTTACAGACCGTTTAGCAAATGGTGTGTGTGTGTGTGGGGTGGGGGTGGGGGTGGGTTTTCTCCACTGGTCGAAAATTCTGCTCCACATAACTGTATATGCATCATGTAAGTTTTATGATGACATATTACTTGCATACATGCAATATTGTACTTGCAATTTTAATAACTAATCATTTTCAAATTTTAAATGAAAATAAACACTATCCCATACAAATTTGTATACATTAAAACCAAATAAATTATTTAATAAATAGTTGTTAATAATAATTAAACAGCCATAGCCAATACCTGAAGAACATTATTGTAGTATATTTTTATGTGTGTATATATATATATATATATATATATAAAATACAATACACACACACACACACACACACAACTATAGTATTTATTAATATTTTGAATTAGCTTTATGTATTTTTCATTTCAGTTTAACTTTTTTAACAATTTTGTGATGTGCTTTTTTTATTTTGTTTAATATCTCTATTCTAATTTAGTTTTATTTCGGCTTTAGTCATTTTAGTACTTAATTTATTTAGGTTAACATTTCTCATTTAAGTTTTTCCATGCAATATTAGTTAGTTTTAGTAATTTTGTGATGTGATTTTTGTCATTATTATTAGGGGTTTTTCTTTTCCATTTGAGCTTTATTCTATTCAGTTTTAGTTTTAAAGTAAGTAATTTTAATACTTAAATTAGTTTTATTTCAGTTAGTTGAAATTTTAATTTTTTTTGATTAACAAAAGTGATTCTTAATAGTTTGTTACAATAAATGAAGAAACATATTTTCTACTTTTAGTTTACAATGTTAAACACTAACAAAATAAACAACTTCAATTAAAGAAAAAAAAAATGATTACCTTGTGTATAATTAAAAAAGTTGGACACAATTTTCAGAACATATATTGGATATAAAGAAGGTTGTGCCTGTATGTTGTGGTTCACAGCATCAGTACCCGTTTCTGGGGCCTGTGCCGTCTCGTCTGGCTCAGGCTCTGTCCAGCGGTTGCTGTCAGTGTCAGCTCTCCTCCCTACAGCTCCCCCTGCACCTCCAGGAGCTCGAGACCGCCGGCCTGGGTTTGTTACTTCACACCTCATGATGTACAGCGTCCATCTGCTTAGCAATCCTGTTTGATTTTGACAAATATTAGCATATTCATTTTGTTACAGTTGCAAGTTTACTTTTCTGGCCTGGAAAAGATTGAAACGAATAAGATCCTACAAAAAAAAAATCATATTATATAATTATTTTATTATATTATTATATCATCATATTATATTATACAATTTATTGTATATTACATTGTAAATTTTTTTCTTCAATCATTTTTTCTCTTGTATTTTCAGATGAATCAACAGAGCTTCAAACACAAATATCTAATCTTTTCAAGTGTTTAGCAGTACAACTTCAAGGTATGTTTAAAATGTTTGTACATATTTAATTTGTTACATTTTATCCCAAGTTTATCAGAGGATGTTTTAGATCAATATTGGTTATTTTCTTTCAGTCAAATGAAATAACTGCCTGTGTTTCTGACATTATTTTTCTGCTGATGTAACCAAGTCTATGTGAGCAGGAAAAATAATAAAAAATAGTAATAATAATTCAGCTCACTTTCACAATCCAGTCAAATCCTGATGAAAATAATTCACATTACAGATGGGTTCATTTTGACTTTTTTTGCTACTTGCTTTTCCAGATATGTTGGAAAAATGTAAAGGTGACCTATTAGAAGTTAAAGACGGTCAAAGCAAGACGCAACACTTTCTACTGGAGAATCTAGTCTACTTTGTTGAAGTGAGTCTCTCTCCATCACTGAATTTAAGAGAATACTTTACTCTTTTGAGAAAATAAAAAGAATTCATTTTTAACTGTTGGTCGCAGACTGTTTGTATCGTCCTATGGGTGTCTAATTACTGTGGAAGCGTCCTCCGGCCCTTAAAGTCCAGTTTACAGAAGAAGAAGAAAAAGAAAAAAGAAGCCAGCACTGTAACGGTAGTAAGGCTCTGATCTCTGTTGAACCTCTCTCTCCCGAGTCAATATTTACGCAGTGTAGGGTTGGAGGGAATGTGGGTCAGTCTTGTTTATGTGCTGATTTGTGTCTCCCACACAGCTGCCGGTGCTCTCAGCCTATCAGGAGTTTAGTGGCAGCTTGCAGAGTCTCCTCAACCAGGCGCTAGAGCACATCAAGAGCCAGGAGATCAGCCTGACGGCGCTGAAGCTGGGAGCCCTCAGTCTGGAGGGAGAAACCCAGTCTGAGGTGCGTCTCAAAAAGACAGATGTTTTTATATACTGTTATAGTATTAATTTTTACCTTGAATTAGCTTTTATTTTTATAAAATTATGTGCGCTTTTCAGCTTTTCTGTATATATTTCTATTTAGTGTTAATTTGTATTTTATTTCAGTTTTAGTAATCTTAGTCCTTACATTTTGGCTATTGAAAACTGACTGAAATTAAAGTACTAAAATTTATCGTTTAAAAACATTTTAAGGAAAAAGCTAAGGATATTTCTATAAGAGAACTTAATACTTCAAAAATACTTCTTAATGGTATAGCAGTCTTAAGAAGAATTCAAGTTCTTGAAGAATCTTAAAATAATTTCATCACTTAAAAATCATTTAATGAATTTATTGGGTTGTTTCAAGTTTATTGTATTATAATCTAATTGACAATATATAATTTTTAAATATAATAGTTTAATTTTTATTTCAGTCGTCTTAAACTAATTTTATTTTTAAATAATTATTTAATGAATTTATTAGGTTATTTCATTAATTGTAATTCTAATATAGTTTCTTTTAAGTTCTGTTTTATTTTTTTTCCAAGTTTCACTTTTTTTTATAAAAAATTAATGTAATCAAATTTATAGAATTTAAAAAAAAAAATCATTTCATTAAGTTTAATTTAAATAATTAAGTTTGTTTAACTATAATTTAAGAAAAGAGGTTAAGAATATTTTGTATTCCCAAAAATGCTTAAGTAACAATGTAAGAAATCAAATTCTTCAGAAGAATCATCTTAAATTTTCATCATCTTGATTTATACATCTTGATATTTACTTAAAAATCATCATTTAATGTATTTATTGGGTTGTTTCAAATTAATTGTTGCAATTAGAAAAAAACTTTAAATTACTTGGGAATTTTTCCAGGCTTATAAAATGTCTTATAAATTGTGTAAAGTTAGCTAAATGAATCTTTGTGTGTGTGCGTGAGCAATCTGAGGTTGAAACTGGGTCATGATGCTTCAGAGAATGCGTTTCTCGTTTTTGACCGCTGTTTTCTCGCTTCATTCAGGCGGAAGGGACCTTCACGAAGACGGGCATGGATAAGGTGCAGAACAGTTACCTGCGTTCGCTGCAGGAGATCGGGGAACTGTTGAAGAAGAGAGCGGACACGTTAAAATCCCTCAAAATCTGAGTGCTCCATCGATCCGGTCCCCGACCTGCACGGCTCCACACGACGGCGTCCTCGGCCCCTAACGCATCCTCCCGTCTCAGTCTGTGAATTCAGCTGGTCTCGTCTCCTCTTCCTATTTATCCGTCTCATTACTCACGTTCAGACACAGGCACACTGTAAAGCTCAACAACGGCTTCAGCACAAACATCTACGGTGCTCCGCGCAGCACTTTTAAGTGGAAACGTAAACTTCATATCCCTAGCAAAACTACATAGGCAAATGAAAATAAGCAATTTTAGAAGTACTGCTATAAATTATTGTACATAGTGTGAAGATAAAGAATATCAACGAGAACTCCTTGGCGAATTAAAGTGAACTGCTTTGTCCTTTTGTCGATGTCTTGCGTTATTGTCTCTCTCACTTCCCAGCCGTAAACCATCGCGATTGAAGGTTCGTTTTCAGACGACACTCCAAAGCAAAACGGGCCCTGACGGTGCCACTCCGTATCGCAAGTAGCCAACTTCCAGACTGATACACTCTGCGACGCGTTTACGTAGCCGTTCGCGATGCACAACCAGCCAAGAGCTACGCTTCGTCCCGAGGAGATTTTGCGCAAACTTTCGACAGGGTGGCACGAGTATCCAGATGCTTTGGGTGCTTCTATTGCGATTATTTGTTTGTATATTACAAATGACTTTACTTGAGCCACAAGCGTACGAAATGTAGCTTTCCCGACTGTTTGTTTGGAATTGCCACCATGTGAAAACAAATAGCATTTAGTGCTACTTGAGGTTTGGGAAAGTTTGTTTGTTTGTTTGTTATCCTTTGATTGATGGTCAAAGACGTTAATTCAATCATGTTTGGAATTAATTTTATGATTAATTGAATCGATTGGTGGGGGGGCGCGTTGTTTACTTTGAAAAATTGTCGATTGCACTGATGATGTCCCTTAAATGATGAGGTTTTATTATTGTTGCATACCAAAAATGTCTAAATTAGCCTTGCGTTAAAGGGTTAGTTCACCCCAAAATGAAAAATCTGTCACCCTCGTGTCACTCCAAACCCATGAGAAATTTGTTCGTCTTCAGAGCACAAATAATAACATTAATCGATTCTGAGAGACTTCTGTTCCTCCACTGAAGTCTTTCACCCAAAAATACCGATGATTTAAAACATTCATAAAGAGATTTTAAAAAATCATATGAATTGAGCAGTTTAATCCAAGTCTTCTGAATAGACACAATCAGTTTGTGACAAACAGATTTAATTTAAGCTTTTATTCACGTACAAGCATTGATTGATTGAAGCTCATACTTGCTCAAGCAAGCATACTCAAGTCTTCCTTGCCATAAATAAACATTGTTTGCCAATGAATGTGAATAAAAGCCTAAAATAAATGTTAATCTTCAAAAGACTTGGCAAAAACTTGATCAAATTGTATGGATTTACTTTTTTACGAACGTTTTGAGTGAACAGACTTTCAAGGATGGGCGGAAACATCTCGGATTTGATTAAAAATATCTTAATTTGTCTTCCGAAGATGAACCAGTTTCTTAGGGGTTTGGAATGACACGAGGGTGAGTAAATTCTGACAGATTTTTCATTTTGTGGTGAAATATCCCTTTAACGTCGCAGTAGAGTCGAAGGTAGGTTTTTATACGATGATGTCTACCGGGGAGTGCAACTTGTTTACAATGTTTCCGAGCGCCATTATGAATCATGTTTCTAGCGTGTGTTATCTGGTGTGCTGCAATCTACGGGCTTTCACTGCTTTTTACCTGCTTGGGGAGGGTGGAAAGACGCTTTTCTCTTTTTTTTTTTTTTTAATTTTATTTTGATCCAACACGACGGGATACAGGACAGGTTGTGCAAAGAGCGGCTGTTCTTGCGTCGCACCGGGACTGAAGGGCTCGTTTGGTGTCCTCGCCGTCACAAAGCTCGAGGACCACAGGCGCTTCTGGACTGAGGAGGTCGTTTGGAGATGGTCAAGAGGTGGTTGGAAGTGTGTCGGCTGATGAATTCTTTTGTTAGGGAAATCGAGAAAATACAAACAAAAACACTGGAATGTGAAAAGGAGTTTTTTAAATAAAAAAGTAAATGTTACACATGCTGTGCCTGCTTTTGAATTATTATTTATTTATTTTGCATTCACGCAGCTTGCTTTATCTTTAAAATCAACATGTAAATCAAAAATTACATGTTGCTGGTTTCATTGTGAATGATTTAACATTGCATTAATTAATGTTGACCTTAACCCTCGTTTCCTGTTTACACTTAAGGTCCTTGGGGTCAATATGACCCCAGACATTGAAAGAGTAATTGTGAAAAATATATACATTTTTAATCATACAAATAATATATTTATTTTTGTTGTTTGTTTGTTTTTGTTTACTTCTCATCTATACATTAATGCTGTGTTTTGGGAGTAACTTTTGTACCTATTTACCACAAAATTCCTCAACTACACCATTAGCTTGCATGTGTTTTTTAATTTTTTAATGAAAAAAATATCACTTAAATGATTATCTAAATTTGATTTAAGTTGCTTCTGGATGTTGATCTAGGTGTTAAGTGTAGAATTCTGCCATCTGCTGTTTGGAGAAAAACTTGAAATCACAGTTTTTGAAAGAATAGTGTAATGACCACATATTCAGCACAGCAGAGACCCATAGAGTTCCTCCCACAACATTTCTGATATATATTTTGTAAATATATATTGAAACATTATAAAATACATATATATATATATATATTTCTCAAAGGTTAGAATTCGTTTTTGTTGTCCGAGGTATTTTGAAGTGCCCGCTTTTGCAATAATGCCACATAAATTTGCAGAAATGCCACACAAGTTGCGACTAAAACTTGATTGCAGGCACATTTTAATTTTTTTAATCTAAAATCAAAACAATTTTATTTTACTTAAATGTAAATAAAACCAACACCAAGAAAAAGAAAACAAAAAACAACTGCAATAAGCAGATATGAATGGTGTGTATGTACATGAGTGAGTATGCTCGTTCCACATTGTATTTGTGCTCTTGTGTCAGGCCTTCGTTTTTGTGTGGACATTTTCAGATTTGTGCAGGATTTATTGGTTTTATTTGCCAATTTCTGTAAAAATGCGCTCTGTTTTGTTTGCTACAGGATTTCGATCCTTCTAGTCAAATATTCATTTCTTTTAATAATTATTCCAATTGTATATAACCTAAATTTATATATTAAACTAAATTTAAAAGTACATAATTATTGTATAATTACATAATTGAATTGTTTTTTGAATTTTACAATTTTCAGTTCAGCAATTTTCCTCCAGTCACCTGGCTACATTTTTTTTTTCTCTCTCTCTTAAATATCTTGTTTTACAGAAGTAACCAAATCGAGTGGAAAATTAGTTGCTGTTTAAGCAAATCCATTTATATTTAAAAAATAAATAAAATAGTTTATACTATTTATAATCACTTATTTGAATTGCTTTCTGATTTATTAATTTCCTCTATTCAAATAATATATAAATGTATAGAATACATAAATATAATTTAAAAGTATGTTTCACGGAAATAATCACATTATGGGCGGAAAGGCTTTCTATTTCATGTTGACTTCAAAAAATATTTGATCTTTGGTTTGCTTTTGTATTTTAATAGGCTACGGGATTTTGACCCTTCCAAACAAACATTAATTTCTTCAATAATTAAAATTGTATGTTTCATATAAATGTACATAATTTAAATTTTAGATAAAAAATAACTCGATTTAAATGTATATATTAGTTATAATCACGTAATTTCTCAACACAATTTTTTTGTAAATGTAGGCTATATAATATTTTCGAAAATACATTTAAAAGTGTGTAATTATATTAATATATAAAATTATTACATAATTTATACTTACCTGAATCAGTCGCTTTCCGAGTTGTATGATTGCTGATCACTTGCGGATGAATATAAATGAGTTGTGCCGTAAACCGAATAATACCTGTCGCAAAGTTGTCAGTGACTTTTGTCAGTTGTCAGTTGACCTGACAGTGTTTTTTCGTGGTAAGCTCCAAATATAGCTCACTCCCAAAAATAAATTAATGTCAAACACGTTAAAGATTAACGAACAGGCTGTCCGTTTATTAACCAACAAGCCGTTTGTTCACAAAAGTAGTTTATCCGGCGAACCGAAGACTCGTCTCCATTGGCAACGGCCTGTTGTTTTTAACCTGTTTCACCACACAGCGATATAAGTGAGTAAAAATGTCTGTATAATATATAACTTACTTTTTTTAACCCTCATCTTTCTTGCTTACTTTCTTTAGTAGCTCTTTGCTAGTGAAGTTGCCTCAGAATAACTTTTATTTGTAGCTTTAACAGTTTGACAAACACACATTTTAAGGGTGTTTAAATGCTTGCGGTTCGTTGCATGCATTTTCTTGTCAAAAGTTATTAATAGCCTCCAGCCGACGAGAAGGGTGTGGAAACCAGAGAAATGTCTCAATACAAAGAGAGAGTGTATAACCTACTAAAAATAAGTGGGTGGATGTGGGAGTGAAACATGACAAAAGCCACATGATTTTGTACAATGTGCGTCTATTAACCAAATAACATCATGAAGCGACGAACCCTTTCACTACAAAAGCGCCTTTCTGTGCATCAAGTCATTGTGATGGTGAATTACAATACCACACCTGCGACCTGCCATCATAATACTGCTCACAATGAGGTGAATCTCATCAAAAATGTCAATTTCAGCCTGATGCAAAAAAAAAAAACTAAGAAATTATATTTTGCATAAAATGAATGCAGCCTATTATGAGGCGTAGCCTATTATATTCATTAGTTATATAGGCTACATCATCACCCCAATTCTTAGTGTAACAACTTTTTTTTATTACTATAATGCAAAAAAAAAGGCATATTATTTAAATTGTTGTTTAAATGTAATTATTTAGTAGTATTTATTGGACTACTAAAAATTATTAGTATGGAAGCCTGATTCAGCCATTTATTTGTGTTTATATATTTTGAGTGATATGAGTTTATATCTCACAATTCTGACAACTTTTCCCAAAGTCACAATTACTTTGTTTTTTTATTCCATAAAAAAAAAACAGCATTGTGAGATAAATTCAGAATTCTGAGAAAAAATATGAGACATCTTGCTATTTTGACAAATCTTTTCCTTAATTTTTTTGTCAGAAATATTCTGATTTTATTGCAGAAACGTGTTTTTTTTTTTCCTCGCCAGAAAGGGATTTCCATATATATATATAGCAAATTGTTTTTAAAATTTGCATTTAAAAAAATATATATATATATATATTTTTTTTTTTAATGCAATTTTTAAAAACAATTAGCAGAAATGAGTATCCGGATGCATTACAGCAAAATATAATTTCTTTTTTTTTCTTCAACGGAACATGACACAAACATGCTTTTGTGGGATTCATCTGTCAGAGTCGCAGAAAGCAATATTCAATCATTTCTACAAACATAAAGTAAATAAAAAAAACTGCCACCTTCCAGCTGTGAGGACACTAAAAAGATACGAAAATAAAATTGTGCGACAAGAACAGCACTTTGTTTTCATAAAAAAACAGGTTGAGCTACATTTCTAAGCAGAACTGGTGTCCTCATGCGAGATATTAGTGAACAAATTGTTATATATTAGAGCTTCTAACATGAGGAAGGGTGATTATTCAAACTTCCTCATTTCCTGTGCAACATTTCTGCCATACGTTAAGCACTGAATGTACTAAGCACAATGTCTTTCGCTACTTTCCCCTCTTGGATCGTCCCTTGCGGCCGCTCAGTTTGCCGGTGCCGTGGGCCGAGGGCCCGGGCTGCGGGGCGGCAGGGGCCGCAGCAATGTTGATCTGACCCTCTTGGATTTCTTGCCGGGTGTCTGCCGGCATGCGGTCGATCTGCTGCTGCGTCTCCAGGTAGAACATGACGTCTCGCAGCTGCTCCTGCAGCTCGGCGATCTGGCCGTCTTTATTGGCCCCCGCCTCGTGAGCCCTCCTCTCCTCCTCCTGCAGCTGCGCCTGGAGCTGCGTCTGATTGGCTCGCAGGCATCGGTTCATCTCCTGCTCCTCCCGCAGCTCTTGACTGAGCTTCACCACTTTGGTGTTCAGCTGTGAACATCTGCAGAAAACAGTCCAAAAATGTCAAAAGACTGTGTAAACAGTACATTACTATAAAAAAGTCATTTTAAATGTTGAAATTCAAGAAAAAATTATTACATCTCAGATTATTAATTTATTAATATTTTATTAATATTAATTAATATTATTACTATTATTTTAGTATAAACATTAACTTACTTAACTGATATTTAAAAAAAAAAAGTTTACCATTTCAAGTTTATTTTATTATTCATATACTATTTTAGTTTTTATTAATATTTAGATTTTTTAAATGTTCATATTTTCTCTTTAATTTTTAATTCATTTAATTTTTATTTTTAATGTCTGTATCATTTCTATAAATTTTTATTTTAATTTAAGTTATTTTAGTACATTATTTGAATAAACTAAATGAAAATGAGAAATGTTGCCTTGTCTACTAGCTGAATAAAACAAGAAAAAAAAAAGGTTATTTTATTTCACTTATCTATTTTATTTCAAGTAATGACTGTTTTTTATGGTTTTAGTTAACTGTAATAACCCTGTTATCATGGTAATTTTGTCTGGCCTATAGTGAGCAGCTATTGTAAAGAGACCCAAGTGTTTAATTTGATGATTAGGAAAAATTCATTTGAAAGATAATGTAAATTTTACTTCTTTTCAATGGATTGTTTTTCTTTGATGAGTTCATTTAGTTTCCGCTCCAAACTGTCACACTTGTCAATCGTCTCCTTGAATTTGGCCTTCATGTTGGTGATCTAAAACCCACACAAACATAAAGAAGCTGGATCACTTATGTTAATATGAGATATAGCAGATTATTATGATCTTAACCATAATGCTGTTATGGATTTGTTCAAGTAAACTGTGTGGTTCTCACCTCCTCCGCTGTGTCTTTCTCCAGATGAACTATTTTATTCTCCCAGTAAATGCGCTGAGACTCCAGCTGACTGGTTAATAAATATGAATACTGTTGGAAAAAGATTTGTTAAAAAAAATTATAAGATGAAAATTATAAGTTATCTAACACAAAGCAAACCCCCCCACAAACACATGCACACACACCTCGAGCTGCAGCGCATCGATCTTCTCATCCTGACACGTGTCGCCCTCACACTCGTACTGCACCATCTTCCCGTCGGTTTTACAGGCAACAAGCCGATGAACGTAGTTATCTAATCAACATAAGGGCAAAGACTCAGAGTCAAACTTGTTACAAACAATTTTCAATATAAAATGTTTCAAAAATTAAAGTTGAAATTAAAACATTCAATGCATTTAACCTTCATAATATTTGGAGTGAAATATTAACAGGATTATTCAACAATAAATATTGCAGGTGAAAACTTGATTTCATCCCGTTTTTTTTTTTTTTTTAAATTTAAAATAACTAACACTACATAACTAAGAAATAAAACTGAAAAAGGAAAATAACAAAAAACTAATAAAAATGCCAATAGCACAACAAAATTACAATAACTAAAGTTTAAATGAAAACCGAAAATATAAAAATAAAAACTAATTAAAAAATATTCATAAAAACTGTAATTGTATATTAATGATACTAAAATAACAGTGAATTGGACAAGTGTTTAAAGATGTGAAACATGATCCATATATTATAATCCATAATTTGACATATTTCTGAGTGAAATGTTAATATGAATAATCAGCAATAAATATAAATTTTTAAATAAATATCAATTTTTTTGTTTGTTTTTTAAAGGACCTCTAACACTAACTTTCTCTATTCTTTTTCTATTCTATCTGTTTTCATTTAATCTATTATATAATTAAAAAAAAAAAAACTTGCTACGTGTAATGTGTTAAGCTAACTGACACTTGTCATAGCACTTGAATATCATTGCTCTTTTGTTGATTTTGATTGCTTCTATTGTCCTCATTCGTAAGTCGCTTTGGATAAAAGCGTCTGCTAAATGACTAAATGTAAATAATGCAGGGCAGTGTTTTATATTAATATTTAATATTAAGTACCAGAGAAGTTAATATTTCAGTGAAAATATTTAACCATTATTTTCAAGCATGTGACTGCTCATCAACTGTATTCTACATTATCTTTTTTCCTAGGTTTTTTTTTTTTTTAAGCATCTCTGCATTTTTATGACGTTACACACCTCCAGCGTAGTCCCAGACCCTGTGATTGGTCAGCTGCATGGCGTAAGTGTGCTGCGTTTCCTCAAAGTGCTTGTAGGCATGACGACTAACGTAGCGTCCGCAGCCGATGTGACCGCAGATGAGACAGATCCACAGATTCTATGACACATAACAAATATGTCTAAATTATAATGCAATGTAAGTTACTGAATCCATACAGTGTACAAACTGAAAAATATATCTATGTAGGATATATGTTATAGATGATGTGCAAAAATTAATTAATTATATTACATATTTAGGATAACCTGGGTCATACGCCTTTCTCACAGCAGATCACTGTGTCCTGTTCTTTTTTTCACATGTGTTTTGTCCAAAGAAATGTGTTATTCATTACTATAATGATGTTTTCCGTGTGCAACTAGTCAATACTCAACTTCTTTTTCATTGATTTTATCGATAAGTTGTTTACCTCTTGGACTCCACACTCAAAACACTTGTTCTCCTCCACTGGTTCAGGAGTCTGACAGTATCTACACACAGGACACCTGCAGAAAAAGTGCACACTGTTAGTGCTTTTAAAGGAATAGTGAAAATTTGTTGAATATTTACTCATCCTCAGGCCATCCAAGATAGAGGTTTGTTTTCTCATCAGATTTGGAGAAATGTAGCATTCCATCACTGTCTCAACATTGGATCCTCTGCAGTGAATGGGTGCCATCAGAATGAGAGTCCAAACAGCTGATAAAAACATCACAATAGTCCATAAATAATCCACACCACTCCGGTCAATCAATGAACATCTTGTGAAGACAAAAACATGTGTGTTTGTAAGAAACAAATCCATCATTAAACCATTTTTAACTTCAGACAGTTGCTTCCAGCCAGAATACAAATTCACAATCCATAATAGCGCTTCCTCTGGTGTAAAAGTTCATCCCCCGTTGTCTCTCACATCAAAATACACCCACATATTTGTTTAGAGCTATTTTGGCCTGTAAACGGTGCTTGATCTGTGCAGATTTCTCTCCTGATTCAGAAAAGATGCACTGGAAGAAGCGTTATTATGGATAGAGGACTTATATTTTAGCTGGAAGCAATAGTTTAAAGTGAAATACGTGTTAATGATGGATTTGTTTCTTACAAACATGCAGCTGTCACTTCACAAGACATTAATTGATGGACTGGAGTGGTGTGGATTACTTGTGGATTATTTTGATGTTTTTATCAGCTGTGTGGACTTTCATTCTGACGGCACCCATTCACTGCAGAAGCTCCATTGGTGAGCAAGTGATGGAATGCTACATTTCTCCAAATGTGATGAAAAACAAACAGATGGCCTGAGGGTGAGTACATTTTCAGTAAATGTTCATTTTTGGGTAAACTATTCCTTTAAAGACAATGTGACGTCAAAAAGACCATTTACTTTCTTCATAAATGTCCCTTCTTCAGTCTAAATCTAATATTTATGAGTCACAGTTTGAGTTAGTAGTCTGCTCAAATCACTAACTCATTGTATGAGCGCTAGTAATAGTGATAAATGCATTAGCAAACTCCACTAATAATATCATGACCTATTTTTCATGCCCAATCAAATCCTGATGAATAAAATAAAGTCCCACCCTGCATAATTTCCCACTGAATATCGGTTCACTCAGAAATATGTCACAAAAATGCATCACAAGTGCCAATAATTATTGTGTGTAAACGCTTAAGCCTGAAACTATCTCAGCAAAAGCAGTTTGCACTCCCATTGTGCGCATGAAACATGACACTGTGACGTTCATCTCACAAGTCAGAGGTCAGCTATAACAATTAAACACAAACACAACAGCAAGAATAGAGAACGGCCCAGCAAACCTGTATCACGTCAATGAAGAATCAGGACAAAAAGTGACGCGCGTAAATAACAGATGAGAGCGAAATAAGAGCACAAACACAGTGTCATGCTCTGATGCGTCATGAGAGAAGAATGTGACACGAGGGTGTGGATGAAATTTGCCAAGCATGAACAAAATGAACTAAAAAATTTTTTTTTAACTATCATTATGAAATAAATATTTTTCTCAAATACACGTTGGACACAATTATTGGCACCCCTAGAAATTCTAATGAGTAAAATATCTCTGAAGTATATTCCCATTCATATTCACAATTGTGAGCACTCCAGGATGATTATGAACATGAAATTATCCAGCCATGGCTTCCTGTTTCACAAAAATATAAATAGGAGGGAAAACAAAGCCCAAATTCCCTTAATCATCCATCACAATGAGAAAAACCAAAGAATATATTTCTGATGTGCAGCAAAAGATAATTGAGCTTCACAAATTAGTGAAGTGGCTTTAAGAAAAGAGCTAGAGCAGTGAAAATTCCCATTTCCACCATCAGGACAATAATTAAGAATTTCCTGGAAGAGGACGTGTGTCTATATCCATGTGTACAATGAAATATACTGCTGTGTTTTTGATGTTGTGGACCTATATTTCTGCTGGAGGTCCTGGACATCTTGTTTAGACACACGGCATCATGGATTCTATCAAATACCAACAGATAAAAAATCAATACGTGACTGACTCTGTTAGAAATCTTATAATGGGCCATGTTTGGATCTTCCAACCGTACAATAATCCAAACACAAACCTCAAAAACAACACAAAAATGGGTCACTGAGCACAAAACCAAACTTCTGCTGGCCATTCCAGTCCTCTGACCTGATCCCTGTAGAAAATGAGTGAACTGAAGAGAAGAAGCACGAACATGGAGCTGGGAATCTAAAGGGTCTGGAGTGATTCTGGATGAAGGAATGGTCTCTGATCTCTTGTCAGGTGTTCTCTAACCTCATCAGGCATTATAGGAGAACATTTAGAGCTGTTAAACTGGCAAATGGAGGTTTCAAAAAGTACTGAATAAAAGGGTGCCGTTAATTGTGGCCAACGCTTATTAGAGAAAAACATTTCATAATATTTCCCCATTTAAATTCTTATTATCCAATGAAAGGTTAGATTTTTAGAATTTTTAAAATAAAAGATCAAAAGGATTAACAATGCAGATTAATTTTCACAGCCTTCTTTGATCATATTTACCAAGGGTGCCGATATTTTTATTATGACTGTATATATATATATATATATATATATATATATATATAAAACCTATATAGATATAGACACACACACACACACACTTACAACTTACTGTTGATAATTAAATGTAAAACAAATTAAAATTATTTAAATATCAAATTATAATATAACAAGTCAGTAATAACTATATTTTAATTAGGGTAGGGTCAGACTTTTTCCAGTAGGATTAAAATTAATATTACTTAATTTATATTACTTTAATATATATATTCCTAGCCCACACAGCCTTGGATATATAACCAGCAAAGCTAAATTTTTTAATTAAAATATTTATAAAAAACTATTTTTTGTTTTCAAAATGATTAGAAAGTAAGTCATTTTGATTGCATGTTGAATCAAAACGCTTTGGTTGTGAATGACAGCACTCACGATGCATCCTCCCATCTCTGCAGACACTGGCTGTGAAAGCTGTGGTTGCACAGGGTGGTCAACACGCCGTTGACGGACTCGTCCATGCGCTCCAAACACACGGTGCACTTGGGCAGCTCAGTCAGATCCATCACAGGTAAACTGGCCCCCTGTTTATAATGAAGAGTTTGAGATCATTCACACATTCCAGAACACTGCAGCTATTGTTATACATGTAAATCAGTGCTGGAAACACGACATGTGTGTTTAAACAAAAACAGCTGTCCAACAACAAAAGGATTTATACATTGTAACGGTTGTTAAAGGTGCTGTATGGAAGAATTTTTTGACTGTGCTAAAGCAGAGGTCCCCAACCACTGGGTTGTGACCCACTACCTGGCCGTGGAAAAATTGCAACCGAGTCGCAAGAACGTTCTGGGAAAATGTGTAGCCTATAGATATGATCATATGACACTCTGTTATTTATTGCATGTTAATGATTGTTCTAATTATTCTGTATTTTCGTTGTATGCGATTGATATAGAGTAGCAATTTGACGATTTCATGTTAAATTTGTATATGATAGATTGCTCTGAACTGTCATCATAACGCATGTTATTCGAGATTAATTTGCCAATTTACACGTTCAAGCAATTTTAAAGCACAAGAAGAAGAAACGAAAGAGAACTCAATTCGTTACTCGCGCTGTTCTCACACACAGCCTAAGCGCGAACATGCATAGAGACGAATTTCAGACAGCGTGGAAATACCAAGTTGATTCCTCTTTCGCGTCTCCCTGCATTTAAGATACATACACATAAAATTATGTCAAAAATCCTTCACGGTGCTTTAAAAAACAAATTTTCTTGTTTCTTGCTCATCTGAAAAATCATCCGATCGGTGACTCAAATATTCCCCCGGTCCGCGAGAATATTTTCAAAACGTAACCAGTCTGTGGTGTAAAAAAGGTTGGAGATCCTAGTGCTAAAGCATAAAAATACCATAATACATATGTTTGCAGATATTTAAGAAACATGTTAAGGCAACATACCTGTTTCTACAAAAAACAACACTACAGCCAGTTATTTTACTTTAAATGTGTGTTTTGTGTCGGAATGACAGTTTTTGTTTTGGTCTGTGCGACTCCGCCCACTGCCAATTTACACAATAGTACTTTGAGACCTCGGGTTGCCAGTCTATGGATATCACAGGGTATTGAATTCATGGAAGCCAGCAAATGAACTGGATCAGAGATTGTAGATGTTACCTGACCTAAAAAGCCTTGGCGTCCATCTAAAAAGCTTGATGACCAGAGGAATATTAAAACTCACATAGTAGCACCCTGTCTACACTGGACATGAGTGACACTCATTATAATCAGAACTCATTATAATCAGTGATGCTGTCTACACTGGATTTGTAATGGTGGCTTTGTGTAGAAAGGCGCAGAGTGTCAGTTGCACTCATTCTGTTACGTGTCTGGCCTCATGGTCTCCAATATTTTGAATTTGGACTGCAGTATCCATTTCAACTGCTAGCCGTCAATATTATATACTTTAAAACCAATTGTAGTACCAAATAGACCATAGTGTTGTCAGAAGTACCGACTGTGATACCAGTCGGAAAGTTGAATTGCTGTCTACGGAGGGTCAGAGAGCTCTCAGAATTTATCAAAAATATCTTAATTTGTGTTCCGAAGATGTACAAAGGTCTTACGGGTTTGGAATGACATGAGGGTGAGTAATTAATGACAGAATTTTTATTTTTGGGTGAACTAACCTTTTAAGAACCCGCTCAACAGCGCTCAAATGTTAGCGGGAAATGGACTTTTTTAAAATTACAGTAACGACTGGTATCGTAGTCTGTACTTTTGACAACACTAGTAGACAATATGTGATTTCAGAAGCATCATTGGTGGTTTGTTCAAATCATATTAGTTATTTGCTTTAGTAAACACTACTAACTAATGCTCCGGAGCCTTACCTCCTCAGATTTGATGACTTCCGCTCTCTCCACATAGACTAACTGGCAGACAGCATCCTCAATGGAGTTGAACTGACGGCCGTTACATGTTGTGTAGAAGCTGTCGGCATCAGCCTAAAGAAATGAAAAAAAAACACACAATGACGTCCATTCATAAAATAAATGATTTGCAAATCATGTGGCAAAAAGTGTCTATGGTCAGAATCAGGCAAATCAACTTCTGTAGCTGCAGGCAGTCTTTACCAGAAAATGCATGAAGGTTTTTTCTGAAGAACTGTGTTATAAACCAAATTAGTGAGGATTAGACAGACTGGGGACTTTTTAGATCCTGCCCAACTAATCAAATTTCAGTTCATTCATTGTAATTGTTCTTGTATCTGGATAAGCAACTGACCTGACTCCTGAACTTGACTAGCACCATGTACTGGTTGGGCATGGAGTCCCGGATGATCTTCATGTGCTCCATGACGTCATTGAAGGGAGCCACAAACTTCATGAGGTCGTGGCTGGTCATGGTGGTGGGTACAGTGAGGATGCACAGCATCGCACTGCGCCGCACGTCCTCTGTGAGCGACGTCATCTTACTGTCAACACAAAAACAAGACCGACGGCTCAAATCAACAATGCAACAAAGTGTCTGTCCATGCTTTTTGGACATAGTACCATAGTACATCACCAGAGGCACCAAGTAAATACCATGGTATTAATATTAGTATATTTATATATATATATATATATATATATATATATATAAATATAAAGAGAGAGGAGAGCATGATAAATAGGTAAACAGAATGATAGAAAGGGTAGATAGAGAGCATTGAAAGAATGAAATTAGTTACATATTTCAAAAAGCAGCATGTTAAACTGAATAGAAGAAGAAAGGCAAACAAAACCACCAAAAGATGGAAAATGGTTTGACACTAACTGCAAAACATGAAGAAAACAACATAGAAAATGATCAAATCTGAAACATAAAGAACCAAACAATGCTGACATAAGAACTGAATATAAAGACACAATTAGAGTGACAAAGCTACACCATCTGACTAAAAGTTTACAAGAAACAGAAGATTCAATAAATCATAATCAGTCCTGGGATATGTTGAATAATCCGAGCACAACAAAACCACAAGACTTACCAATACAGGATGGAAAAAACTGGACAAAACATTAAAAAAATTTATATAAAGAAATCACAGCAAAACAACTCAATGACAAATATAATTAGATTATACAAAGTCTATAAACCATTAAAAATAATCAAAATCAACATCATTTCCCAATTATGCAAGAAAAATTGACACACAAAAAAACTCAAAAGCCAAAAATGTAAAACAAATCTTGCGGATCTGGCAGCATTGTAGGTGTTTCAGCAAATATGCTCAAATGATTCAACCTTGTACTAAGTTCAGGCTGTTTTCCTGGAGTCACAATTTATAAGAGTGGAGATGAATTGGACCCAAATAATAAAAATATTTCAGTATGATTTGAATTATCACAGAAGTTCTGTTCATAAAATGTATTAAAAGAAAAAAATTAATAAAATATTAGCAGAGTAGTTTTAAAGTGGTTTATTGGAACACTAGTGTGCAAACTTTTTCCTACCACATGCCAAACTTATTGCATGGTTGTCTGCGTTAGAAGGTATCATTGCTGCTTACTGCAGTGCAAATTTTGTTTGTGAAGGATGAAAATAACCGAGGTTTTCGTCAGTTAGCCTATTTTATCTAGGGATCGCTGCATTTCTTATAGATTTATGTTCATTCGAAATTGGATACAGATGAAGTGGCACTGTATTACATTTGTTTGAATGCCTTATTGAGAGAGCGACTGCATATGAATAAGTGTTGTACCTGTTTAAATCATGCTCTTACCCAAAAATATTCAGTATCTAAAAGGAACAAACAAATTCCTTGAGAACTAACCTGCGCATGTCCACTGCTGTCATCATAACCTTCACATTCTTTTTTATTTGAGTGATCCATCTATATCAAGCTACCTAAATATGTTAAACATATGAATTCTTGCTAAATATGCAGTTATAGGGCTGTTAGTATGAATTGTACTCGTGATGGAGCGCTCTTGGAGTGAGTAAAAACTATGATGCTCTGACTTTTTAAAAATACGTTCCTCACTCCCTTTAAAATCACACCGCTCTGCTCACATACTCTGGCTTCCTTCCAAATCACAGAAATACTGACCACATTCACACCCTACACAGGCTAATCAATAAACACGTCAAACAGAATAAAAATGGAAAAATATTTGCATGCTTTGTCAATTTCAATAAAAGCATTTGATTCTACTTGGCACAATGGAATATATTATAGATTAGAATTCTGCAAACACATTCCAAAATTACAGACAGACAGAAGGATCGATAGACAGATAGATAGATAGATAGATAGATAGATAGATACATAGATAGATAGATAGATAGATAGATAGATAGATAGATAGATAGATAGATAGATAGATAGATAGATAGATAGATAGATAGACAGATAGATAGATAGATAGATAGATAGATAGATAGATAGATAGATAGATAGACAAGATAGATAGATAGAGTAGATGCAGAGGTGGAAAGAGTACGAAAATATTCTACTCAAGTAAAAGTACCATTACATTAATGAAATTTTACTTAAGTACAAGTAAAAGTACCAGTCTAAAAATCTACTCAAGTAAAAGTAAAAAGTAGCTCACTTAAAATTTACTCAAAGTAAACATTTTAACAGTGGGAGGGACGCAAAAATGGGACAGGCCAAGGGTGTCAAACTCAGTTCCTGGAGGGCCACAGCCCTGCACTGTTTAGATATAACCCTAATTAAACACATCTGATCCAGCTAATCTAATCATTTAGGCTTATTTGAAAACTACATGGTATGTGTGTTGGAGCAGGGTTGGAACTAAACTCTGCAGGGCTGTGGCTCGAGTTCAACTTCAGCCGAATACGACAGGGTTTGGTTTTCAGCTGGGTCTGCACCATAACGCCTGTCTTGTCCGTCTGCATCTTTCTTCTGATTTTAGCGCCAGTTTGTTCTCTTGCCCATTATTTACTGCAGTAGTTTCCAGGGAGCTATTTTTATTTATTTTTTACTCAGTAATTAATGTGTTTTAAAATGTAGCGAAGTACAATACTTCAAACAAAATATACTTAAGTAAAAGTAAAATTACAGATTTGAAAAATTACTTTAAAAAGTAGAAGTACACAAAAAAGCTACTCAATTACAGTAACACGAGTAAATGTAATTCGTTACTTTCCACCTCTGAGTAGATGATAGATGGATAGATAGAAGGATAGACAGACAGATAGATAGATAGATAGATAGATAGATAGATAGATAGATAGATAGATAGATAGCACTAACTTAGTTTTGTAGAGGTGCATGATGCCGTGGACGATCTCCACTGACGGGTTTCCGCTGAAGAATGAGATCTGATCTGGCAGCTGTTTGGAGGGAGAGTCTGGAGTCACACTCGCGTCCGTTTGATCTTTGTCTTCTCCGTTTACATCAGCTGTGGACTTCAGATCTTCTTTAGTGTCCTCAGCTCCTGATGGAAAAACACAGTCCGTTAACTCATCAGGGGTTAAACAAGTGTCAGATCAAAGACAGTAACTGCACTGCAGACCTGCGTTGGGCTGGAAGGTCTCGATCACCATGTCGCTCATGACGCGGCTGCCCAGGTGCTGGTGCAGAATGACCGATCGCTCCAGCTCCGTTTTACCACCCAGCGTCGCTCTGGCAGAGGCCAGCGCTTTCTCTCTCATCTCGTCCTCTGACATCTCTGAAACTGTGGGACGCAGGAGATGTGAGCTGTGACACCAGGCCTCAACATAAAGAGATTCTAGAAGCAAGCTCAGAGCTCAAACACACTGAGCGTGTGAATGAATGCTCTCTGCTCACTGTTAACACAAAACCAGATGATCACGATATTTAGCATAATCATGTTTCTCTGCTTCTCTCTCTGCTCAGGTCCGTGATTCTACTGATACACTCAATTATTCCGATTATCCAGTTTATGATTATACCTATTTCTCACACTTGTATTTGTTTTCGTCATCCTATTTGTTGTAATGGGTCCCAGGAAAAAAAAAAAAATCATAACCATAATAAAATAATAACAAAAAAAATTAAACATAATAAAATAACTATATATTATTTATTATTGTTTTGAATTTTTTGTTGATTGATTACTTTTTCCACTGTATTTGTTTTCGTCATCCTGTGTTCTAAATATATTATAACATTAGCAATAATAATAATTATTATTATTATTACTACTACTACTATTATTATTATTTTACCGATTATCCAGTATATTTTTTTATCGTTTCATTATCCTGTTTGTTCTAATGAATTGTCTCAAATGTTGTGTTTTACTTTTTGTTTATCAAGCTCTGTAACCTTGGGACCCAGAAAATAACAACAACAAATAATAATTAAATAATTATACTGTTTTTTATTTATTTATTTTGTATGAAAATCAAGTAATGTATATGCAGGTATGATTACCCTTCACATATACCATGTCACTGTGTGTCACTTTAGGAAACATGATATTTACATGGTAGTTCAGAATACTATGGTACCTTGTGGCATGTCCAAAAACATAATATATTTTTGTACACTGATAATAATATGATGATAATCCAATGGTAGGCTATATGAATATGGCCATCATCCTGTACCGTGTCTGTACCATGGTAAACAAAGCCAGTGTCAGTTATGTAACAGTAAACGAGTGAAACTCACCGGCGCAGTACTGAAAGCCGTGCGGGGAATCAGACTGATCAGCGAGCTCGAGTCTGATCACAACCAGAGAAACACTCATGTGTTCAGAGGATCGAGCCCTGACACACTGCTACACTGCTACACTGCTACAGACACACAACTACTCGACACCACACCGACACACGGGCTTATACCAGAGACCGGGCCCGTGCTGACGGGGTTTTTAATCACAAATATATGCCATAAACGCTGAACAGAATTACGTTTATTATTAGAGAGAAAACGCGTGAAAACAACAATGACGTTTGAGAATGAAAAATAAATTACTGGGTTACTTCCGGGAACGAGGATCATTTCAAAACAAAAGCCCTAATTCGCACTTTATAATAAGAGCCTTTCATGGCCACTGTTTGTGAGTAATATAATGGTAATATTTTTTAATATGCGTCTAATTATTCGAATTGATATAATTGTTATATTCATTATATGATATTTATTGCCAAGTACATTATTACACACTCAAATAATTAGTCTTGAAGTAATAGATAGATAGATAGATAGATAGATAGATAGATAGATAGATAGATAGATAGATGGACACACTTAACGAATAACGTAAAATCAATATATAAAAATAAGACAGATGATGAAATAAAATTATATATACACACACAAACTAGATAAAACTAAATAAATATGTATTTACAAAATAATATATACACAGATACAACTATGCAAGGGGATGTGGATTAAATATATATGAAATTAAATATATTATATATAATATAACAAGATTTAATTAGAAAAAAAAAACATAAGTCAACATAATTTAAGTCTGTTTAGTTTTTATAATTAATCAACAACACAGTAGTACATGCAAATATTGAAAATAAAGATATTTATAAAAGTAATTTATTATTATTAAAATAAACAAACAATTCTTCATTATTAAAAAAAAAAAAAAAAAAAGATTAAGCAACATGTTCCAAACACTCTAAATATGTTTTGTTTGGTAAAAACCACAACATGCTCATGTATGAGTGTGAGTGTAAATTCCCATCAAATCATCACTCCATCTAATCTATGATAGTGCGAGCTGTAAAAGTGCTGCTATATTTGCACACTGAGCCGCTGACAGACCACTGAACATTTTCTCAGTAACTCTAAACTACTGGCCCAAACTCCACCCTGGTGAACTCCCAACAGTGACAGCAGCTCACATTAACCTGCAACGTGAGTTAGTCATCTGGGCTGGTTTATGCATTACAAATCCTCATCAAATCCCCCAGAGTGATTCAGATAAAAGACTTTAAATAAACATTCTACTGCTTACGTAAGAAAACACAGATTATACATTCTACTAGTTCTCTTGATTAATGGGGTTTCCTTATAGAATAAAACAAAAGCTGTGTATGATGACCATTTCCCACAATACTTCAACAATTCAAATCAATTTGTTCCAGTTCGTTGTCTGAATCAAATGACGTACAACAAAGTGTAAACAGACTATTTTTATGCACAAAGGTGCATCAGAAGGTCTGTTTCTTGCATTGTACATGATGGGGGAGGTGTGGTTTGCACGAGAGGATGGTCAGATAGGAGGAGGAGCTGTAAACGTGTGCCTGTTAATGTTCATCTGGCTGAGGAAGTCACCTCCTCTCGTCTCCTCATCAGCCAAGCTTCTAGAGGAATCTGATGTTTCCAAACCACACACCAGAGTGCTTTCCAAAGGTAAGCCAGCTCTGTTTTTAGAATGTTTGTCCTTCTCAAGTTTTGCATTTGTCTTCCTGTATGTTTTTCTGTTGCATCTGATAAAGTTTAACCACTTTAGCTGAGGCAACTGTTGCTTAACTTCCCTCATCTGAGCAAAACCACTCTAGAGATTAAGCTGCTGGGAAACTTCAGACTTGCAGTCTGGTCACGCACGCTCATGATTTAACAGGACACTTTTTATTGCTCTTGCTCTCCAAAAAGGGGTGTGTGAAAAAGGATTTCCAGGAAGGAAACCATAACTGCTTTGGCATTGGGGCTCGTGAAGGAAAGTCAGAATGCGTGGAATGTTGAACGTACCGTTTGCAAAGAAACTTTGTTTAAATGCACCTCAGACCTTTTGAGAAGCTTTCACAAGAGTTCCAAGGTAAATTATTTTTGTTTGAAGCAAATAGGCTTCATGTTTCTGATTCGATTTCATTGTAGGGGGAAACGGAGAGGCCTCTTAGGAGCAAGAATTGTTGTTTTTGTCATTTGATACTTGATAATCAGACAATACGACGAGCATAGCTTTTGTTGAAACTGAGCTCTTTTGTTTTCTGATGAAGTGAAACTTGTTTAAATGGAGTATCATTTGCATGTGTATAGTTTTTGACGCCAGTCTTTCAGCCTGCAGGCGAAGTGAATATGGCTTGAAAATAGTGAATGACATTGACGCAACATGCTTCTACTCTTGCTGTTTTGTGGCAATTGCAAACTGCAACGTGCATCACAAAGCAGAAGTTGTGTTTACGATGCATGCTTTTTACAGCATGAGTCATGACTCATGATGCACTGAAGAGTTAGTCAGGATCATTTAGGACAGAAAGCGTGCTTACCTTGAGGTAAGCATGCTAAACAAAAAATGCAAGAAGCAGAAATGTGCAATGGTCATTTAATTTGTGCCAAGTTTGGTCCTGCCTCAATGCAATTGGTCAGGCCGCTGAAAAAAAGAGATTGCAATTGTAACAGAAATAGTGGGACAGAAACAGAACTCGAAACTGAAGCTTTTATCAAATCATGCATGTTTATAGAGACCTCTCATTGATTATTTAAATGCACATGCCTCCGTTCTTGCTTTCGGCATTAGCTGTTTTGTACGGTGGCAAATGCACCAAAATAAAGCAGAGGTTGAGTTTATGAAGCATGCTGTTTACAACATGAGTCATCATTTACCAAAGGCCTTTTCAGGGTCATTCAGGACAGAAAATGCACTCACTTTGAGGAGGGTATGCTGAACGAAACATGCAAAAAGCAGAAATGTCCAATATTCATTTATTTTGTGCCGAGTCTGGTCCTGCCCTAATGCAGTTGATCAGGCTGCTGAAAAACATATTGCATTTGCACTTTGGTGCTGCTAATTATGCATGTCTATAATGACCTCTCGCTTTTCATTATCTGAATGCATATGCCTTTTGCTTTCAGAATTAGATATTTTATGGAAAATGCAAACTGTTAAATGCACCAAAATTAAGGTGCAACATGCATCACAAAGGAGAAGATGAGTTTATGATGCATGCAGCTTACAACATAAGCCGTCTTGTAACAAGGGATTTTCAAGATCATTCAGGGTAGAAAATGCGCTCGCTTTGAGGTGGGCACACTAAACTAAACAAGCAAGAAGCAGAAATATCCAATACTCATTTATTTTGTGCCATTTTTTTGTGCCAAGTTTGGTCCTGCCCCAATGCAACTGGCCATGCCACTAAAAACATTGCATTTGCACTTTGGTGCTGCTAATCATTCATGTCTATAATGTCCTCTCACTGTTCGTTATCTGAATGCATATGCCTCCATTCTTGCTTTCAGAATTTACTGTTTTATGGAAAATGCAAACTGTTAAATGCACCAAAATAAAGGTGCGACATGCATGTTTACAATATTAGTCATCTTGTACCAAAGGCTTTTTCGGAAAACTGTGCTCACTTTGAGGTGAGCGTGATAAATGAAACACACAAGAACACTTAAAATAAAGGTTCCAAAGGCATTTTGCAGTAATGCCATAGAACAGGACTGTCCAAACCTGTTCCTGAAGAGCCACTGTTCTGCAGAATTTAGCTCTGACCCAAATAAACACACCTGAACAAGCTAATCAAGGTCTTCAGACTCACTAGAAATTTCCAGTCAAGTGTGCTGGAGCTAAACTTTGCAGGACTTGGCCTTCTGGAAGCAAGATAGGACACCCCTGCCATTGAAGAACCTTTTTTGGGTATCCCAAAGAAACTTTTGGTAACAATTCCATTTATTTCTTAGTTTGAAGAACATTTCAATCATCTAAAGAACCTTTTTCCACTATAAAGAACTTTTTGTCCAATGGAAAGGTTCCATGGTAGTTAAAGATTCTTCTTGGAACCAGCAATGCCAATAAAGAAGCATTATTTTTAAGAGTTAAAAGACATTTTTATAATCTAAAGAACCTTTTCTACTGTAAAAACCCTTTTGTCCAAAGGAAAGATTTCATGGAATTTTAAAGGTTTTTAAGTGAAGTGATGTGTGGCCAAGTATGGTGACCCATATTCTGACACTCTAACCATTAGGCCACAACTGCCTCAAAACCAGTAGCACTCCCCATTGGGGAATCGAAAACAAAAATTTGTCAAAATAAGTTTTGAGCACTTTTCCAGTTGTTATTGCTATCATTCCCCTGCTGCAAAAACTACTCAGCTGGATTTTGAAATGCAATCTTTATTTCTTATCATGGTAATTACTCAGATTTATTATGTTTCTTATAATGTCTGATTTTTATACATTTGTTCATTGCTTTCCATAGATGGGAGAACAAGACCCCAGTGAAAGGCTGAGAGGAGACCACCCAAAAGAGACAAAGGAAAATGGCACAGGAAGCTTCTCCCAGTTCTCCTCAAGCGTACGCACCATGGTGCGCATTCGCCAGAAGTACCAAGCCATCAAAAAACGGCGTCTTGAGATGGCAGTGACGTCGTCCCAGAGCTTCATGTCTCCACGGTCCACCAGTCCAAAGGTTTTCACTTTTGAAAATCTTCAAGAGACCATAAACTCTAACCCCTCCTCCCCGCGCAAGCGGAAAAAAAAGAGGAAGGGACGGGTTTTGTATCCGAGCAGCAGTTTGAGAGCTGTACCCACAAAAGAGAGAAGCCGTGCAAAGAACTGCCTCTACTTGTTGTGCATCATTTTATTTCTACAAGTTTACAACGCCATTGAGAACTTGGACGACCATGTGCTTAAATATGATCTAGACGGACTGGAGAAAACCCTTAAAAGGGAAGTGTTTGGCCAACAGGAAGTGGCAGAGAGTCTTCTGGGTCATTTACATGATTATTTGTCAACTTATGTACACAATAAACCTTTAGTGTTGTCGCTCCATGGACCCACTGGAGTTGGGAAGAGCCACGTTGGCCGATTACTGGCTCAACATTTCCGCTCAGTTGTTGGCGACGACTTGGTGATGCAGTACTTCGTTCTGCACCACTGCCCAACAGATGACGATATCCCACAATGCACCAAATCTCTGGACTCTCATGTCTCGGAAATGGTCACTCAGGCTGAGGAAAACGAGAAGATACCGGTCTTTATCTTTGATGAAGTGGAACATATGCCCAGGGAGTTGCTGGACACATTGCAAGACCTGATTCATCCCAAAAACAACAACGAATACTTAAACGCCATCTACATTCTCATCAGCAACCTGGGACATGAAGACATCACCAAATTCGTTCTGCACAACTCCAGCGTCGCCGTCTCAGGCCGTCTGAGCTTGAGTCAGGAGCTGAACCCTTGGTTGCGTAGCTACCTTGAAAGATACCACATGCTATTTTTGGAAGCAGAGCTCCTGCCCTTTATGCTTTTGGAGAAGAGCCATGTAATGGATTGTTTTATTGATGAGATGTCCAGGGAAGGATTCTACCCAGATCGATCCCACGTAGAAAGGCTTGCAGAAGAACTATCATACTATATAGTTGGAGAACAGGAATTTTCTCACACCGGATGCAGGCAGGTTGTGGCAAAAGTGAACCTTCTCTGAAACAAAATCTGCCGTGCAGATGGTCAACATGAGGAAATTGTTATTGGTGCCATGAAAATTACAATTTTTTCACATTTCATTGTGCATTCTATGTAAAAAAAAATAATAATAATTTTGTTGTGCAGTTTTACATTATATTTGTAAAGAAAGTGGTATACAGTTCTGTTTCAAAGTTTGGGGTGCATAAGATATTTTTAATGTTTTTGAAAAAAAGTCTCTTCTGCTCACCAAGATTGCATTTATTTGATTAAGAAATACAGTAAAAATATTAATATTGTGAAATATTATTACGATTTAAAGTACATGTTTTCTATTTGACAATAGTTTTAAATGTAATTTATTCCTTTGATCAAAGCTGAATTTTCAATATCATTACTCCAGTCTTCAGTGTCACATGATCCTTAAATACTGCATTTATTTGAATAATACATTTTTAAAACTTTATGTATTTACTGTCACTTTTGATCGATTTAATGCATCCTTGCTGAATAAAAGTATTAATTTATTTAATAAATAAATCATTCTAACCCCAGACTTTTGAACGGTACTGTATTTTTCATTAGACTTGTACTGTGAAGCAGGGCCATGAAACAAGCACAACTCTAAATAACACAAAACAGCATTCAATTTTTCTTTGTTTATTAAAATTTCTCAATTTCCACTGGAAAAATGAGGTACAAAGACCAACTTCCTCAAGATTGCAAAATTAGTTATTATATATAATAACAATATATATAATAGTAATATGGAAAAAAACAGTTGGTATGTACAATGCTTTGATATCTGTGCCCATAAAGAGTTCAATGCACAAAAAGCTCATTTGTACACCGAAACACTTTTGAAATGGTTTGCTAGCGGCATATTTTCCCACAATACAGAGTTGCTCTCTAACCATCAATGAGTGTGAAAAAGATAGCGTCGCAAGCTCTAAAAATACACATGCTGCCTGTTCAGTTTCCTGTGAGGCCTAAAGCCCTAGAAGTGCAACATCACTCTTGATGCAGCATCCTGAGAAATAACCTCAACTACAACCATGCAAGTTTGTGACTTTCGCTCACTGACACGATAAATCAAACGCAATTGCTTAGCATGCACTGACATCACCAGAGAAACACTCCAAGCTCGCAAATCTACTGCTACTTATGTAAATTGGTTTGCTCTACGTAAATATACGGCTGTGGTTAAATAAATTAGGTGATCGGCAAATATTTCCCTTAGAAGGCCAGATCTTACGGCCAGTTGAGATTGATTCACTCAGCTCCCACAGACTTGCAAAAACCATCAACATGCCGCTAAGTGTTTTTAGTCATCAAGTGCTAGTGTGTGATGTAGGAGGGACAACATGAGGACTGGGTCTCTCTTCTTCTGTGTCTTTTGCACTACGGCAGCTACGCTTCCAGTTCAAAACCCAGTCCTACTTTGTGTCCACCGGTGTTGAAGTTTTTTCCGTCGATCAAGGCCGAGAGAGTGAGTTTCACACCTTTACATTGGGACAAATAGAATGTAAGATATTAAAAGATGCACAAAGAGGTTAATAAGTATCTTAAAGAGCTAAAACATTGGTCACAAGATGACTGGAATGAAATACTAGTGTACTACATATTGTGGAGTATATACTGCGTACTATTTATTAATTACAAGTTTTGAAACAGCATTTTGTAAATTTTTTAGCAAATTGTGTGCCGTATGCAAAGATCAACGCCTTTAAACAGTAGTATGTGACATTGCTGTCACATAATCTCACTGTTGCATGTAAAATTCAGTGAAATAATTTTTTTTTTAAAAAGTACATTTGTAATCAATTTTAATTTTATTTAAAAAATTTAATAAAATTTTAAAAAAGTTCACCCAAAATTAAATTTTCCTGAACATTTACTAACTCTCAGGCCATCCAAAATGTAAATTTGTTTCTTCATGGGAACAGACTTGGAGAAATGTAGCTTTACATCACTTGCTCGCCAATAGATCCTCTGCAGTGAATGGGTGCCGTCAGAATGAGAGTCCAAACAGCTGATAAAAACATCACAATAATCCACAAGTAATCCACACCACTCCAGTCCATCAGTTAATGTCTTGTGAAGCCAAAGCTGCATGTTTGTGCTTGATCTGTGCATATTTCTTTCCTGATTCAGATGAGTTGACTTTTTCACTGAAAAGACATGGATTATGGACTCATATTTTAGCAACCGGTTGAAGTTAAACCGCCTTAATAAAACATTTATTTCTTACAGACATGCATCTTTTGGCTTCACAAGACGTTAATTGATGGACTGGAGTGGTGTGGATTACTTGTGGATTATTGTGATGTTTTTATCAGCTGTTTGGACTCTCATTCTGACGGCACCCATTCACTGCATTGGTGAGTAAAGTGATGTAATGCTACATTTCTCCAAATCTGTTTACAAGAAACAAATCTACATTTTAGATCTCCTGCGGGTGAGAAAAATTTCAGTAAATGTAAATTTTCAAGTGAACTATTCCTTTAATAATGCCTCAACTTCCAGTAGTAAGCTTAAATAATAAATCAAAAAGGAAGATGCTAAAAATCACTCTTGATTCATTCTTCACGCTTCAAATGAAATGCACTGCACTGCACTCTTGTTGTACTGCTTTGGTTGTATATTGAACATTTTGGCAAATGTCATCTGGGTATTTGGTGCTTACAGAAAATTCACTAACTGTGCAGTTTACATATTGCATACTGTAGAAATCTAGAAGTATTATGCTGTTCATATCCAGAGATTATAAACAAGAATTATAACATGATTACCGGGTCGAAGACTCTGAGTGTAACCAACTCCAATCAGACTGGCATTGTTCACTTTGGCCTGTTATGAGGAAATAATGGGGGGAAAAAATGAATATTTAATATAACTTCCTGTAAAGGCAGATTTAGACCTGAAAATAATCCAAAAAAACAACATTGATGCAGATGCTTCTAGTTAGACAAACCTTGGTTTGACGTGGTGTTGTGAAATGTGTCATAACATGAATCATAATGCGACACACATCTGCATTTGCATTCCCAGCACCGCTGTTATGTACACCGGAACCACAAGCATGTAATGCATTAGCCAAGAATTTGCATGTGTGATGGCGTACTTGCATAGAGTATGATTTTTTTTGGCTTAACTGAATGCATACAAGTGAATTATCTTTTTCTCAACAACATAATGTGGTTGTGTGAAAACTGCCAACTTACAGACAACGAGGCATCTTTATCGAGCTGGTACTTTGCAGCAACTCCGAAGCGCGTGTTGTTGCTGCCTGAAGTCCAGGCCAAAGTGACGGCCGTCTCCAGCTGATCACTGACTTTCTGATAGACAGATCCTCCGAATTCAGCTCCGTCGTTACTGGTGACACACGACACACTTCACATCCTTAGAACATATTAGACCAATAGCATGCCTTCAAAATGTTTTTCTTTTACTTAACTAATTATTGACAGTCAATCATGATTGATTTTTTTAATGCATTTTCATTAATCAATCACTGTAGGGAGAAGTATATGTATACTAAGGCTGGGTGTTGACACAAATTTCATGAATTCTGATCTCGATTCAATTTAATATACATTCATTTAGATATATCAACTAATGCTGTGAACTATAAAGCACACCCTGTCAATTGGTACATTATAATATTAAAGGTTAAAATTAAGAACTGATTTATAACATTTAAATTGCACATAACATTATACAAAAACATGATATAAATATGAACATTTAAATGGTGGCTGTAATAAGAACAGCTTTCATGACAGATTTATTCAAACATGCATTAAATACTGAAGAAAAGGTTAAG
The DNA here is from genome assembly GCF_012432095.1 of Onychostoma macrolepis. NCBI lineage: Eukaryota > Metazoa > Chordata > Actinopteri > Cypriniformes > Cyprinidae > Onychostoma > Onychostoma macrolepis. The sequence continues at coordinate 22,475,295 of NC_081164.1, read as the reverse complement.
TAAACAAATAATGAATATGTAATACAGTGCTTGCATATATTTAGCAAAATGCTCGCTCTAGGGTTTTTTTTTTCTAGCCAACTAACAAGTTTACAGTCACTGAATGACTTGCCTGTCATGTAACATTATGTGACGGTGTTCACTAGCTGTTTCACTGACGTCTTCCCGTGGTTGAAACACTGATTAAGTGATTTCATGAGATGGGATTCATTTCGGTAAGCTCTATGGTTAAATTCATGAAAGCTGAAATGAGAGCTGAAAACTCAGATTTAGTTTCATATCAAAAGTGACAAACAACAAAGTGATTACCGGAGGAGAAAGCAGCATAGACTAAAAGATAGATTCTTGCGATTTAAGAATTAATATTGGTTTCAGTAAAATAGGAATTTATTCAAATCGAGAAATCGATATTTTAAACCCAGCTCTAATGTCAGCTGGATCGTAGCTAGCTAAAATCTAAATATTTCATATTTAAAAATATTAAAAAGTTCATTGCGAGCTTATATTCTGACAAATAAATCAGAATTATAATATACAAACTCAAAATTGCAAGATATAAACTCGCAATTCTGACTTTTTGTTTCCGCCACAGAATGAAAAAACAGAAGTAATTCTGACTTCTCACGATTCTGACTTTTCTTTTCAGAATTTATGACTTTATATCTCCCAAAAAAAGAAAAAAAGAATTGTGAGATATAAACTCAGAATTGCGTAAAAGAAAATTTTCCTCTTTTTTTTCATCTTGTGGCAGAAACAAGCTTTCATAGAAATTTCTGCAATATCAACTTAAAATCAGCATTTTCCCCTGTTGTTTTTCATTGATTCTTACACGTTGGTGTGAAGCTGGAAATCTCCGGCCTTGTATCCCAGAGCGAAGTTGTTTTGCACCAGTTTGGATTTGGCTGTGTCAAACGCCATCTGGTAGCCCAAGAGCCAGCCTTCATATCCCAGAACCGCTGCAGAGTGCACAACCGGACCCTCGAAATCAATGTCGCAGCTCACATTGACGAAGTCATGCTTGTAGCCAGTCTTCAGTTTACCGCTCTTCTTGCTAAAGAGAGAATAACACTGTCAAAGACATCAAACCAGCCTTGATGCGTCAGATACTAACAACTCACCCTGTGTTTGGTACAAAAGACGTATCCAGGGCCACTTTCAACCCCTGCGTGAGCTGAGGAGATGATACAACAAGTTATGAATATGAAAGCAAATCATTTTGATCAAACTCAATAGGGGTCAAAGGTCATGAGGAGAGTGTGATCAGACCTGGTCTTCCACAGACACTTCTGTAGTGAGCATGTTGTCCGTGTTCCACTTCTGGTTTAAACTCAATCCCAGATCCTTCATCTTATACTTGGTCTCCAAACTCCCGCCAGCTTTTCCCGTGTCCGTGTTGGTGGATCCAGATGTGTTGAACTCCTGCAGTTGGATTAGAGTTTATGAACAGGATTAAAAAAACCAAAAAAAACACTAGGCATGTTTTAGCAACAAACAGCTTCTTTTTTTTTTTTCATATCTGTCTGTTAGGTTACAAAAACACTCCTAGACTGTTACCTACTTTAGCGTTGTATATTATAATGTTTTGATTTCAGATTGTAATTTCACTTTTTTTTACTATCAGAGAAGATAGTAAAGATAAATAATATTGGACTTTTTTTTTACTGACAATTACTAACAATTCATTTCTAATTAAGAAATCACCTGTAGTGAATTAGTGAACTTATTTTTTTCTTTTGACATTTGTAGTTAGTTTTACTTATTATTTAAATATTATTATTTAATTAAATATGTAAGATTTTATTTAAATATTTCTAAATAGCTTTAGTTAATTATTTCAGTTAATTGTAATATATTTAGTGCTTCATGCCAAGGCATTGTTTCAATTTTTTTCTTTAAAGTTTAAGCTTTTCAAATTTTTTTATAAAGTTTTAATAGTGTTAATTTTACTTTTAGTTAATAATAACAACACTGTTACCAACAACCCTGTATTTAACAGTTATAGAAATATCTGTCAGGAAGTCTATATTTGTGCATTATTAAAAAACAACACATTAAATAAACAATAAAACAGACACTGAACATGAAGAAGACAGTGTGAGCAGGTGTCTCATGACATTACTGCATGGCAGATGGCAAGCGATGTGACAGAATTGGGTTTATTTTGATTGTGACCCAGAAACACTGATGGGACGCGACTCTTATTTAACTCTAGAGCAATGTTGGTTGTGTAGTCAGAGAAAAATGATTCAAAAATAAATTCACACATGACGTGAAAATAGTTATCCACGAATAACTGACATCAAGATAAAGGTTCAGGCAGTTCCGCCTGTATGGTAAATGATGTGTGATGGAGACCACAGAGACATGTGGGCTTTCAGAGTGAAACATGCCACATCACACAAACACTCCTACAATAATCTTACCATCTAAATGCATTTCCCAAAATGGTGCATCAAAGACACAAAAATTGCATTAATGATTACATACATGACAATAGAGTGGGGGAACTATGATGTCACTTTGTAGGTGAAAACCCGGAAGCGAGTGCATTTTAGCACTTCCGGTTCCATCGTCACAGAGTCAATGGGTTTTTTGAATGGGAGTTTGGTTAAATCCCTTAAATAAGGTCCGTGGTTCACACAAGCTCAAGACACTTTCACGTTTTATTCTACAACATAAAACACACCAGTTACACCCCACTCGTGATGTTTTAAAACTGTTATGTTTCTTAAAAAAGACGGTTGCTAACAAGCTGCTAAATGGGACTACAGGCGCTGTCGGAGACATTCAATGTCATCACGCCGAACAGTTTATCAATTTAGTATTTTGCAGTTGTAGTATAATTTGTAATACAATTAATTTTAGAATAACCAATGAATAGTTTCCCGCATTTTATATTGTTCTTCGACAATGTTTTTTTGCTTTGCCCCGAAATGCGACATGTCTTCGGATGGAAGAAGCTCGTTTTATCGCTTTCCTACTGATAAAGACTCTGGGTTCAGACCATAAGGTAAACTCATATTACGATTATTACATGTAAACATCAAATTTACCGGCTTTACGTGGTGAAAGTTAAACTTTAATGATGCATAGTGCTTAAAGCCACGTTAAAATTAAATGTTTAAGGCAACATGAAGCTGTTAGAAAGCATATATATATATATATAGGATTTCCTAGAAGCAAGGATAAAATAACATTTTGTGTATCCACCTTAACAAAATGATAGCTGAAATGTGGTACTTTGCTCACTAAAATAAGTTTAATCTTACCATATCCAAAAACTCGCTCACTCTACTGCTATTTAAAAGATTAAATACGCGGGGATACGTTTTAAATTAAAATATTCATATTAATCAAGAATTTATTCACTTTTATTGCACCTTATTTCAAAACGTACTGAAATACGTGCTTTAAATGTCCTTTAGTTAAGATTATTTCATTTATTCACTATACTATTTATTACTAATGTCTCATTTCAGTTTGGCTCTAGTTTTGTATTTATTCCAGTTTATATGAAACGGTTCATGTAGCATGGATTAACATTCATATACAGAGTAAATCCAATACTGAACATGTTAAAAATAAGTTGTCGGGAGCGCGGTGGTGGTGACCCTGAAGGCGACCGACCGTGGTGCTGTAGTTCGTTTATAGCCTAAATTTAGCTTTTCAGTTCTGGCGCTTTTATTTAGGCTTCAAAATTCGTCAAAGTTATATTATTTTGTGAAGATTATCTTGATGGACAAAACATGTAAGTTTCATGAACTATGATTGAACACAGAGCTTATTTTTTGCGATTATCCAAAAGCCTATGGAAAAATCCCATTGACTTTTTGTCGAGGGAACCAGTGCGATGCTAACAGCCGATCCGCATACAGAGTGACGTCATAGTTCCCCCACTCTATTAAGAATTAAGGTAATGAAATTTGCTTCATTGTCATGAGAACAATGACACCTTGAGGGAATAGTTCATTCAAAAATGTAAATTTTCTGTAAATGTACTCCACTTCAGACCATCCAAGATGTAGCTGACTTTGGTTCTTCACATTTGGAGAAATGTAGCATTCCATCACTTGCTCACCAATGGATCCTCTGCAGTGAATGGGTGCCGTCAGAATGAGAGTAATAATCCACTTTCACAATAATCCACAACTAACACACAGATCAAGGACTGTTTATGAGTGAAAACAGCTCTAAACAAATATGTTGGTGGATTATTTTATATGAGAGGACAACTTCTTTCCAAAGTGGACTTTTTCACAGGAGGAAGCATTATTATGGATTATGGCTAGAAGCAATGTTTTAAAGTTAAATGATGGCCTTAATGATGGATTTGTTTCTTACAAACACACAGTTTTTGGCTTCACAAGATGTTAATCGATGGACTGGAGTGGTTGGATTACTTGTGGATTATTGTGATGTTTTTAATCAGCTGTTTGGCCTCTCATTCTGACGGCACCCATTCACTGCAGAGGATCCATTGGGGAGCAAGTGATGGAATGCTACATTTCTCCAAATCTGTTCCAATTGAACAAACAAACTCTACATCTACATCTTGGATGGCCTGAGGATAAGTACATTTTCAGCAAATGTCCATTTTTGGGTGAACTATTCCTTTAATGGTCCTTAAAATAGACCTAAATTTTATTTATGCAAAATATAATTTAGTTATATAGTGGCCAATGTGTTTAAAAAAAAAAAACACTGAGAAAGCACTTCTATAAATAAAACAACAACTAACTCACCACTCCATTTTGAGATTTAGTCTTGAGGTCCAATTTAACAATCCCAAAACCTACAAACAAAACAAAGACATTAAACACAATAGAATGCAATTTGTCTTTAAAGCAAACAACTTTTCCAGGACGGAGTGAGATTCCTCACCGTAACCCTTGCTAAAAATGTCCTTGGCTGCTTTTCCCAGGTCTGAGTATGCAGGAGGAACAGCCATTATATCTGATAAATAAACAAAAGGGAAAATATCAGCACATTTAAACTGCCAATGGTGTTATAAGTAAGCTACAAAAATGTAAAAAGAAACCGGGGATCAATCCGCAGATAAAGCAAACCCACAAAATGGCATCATCAGTTACCAAACCCACTGTGTGAATGTAGTTCATGGTAGTTATTCATTTTCTAGCCTAGTAAATTACTGTGCATCTATTTTTATTGTCCATGCGGGTTTTTAAATTGCAGGACAAACAAAATGATCTGTGGGCAGCATTTTAAAGCATTAAACATGTTTATCATACCTAAAATACTGCCTATGTAGGGTAGGTATATTTCGTGACATTAATACTGAAATGAGTAACAAAAAACTGATGGTAAAAACGTCTCCGGTTACTATCGTAACCTCGGTTCCCTGAGCGCGGAAACAAGACATCACGGAGAAATTCTCCGTTATGGGAACTCCTTCCCTTCCAACCTTTCCTGAAGTCCTATTGGCTCACGCCAGTCTAAATGACTGGCCAATTGTCGCGAAGTATGCAAAACGCATGCAAATACTGACAAGCTGAGAGGCAGTATAAAATGCGCGACAGTTACATCAGAATTGGATACTGAACGCCGCTTAGCTGGTCGAGCAGCGAACATGGCGACCTCCGTGAATTTCACGGAGAAATTCTCAGTTATGGGAACGATATTCAATCCGAGCAGCCTGTACAAATTACCCACTCAGCGAAGATAGAACACACACACACACAATTCCCACAAATAGTGATGCTTGAAGGCGGGCTCGCAGCTGATAGGTGGAGATAAGCCAATGAGTATGCCCAGGTATACGAAATTTGCATATTAGGTCAGTAAATAATGTATGCTGTGCTGAGAAACAGGGCAAAAACAAAAACAACACAGCATTGTGAGGGGTTGCATCCATGCACTTCGAGAAAGTGCGCGGGGCCAAAGCCAGCCCAAACAGAAGAACAGGGTACTGGTACTGGTACGCTGTGCCCTCGAGAGCAAACCTCAGAAAGTGTCTGTGATGCGGTGCTATCTGAATATGAAAGTACACGTCCTTTGCACGGATGCAACCAGTCCCCGGGGCGAATTTGCACCAGGATCTGTTGCAACGATAGCATCCTGAACGGACGCTTGCAGAGCGCTCTGTTGATGGGCCTGAGATCTAGAATCGGGCGGAGTCCTCCATCTATTTTGGGCACCACAAAATAGTGGCGGTAAAAGCCGCTCTCCAGCTCGCTCATTCTATCGCTCCTTTTTCGAACAGGTTGCACAGCTCTTGTCTCAGGACCAGGGCATTTCGAGGAACGCCGTTGAAACAGGGCGTCTGAATTGAAGGGTGTATCCACACTCTATCACACCGAGTAACCAGTGTGAGATTCTCGGAATAGTTTTCCATGCGCTCAGAAACTGACATAGCGGCTTGGGCGTTGGATGCGCCGGCGAGTGCTGCGCGGCTATAACCCATGTGGGCAGCGGCTCTGTACTGCTCGGAGGCGGGGTGAGTGGCGCTGTATTGACTGAGTGAGGAGGAAAGAGCTCTTTTGCGCATATGTATGCATTTTAATGAACATACACTATCACACCAATCTGAACAATTTTGAGACAGCTTGTGGGCTCCCCCGCTGGCTGTGGCGCCTCTTCCTGGGTCTCTTTACACTTTTCCCCGCACATCCGGCTCCTGGCGAGGGGCAGCAGCGCTCGCGGGCCTGTCGTCCCTGCACTGCGATGAGCCGTGGGCCAAAGAAGACCTCAATCTCGCTGTCTGCTGCTTTTTAACCGGTGTGGGTGAGGCGGGGCGAGCGGCACCCGATCCTTGTGCAGAGCTGCAGCAGCATCTGCACTTGTCACTACAGACTGTGACTATGCTATACGACCTAGTTGAACACCACTTCGTAGGGGCATGAACAACTGACGTAATAGTCCTGCGAAATCTGGAAGGCTGATAGGATGCGCACCGGGGCATCAGGTGACTCCTCGCTTTCGTGCGCTTTTCTGCGCAGAGGCATCAGGTGGCTCCTCGTCGTCGTGCGCCAGGGCATAATGTGACCTTTCACTGCCGCTCTGAGGCGAGGGCCGCTTTACTGCTAGCGAGCAGGTGAGCGACTGAAGCGCTTCATAGCAGGTCGCCACACTGAAGCGGGGGCTCCATATCTCCTTGAATGAGTGAGAGAGCAGAGTCCTCTACACACGGCAGCCGCTGATGCGGGGCTGGTAACGTGTGAATAAGAGACCAGTGTCTTCCAAACACGGCAGCCGCTGATGTGGGACTGGTATCATGTGAATGAGAGGGTGTCCTCTACACACGGCAGACCGCTGTTGGGGGCTGGTATTGTGTGAATAAGAGAGCAGTGTCTTCCAAACACGGCAGCCGCTGATGAGGGGCTGGTATCGTGTGAATGAGTGAGGAGCCAAGTGATTGTGCTTTGCACACGGCAGAACGCCGCTCTGAGGCGGGGGCTGCATGCTTAGACAGTGGGCCGCGCGGCATCTGCGGTGACATGGGCACCCTTAGCTCCGGTATCTGCAGTCGGCTCCGCCATGGAAGGGGGACGTGAGAAGCCGGGCTGATGTCCTGTCCTGCCGGTTCGATGGGTGAGAAGAATGCGGACATGAGTCGGCATGAGCTCATCACCAGAGTCCTTAAAGCTCGGTACACACCAAGCTGACGGTCGGCCGTCGGGCAGTTTTTGTTCGTCGGCCGACTAAGTTTTCTCAGTGTGTTCCGCGCCGCCGGCTGAAGTTGGTCCTCATCGGCTTTTTTTTGGCTGATTCGACATGTTGAATCGGCGTCGGAGCTCGTCGGTCAGTCGGGCCATCTGATCATTCTGATTGGCTGTTCAGCTGGCAAACCAGTGCGCGAGAATGGCGCAGAATGGATGTGCTACTTGGCCGTTGGTCGGCTTGGTGTGTCAGGGCAACTTTGGACCCAGACGCTGCCGACCCTGCAGTCTGCTTTCGTTGCCACTAGTTTGTCGGCATCGGCTTGGTGTGTACCGGGGCTTAAGGTCCACCACTGATTGAGGGGAGATGGACTCATCTGAAGAAAAATGTCATACTCACCTGAACGCTGCAGAGAAGCGGCCCTACAGGCACCGCCCTCTGATGAGCGAACCTCAACTGTGAGCTGTAATAGTTTAAAAGCCATAATCTAGGTAGTTCAGCAAAGTGAAGGAGAAGATTCTGACATAATTATCGCGGCACCACATTTTATACTGCCTCTCAGCTTGTCAGTATTTGCATGCGATTTGCGTACTTCGCGCTTATTGGCCAGTCATTTAGACTGGCGTGAGCCAATAGGACTTCAGGAAAGGTTGGAAGGGAAGGAGTTCCCATAACGGAGAATTTCTCCATGATGTCTCGTGAAAGCTCAAGAGGGAACTGATTATCAAACACTTCAATAGAAATGCATGCTATAATACAACAGCGACGCCTTCTTCTGTTAGAAAAGTAACAGATACGTGCATTATCTGACACTTGAGAAGCAAAGAAACAGCTATGTGTGTTTATGCATGAGGGGGCGTGGTCTCGAGCTGATAATCTAATCATGAATGGAGGAAAAGCCTTTAAGACTTAATCATATGCAGAAAGCACAAACATGTTGCACAGACAGGGCAAAACGTCACATTTAATCATTATCAGCACAAAACTACACAGTTAACAAGGAAAAGGTGTTTAAATATAAACTAGGGTGAGATTATGAAAAGGAGCTGCTGTGCTGTCTGTTTTTCATTAACTACCACTGCTATAACAACACTACACACAACTAACTGGCTCGATATTTAAAGCTGGCGGTCTAGTTAAAAATAGAATGACAAATTCATACCGAGGATGATGTTGTTGTTGAGACAGAAATAAAATGATGATGCGAAACGAAGATTAGTGTGTCCTGTGTTTCAGATTTGACACTAACTGCTACAGGACAAAGTGAAGGAGACAAACTGCGCATGCGCACTGGCGTCACAGAAACGATTTCTAATATAAAAGTCCCAAGCAAGACATTAAAAGTGGTGTTTTTTCACAAATAAAATGGTCGATTTCTTATAACCAGAATTTCCAGCAATTAGCCATATATTCTACAGTATAGTAACTGTGGTATTTTCAAAAGTTTTGAAGGGGCTTAAACTCAGGTTTGGTGCAAATATATCAGGTTATATAAATCAGGTTTTCCACGGCATTTTTTAAAATACTTTTTTTGTTTATTGTTATTCCAAAGCACTCATGCATTATATCACCAAATGCTGACAAATGAGAGATAGCAGAAGCTGCAGTTTCCAGCTGAAATGAATTATGTGCCCATATCCAACACTGCTTCATTATTACTCAAACACACACAGTTACCAGCAGATGTCATCAGCTTCACATAATGCTGCTCTGGTTATTATGGATCACTTGGAAATTTTTCACATGCCTTTTTAATTATAAATAATCTTTTTTTTTTTTTTATATGCCCCCTTTGCATCTTAAAAAGTACCTTTTTTAAATGTTATATTAGTATCATTGAGATACTATTATAGTTTTTAATATAATAATATTTTGAATTAGTTTTATTTTTTTATTTTAGTGAGTTTTAATAATCCTGTTGTTTTATTCTCATTTATTTTATTTATTTCTATATAGATTTAATTAATTATTATATATGATTAATTTGTTATTTTAGTAGGCTATATCAAGATAAATTAAATGAAAATGAGAAATTTTGCCCCTCTCTCGCTCTCTGTTATGATTGGAACTCTGGATTTGGATAATAAATAGCCTAATAAAACCTTAACATAAAATGTAAATTACATCTTAAAAATAAACGGTGAAGACACTGTAAAACGTTTAACGTGACAAAAAAAGGCATATAAAAAAGGCATGTCTTTTTTAAATAAATCGCAAAACAAAATCGTAAACAAAACGTGTATCTTCCCCTAATAAAATACATAGTAGTTGCGTTTACAAGGTCTCCAAAAACAACTTCTGTAAAGTTTAATGAGCTCATTTTCCTGATATGTTGTAACGTGCGCGTTTCACATTCAGGCCAATGAACTTTCAAGAAAAGCGTTCGCTCCGTTCCACCTTAACAGGACTGTTGAGTCTGTCAGAAATATGGCGCTCTGATAGAGACTCTCCCTCCCTTAAAACACACACACACACACACACTCTCACACACTCACACAGAGTCTGTGTTCTACTGACAGATAACAGGAAACTTGAGGCTGTCAAAAGATCACACAGAGCCCGTCACTTCACTTATGAGCGCCGTTTACACTACAAATACCGTTTCTGCTGTGCAGGAGGCGCGTTCGTCTGCAAAGCCCGCTTTAAAACAAGAAATATGTCAGTGAACCAGAAATTTGTGAGTCCTTTCCACAGACCGCACTGTTTATCAGCCGCTGCGCCCGCCGGACAAGCCAAACTCACACACCCTGGAAAGGCCATTTTAGCTGGTAAGTGTCTTTTTGTGCTTATAAATCACGTAAAGAAACTGTGAAAGTCATGTGTCAATGCTGTGACTGACTCCAGATCAGCTGTGCCACGCAGTTTTTGCACTGTCATCCACACTGTTTACAGTCCTCTGCTCACTTGATCCCTGCAGGGCTGTAGTCAACATCACTGTACAGGCGAGTATTCAATGTGCTGGACTGTGATGTGTGTGTCATGCTGTGTGGAACTGATGTAGAGTAACAAAAGAACTTAGAAGAGCTTTGATACAGTGTAGCATTTCTGTTATAATGTAACAGTCAAGACTTGCCTGTAACAAAAATAGAACGTGTCAATCAAAAGTGTCAGGAAAATGTCACATTACACCCTAAAATCCAAATAGAAATAAATTAATAATAATAAATATTATTCTTTTTATTGTTATTATTAGTAGTAGTAGTTTAATGACAGTTAAGCACATTTTACTTTTGGAAAAAATCATTTATTTTATTTATTTAATATTTTATTTTATTTTTTTATAATATTTTATCTATTATGTAAGGATATCTGTTTTTAGGAACTTTTCTCTTTCAGGACTTTTTATTATTATGTTCACTACATTTTTTAATTATTATTTTTTTGCACATTTTACTTTTTTGTAATGTATGGTAATGTTTTACTTTGTATTTTTTTTTTACATCTCATTATTCTCATATATTGTTTTATTTTGCATTATGGTGACAAGGGGGAAGAATGTGCTTTATTGGCATCAAACTAATGTCACAATGCAAAACATTTTGTATGCAAAAGATAATTTCTTATTTGTGACTTTTTATTTTTGGGGTGAAATATGACCCAGACATATTCTTCACTTTCCTTTATTGATAAAGTATTTCTTTATCACTGTTATCCATAAGGGCCTTTGATTTATGTTTAATATTTCAGGAACGGTTGAAAAAAATCCTAAAGGAATTGTAATGAAATTCCTATGTCTACATTTCTAATCATTATTATTTTGAGTTAATAAGTATTAAATTGGGTATAATTTTAAATTGATCAAATAAGAACTTATAATAATCAAGTTAGATTAATCGTAATGAATATTTTTATTATATTTTCAGTTAATATCTTTTTTTATTCTTATGACTGGTTCCAAATTATGATAACATTCCATTAATAATGCATTAACATTCTTTTTCTTTATTTCATTCTCTCCTCGGCATCTATGGATAACTTTGTCATCTTAAAACTGTAGTTATAGGCTGTCTATTTTCCATCCTTCCCTGAAGTGTCCGTAGTTAGTGTGGTTAATGTCTTGCCAGGGCACGTGTCTGAGATTCACAGCAGTGATAGTTAATGAGAAACTCATAGTACTTCCATTCATAACTAATTATGTGCTGCATGAAGCTCATTCTGGTCCCAGTGATTGCTCAGTGGAGTGATGAATGTGTTGGATGCATGACATGATATGATGATAGAGCCTGTGGCATGGACACATTAACAGTAACATGGAATGCAGGTGGTTTGTGAGTGTTGAAATATGTTGTTAACTACTACGACATGCAACTGAGTGCACTGGATTACGGTGCATTTCATAGATGTCAACGATGTTTGTTCACATTTAATTATTGGACCCTATTTATGTTCAAAGAACATGATCCTGGTCTTCATTGGTGCAATGCATTCCAGAGATGTTTGTTGTCACTCCCAAAACTATGCAGCATGTACTAATGATGTCCGGTTTGTTAACGAATCATTCTTTTGAAACGGTTCAGAGCTCAAGTGAACACTGACTCTGTCTATACTGCAGAATGAATTTCTTATTTACATTGAGTGTATAATTTGTTGGTTATACAAGCAAACAACTCTGGCGTATTTACCGATGACTAACTTAAACGCCTCTGATTGGCCATTGCTCCCACACGCTGTCTGTGATTGGCTAAAATGCTCAACGCTGCAAAAACACGTCGTAAATAGAAACCTTTGTTTCTCTTCATAGAGAGCACACGCTTGTCATTGCATTTTTAAAATGTAAGTATCGACTTGGTACCAGTGCATTTGTCAACGGTTCTCATTTTAATGGAAATACCTGCTCCACCTCTGAAAAAATAAAAGCGTTCCTTGTGGCTGACGTTTTAATTGTAAAAGACCAGTCATGCTAGTACTTCACTATGAACGGATAGCTCAGCAGAAAAACATCACGCCTGTCTGTCACTGCTCACGCAAACACTCACACAAGGCCTTTGATTGCATCATATAGAGTCACTTTGTTTGACTTATAGACGTAAAGCAAGATTAGGTGTGACATGCAGTTAGCCCTTAGGATCTGACTTAACATTCCTCGCTTCCTTAAAGGAAAATGTTTTTTTTTTTTTTTGACATTTATAAAGTGTTATTTGCTTTTATTTGTTCCACTGTAAAAAGTTATAAGTTGACTTAACTTAAAAAAATTGAGGAAACCCGTTGCCTTAAAATTAAGTAAATAATAATTAAAAAAAAAAAAGTTTACAATTCACTTAACTTATTTTTTTAAATGATCATTTACTTAAAAATTTGAAGGCAACAGGTTTCCTCAGTTTTTTTAAGTTAAGTCAACTTATCACTTTTTACAGTGTAGAAGCAATCTGGATTTGACCATGACATTTGCCCTAGTACTGAGTACATAAGGTAGTTTCGTATAATTCTACGAAAGGGAACTAGTAGTATTAGTGGCCTGACCTTCCTTTATAACTATTGTTTGATGTTTGAAAGAAATGAATACTTTTATTCAGCAAGGATGCATTAAATTGATCAAAAGTGACAATAATGCTGTTCTGTGTTCATCAAATAATCCTGAACAAAACGTATCATGGTTTCCACAAAAATATTAAGCAGCACAACTGATTTAAACATTGATAATATTAATAATAAATGTATATTAGAATGATTTCTGAAGGATCGTGTGACACTGAAGACTGGAGTAATGATGCTGAAAATTCAGCTTTGACTCGCAGGAATAAATTATATTTTAAACTACAAGAAAATAGACAACAGTTCTTTGAAATTCTAATAATATTTCACAGTATTACTGATTCTACTGTATTTTTTATCAAATAAATGAGCATAAATGTTTTAAAAACATTTTTAAAAATGACCAACCTCAAACTTTACATTTTTCTAAATATTTATATTTATTTTAAAATCTAATATTAGTTATTTATTTGTTTATTCTAAAATATTTGTAAGTGATTTATGTACACATATATTATTCATACGATTTTGGGATGGTTGTAGCCCCTCGACTGTCCCTCAGGGCAGTTTCTGTGGCTCAGGGAGATCAGCAGGTCAAACAGGTTAGATATCCGACCCTCCTGCACTATATCCTGCTGTTTCACCTGCTATTGTGCACATTAGTGCTCGTCAGTTATGTTAAAACCTGTTAAACAGGTATACTGATGTTGTAAAGAAAAAATAATGATGACAAACTTCATTCAAATGAAGAGGAGACAATGAACGGAAAGTAGAAATTGTGGTTTATACACCACTGGGGAAACAAATATAAAGCATTTGTGTGTCTCCTTCTTACACTATAAAAGGAGGGTAGTACTTTAATTAGTTGACAAAATTAGCATACATTGCATTTGACAGGAGATATATAGGCTAGAAGATACAGTATGCATTTTAGTGCATCCTGTAGAAAACAAACATCTAATTAAATCTCATTCTAGCCGTCTGTAAGATTAAATGGAAAAAAAAGAAAAGTCTCCTCTAGAGATCTCAGCAACGTCACCAGCTGTACTCAAATCTGACCAAAGATCTCAATATGAACTCAATATGAACTCAAACATTGCTCTGCTGTCGACAATCATTTTATAGCTCTATAATCTTACAGTATGACAACTGTTTACTCATTTGTGTTTATTTTAGAAACACCTCAAACAAAGCTGATACCTAAATGAAAAATAACTCCATTAACTCTCCTGAGTTATGAAAGAGCAGCCTCTGAGCAGTAATATTTTCCTCTGGAATGTATACAGCGTATAATAACGTCTGCAGGTTCATTTGATTAGTCACCTGAAGCGTCTCTGCACACAGTGAAAGAAGTGTAAATGTGTCAACGAAGTTGAAATCTGATTAAAGAGCAGGAGGTTTGTTTCACAGTCACACCCATCAGAGAGAGCAGGGGGCGGGTCTTCTGAGCCAATCGCGGAAGGACACGCCCCCTTAACTGCCGCCTGTTGAGCTGCAGATGTGCTCGACACACAGTTAAGGTGGCCATAGATCATTGGGACTTTCATGAGACATTCAGTATTGAGAGATGATCATTGTTGTGTAAACTCATAAACTACCATTCAAAAGGGTTTTTTAAAGAAACCAATGCTTTTATTCAGTAAGGATGCATTAAGGATAAATTGATCAAGTGTCAGTAAAGACATTTATAATGTTACAAAAGTTTCAGCTTTGATCACAGGAATATGATACATTTTGCAATACATCCAAATAGGAATAAGCTATTTTAAATTGTAATATTTCACAGTATTACTGTTTTTACTGTATTTTTGATCAAATAAATGCAACCTTGGTGAGCAGAAGATTAACATTCAAAATCTTACTGACTCCGTATTGGTATATATAATAATTATATATATATATATATATATATATATATATATATATATATATATATATATATATATATATATATATATATATATATATATATTAAAAAAAAAGCTTTTTCAGAGAAAATCGAAGTGTGCTTTACAAGAAAATACTATTTTAGTCTTTCTGCTTTAAAATTTTATATTTAATTCGATGTGCAACTTTCTTTGTAATCATTTGTGAAATTTGCTAGCAATTTCCAAGTGAATTGTTTTATCATTAATCATACACTTTGTTCAGTGTACACAATTAGTTGGCTAAAATATAATTAAAATAATTAGGCAAGAATTGCTATTACCATTGAGATTAGTGATTCAATTTATAATAAACCAGATTATCACAGAAACTTGAAGGAGACAATTTTTATTTGGCCCTGTAAGCAACTGACTATCAACAGCCTAGCAACCATCACAACCCCCTAGCAACCGCAGCAATGCACTGAAAACTACCCAGAACACTTTATTCTGACCATTTTTATCTAGCTGTAATATACAAATTGAATTACATGACAGATTATTATGCTTTTTGTAATTTTTGAACAAAATAGCCTTTAAATATGGGACTTTCCCTCTGTTATATGTATGGCAGTGTTATTTTAGTATCAGTGAGATATTATAGTATTTTTTATTAATAGTTTGAATTAGTTTAGTTCTATATTTTCATTTTTTTGGTAGTTTTAGTTATTTTTCTGTTTTTGTCATGTTTATTAGTTTTTTATTTATTTATTTTTATTTCAGTTTTAGTTGTTTTAGTACATCAAGTTGAACTAAATGAAAATTAGAAAATGAGTTTACATTTATATTGTGTTGTCAAACAATTAATCGCAATTAATCACATCCAAAATGAAAGTTTTTGCTTGCATAATATGTGTGTGTACTGTGTATATTTATTATGTGCACATAAATGCACACACATACAGTATATATTTCAATTTTTTTACATGTATTAAATGTATATATTTATATTCATATAATTTATATAATATATAAATATGTTTAATATATAAACATAACATGTCTTGTGTGTCTAATTGTATTTACATAATAAATATACACAGTACTCATATATTATGCAAACAAATCTATTTTGGATGCGACTAATCATTTGACAGCACTAATATATATATATATATATATATATATATATATATATATATATATGTGTGTGTGTGTGTGTGTATGTATTATTTCAGTTAACCTCTATTTTATTACAAGTAACCTTTTTTTTTTTTTTTAGTAACTAAAATAACCCTGATTTGTGGCTTATATTGTAAATACCACTATTAATAAATTCTCTGTGTTTTGCAGGTGGGATTGCTGGCGGCATTGAAATCTGCATCACGTTTCCTACAGAGTATGTGAAAACTCAGCTACAGTTAGATGAGAAGGCAAACCCGCCTCGCTACAAAGGCATCGGTGTGTATTTACTCTAATGATTTCATGTTATTATCTAAAGTAAACACTCAGCAGTGGTTTCCATTATAATTGCATCTGCCTTGTCCTGAGAGCTTTCCAAACAATTTCATTTAATCATTGTGTGTAAAAACACTCGGTTCATCAGCAGAGACAGAGTCCACTCCAGTTTGAAGGTTCAAAGTACAGTAACAGATGCACAAGCGTTAGGGTTCAGGTTTATCAGGCCCTGGACTTTGTGGCCCCTTTTCACAACAAGTTTATCAGTACGGATTTTTCAACCCGATTCATTTGTTAGCCAATCGCACGCTTGCAACCAGCAGTGTCACGTTTCGACAGTCTGGTCATGTTCTCTTTTGAAATGTTGAATGATTTACTCAGCTGCAGGAGATCAGAATGATTTGAAAAGGAAATGAATACATTTAATAATTCATAACCACCCACGTTTCCAAAATCTTTTAAATTTGAAATGCCTCAGGCTGAGATTAGACTGCGAGTGGCTCTGTTTTGGAGTATGAATAATGATATTGAAGTAGTGTAATTCTTCTGTCCCGTCTCATCAGTGGACTGTGTAAAGCAGACGGTGCATGGTCATGGGGTGAAGGGTCTGTACCGCGGTCTGAGCTCTCTGCTCTATGGCTCCATTCCCAAAGCTGCAGTGAGGTGAGCGGTTCCTGACCCGCTGGGATAAGCCTTCGACTGTCGGCGTGAAGTCTGACGCTCAGTGCAGCTTATTCCGGCTGAGAGCTGCCCACAGTTTCTAATTTAGCTCTGCTCTACAACATTTCATCGACTAGATGTGTCTTTTTGTAGAGTACTACTTGCTCACTGACATGACATATCAGCCAGTCCAGCTAGGGTTTCATTGGAGATCATTTGTAAAGTCATGTACATCTATTAATTAAAAATATTGGAACCTGACATACAAATGGTAATTAACTATGTGTGTGTGTGTGTGTGTATAAAACCTAAAACCAAAGTGCATCGAAGTTGTCCTAAGACGAGATGCATTTTGGTTTTTGGTTTTAGGACAACTTTGATAAAAGGTTTTGATCCACTTCAAATGTTGACTAGTTTAAAAGTAAAAGCATACAGAAAAAAACATTTTTGTTACTTGAAGTAAAATAAGTCTGAAATATAAATAAATATATTTCTCTTATCCTACCTGTAAACAAAGTTCTGCAAAATAAGAAGAAAATAACAAGAAGCTTTTTTGTTTGATTTTAAAGCAGGAGACGTGTTAGTGTTCAGGCTGTCACGAGTGTGTTTCTCTGCAGGTTTGGGATGTTTGAATTCCTCAGTAATAAGATGAGGGATGAGTCTGGGAAGCTGGACAGCACGCGGGGCTTGATCTGCGGTCTGGGAGCAGGAGTGGCAGAGGCTATAGTCGTGGTGTGTCCTATGGAGACTATAAAGGTGTGTGACGTGATATGCTGATGCTTTTAGCATGCATTGATAGTTAGAGGCCTTGTGCTTAAGATCTACACTGAGAGTGAGCAGTGCAACATTTGACTTCAGTCACATTGCATTGCTCACTTGATGTCTAGACGCAGTATAAGAAATTCCATACTAATGCAAAAAGTAGTACAGTTCGCCTGTGCTTCATCAGTTATGTAAGCAGACCATCAGACAAGAATATACTGATGTATTAACATACACTCAGGAGGCATATAGCTTACATTGCAGCTTTTAATGCATTATACACACATCTGTGAAATACATGTGAAGTATAACCATTATGAAGGGATTTCTGGTTGAATTAACACTGATAGAAATATAATGTTTTCCTTTAATTTCAGGTCAAATTCATCCACGATCAGACCTCAGCGAACCCGAAGTACAGAGGATTTTTCCACGGCGTGAGGGAAATAGTCAGAACACAAGGTACATGTGGATGGTGGATTGTTGAGTCTCCAGCACCACCGCCTGGAGACCAAACACACTTACAATGATACATCTGAACAGTGATAAATAACACGGTTATTATGGTTAACTCAAACTAAAATTAAAAAAAACATAATCGTTTGTTTAAATAAAGTAAACCTTGTCCCAACTATTTTGAGACCTGTAGCAGGCATCAAATTTGAAATGAGCTCATTTTGTGCATAAAAGTGTAAAATTTCTCCGTTTAAACATTTGTTATGTTATCTATGTTCTATTGTGAATAAAATACTGGCTCATGTGATTTGAAATTCTTTTAGTTGTCATTTTATTCAAATTTAAAAAAACATCCCAACATTTCCGGAATTTGGGTTGTAACATTTTTTACTTTAATTTACTTTAATTTGATGTGCTAAAGTCACTAAAACTAAAACTGAAACATTAATAAAATGATATATACATACAGTATGTATAAAACTACTAAAAATGATAAAAACGCAACAAAATTTATAAAAACTAATAGTAATAATAGTTTTTTATTTCATGCACATTTTTGGGTGCTTTCTACACTTTATTTTTACTATTTATTTAGTGTATATTTACTATTATATTTGTGTTTGTTATGAAACTACCCCAGAAATGTTTTACAAATTTACAAATTGTTATTTTAGTATTATTTATGTATTATAGTATTTGTTATTATTATGGATTAGGTTTTATTTTAATATTTGAAATTTTCTTTTTAATTTTAGTGAAAGTTTTAGTAACTATGTGCTTTAGTCATTTCTATGTAGCTTTATTTTTATTTCCGTTTTAATGTTAGTCATTTTAATGCTTAAACTTACAAACTTGTTTTTCACTTGCCAAGGCAACATTTCAATTTTTTTGTGTTTTAAATATAAGTTTTTCATCTAATATTTATATTTTATTTCACTTCAGCTTTATTTAAATTACTGAAAATATTATTTTTTAATTTTTTTTAGTTATTAACTTGAGCATCATGTGATGCGACAATCCATGTGACCATCACACTCTAAACAACTTCTGATCTAATCAGCTATTAAAGTTGCAAACTATTGCAACCCTGTCATTAGAGTAGAATGAAAACATTATTTCAAGTTTAAACAGATCTCTTCTGTTTTCACAGGACTCAAAGGAACCTATCAGGGACTGACCGCAACAGTACTGAAGCAGGGCTCAAACCAGGCCATCCGATTCTATGTAATGACTGCTCTCAGAAACTGGTACAAAGGTGTGAAACACAGTCTATAATTATCATTATATAAGAACTTTGTGTGCTGATCAAACAGTGTGGCTACAATGATCTCTGTGTTTCCTCTAAAACTAGGCGATAACCCCAATAAGACTATTAACCCCTTTGTGACCGGAGCATTTGGAGCCGTTGCTGGAGCCGCAAGCGTGTTTGGAAATACACCACTGGATGTGATCAAAACGAGAATGCAGGTGTGTAATAAGCATTTTCACTGTCGAGCAGAAAGCAAGGCTGTAGTAAAACATCAACAGGACAGTTGAATATTGTTTTTTATGATGTTTTCAGGGATTGGAAGCTCACAAATACAAGAACACAGTTGACTGCGCCATGAAAATCATGAAACACGAAGGACCGGCTGCGTAAGTAAACATGACACCAGCACAAAGTACCTATGGGTGAATCTCATGAAAATATTTACAGTCATTATTTACCACAAAATTAAAAGAAAAACACTATTTCTAAGACCATTGTAAATTTTCGACATTATTTTAAATGACAAAATATTCTCATTGTATTCTAATTTAAGTTTTAGTAATTTTGTTTATTTTAGTTTTTATTTTTCTAGCTTAAATGTAGCTTCAGCTTATATCCGTTAGTTATAAGTTGTCGTAATATTTTCAAAATATTTATTTTTTTATTTTATTTCAATTACAGAAAATGATCAATAATAGTTTTAATTTTAAATAAGGACCGCTAAAATTGCTCAAATTTAAACTAAAATTAAAATGAAATGTTTTGTCATTAAAATAAGAAGTTATATTTTCAATAAAAACAGGTATTTCTAAGACCATTACAAATTTTTGACAAAATTTTTATTCACATTTTATTTTAGTTTACGTTATAGTAATTTTATCTGCTTTTATCATTTTTATTAGTTGTAAAATGAGTCAAACTGAAATAAAATTAAAGCTAGAAATATATATTTATTTATATTAATTTATAGAAATAATTAATTGTATTTATTTCAGTTGAACTCATTTTAGAAGTTCAGTTTCAACCTGGTTTGTTTTTTACATTTTTGTAAGTGTTCATGGAAATATCTGGGCTCACAATTTACCCCCAAATCAAAAGACCAAATTATGAAATTCTATTTTTCATAAAGACATACATATTTTGACACATTCTCTCACAATATTCTCATTACTGTAATGCATATGAAAGGTTTCTTGTGATTCATCCTTATGTTTTCACTTAAACGTGCTCACTTCATTTTCTCTCTCTCCTATAGATTCTACAAAGGCACCGTGCCCAGGTTAGGCCGGGTCTGTATGGACGTGGCTATAGTGTTCATAATCTACGAGGAAGTGGTTAAATTTCTTAACAAGGTGTGGAAGACGGATTAATGGAGGCGTGGTGCTGATGGGCGGAGTCTGGCCTTCATGACATCATACCCGTGTGACAACAAAGAGCCTTTACTCAGCAGCCAAAATATCTGCCAACGGCAGACGACACAGAAAGTCACTGGAATGTGCTTAATTATCATCATTTAATCAACAGAGAGAGAGATTTTCCCAACTAATGTGAGAAAGAAACCAAATACTTGAAAACTAGTTTTTACCCCAAAGACCAATTTAAATATTAGACTTTTTTTTTAAATGTTTTTTTATGGAAAATAACATCTTTAGGGAGACTCACTCAAATTTTATTTTATTTTTTAAACATTAGGTATCATAGAAAATTTTATTCTAGTTTTAACAATATTATTTTCAAAAGTGCAATTTACCAGCAAATATTGTATGTTGCCATTGTACGTATTTTAATTTTGTTTTCCTCACATGTAATTATGTACTAAGTGCTGAGGGCCTAATCTAAACACCGTGCAACTTAAGAAACAGAATATGCAGTTTAGACAAATCTTAACCTGTAATCTAAAATGCATAAATTAACCTCATCTAAAAAAATCACCAAAGCTTTTAATTGTGGGATAAAAATGTGTTTTATACTCTATACAGTACTTGTCAAACGCTTGGAAACATTACAATTTCTAAATGTTTTTAATGAAGTCTCTTCTGCTCACTAAGGCTGCATTTTATAAGCTCAAAAATACAGGGAATATTGTGAAATAGTAATACAATTTAAACAGCAAATCAGCATGTTAGAATGATTCCTGAAGGATCGTGTGACACTGAAGACTGGAGTAATGATGCTGAAAATTCATCTGTGCATCACAGCAATAAATTAAATTTTAAGATATATTCACATAGAAAATGGTTATTTCAAATTCTAATAATATTTCACAATATTACTGTTTTACTGCATTTTTGATCAAATAAATGCAGCCTTGGTGAGGAGAAGAAACTTCATTAAAAATATTTTAAAATTGACAAGTATTAGTGGTACATACGATACATGCACTTTGACATTTGGTAGTAATCCAGGTTTAGTGATTATTTTAAGTGCCTATATTAATATACATCATATAATCTATTTTTTTGTAATTCTGCTTGTTTACATTAAATCATTTCCACGATTTGTGTATAATTAAACCCTGCTGTAACAGTATAGCATAAGAACAGTGACATACACAATAACTGTACACCTCAATCTCTGAAATCAACACCACAACACACGCTGTGCATTTAAAAACTGAACAGAGTTGTTTCACCCAAGCAAGCGTCACCAAAGAGCCAGATGACTCAAATACAATGTTTACTTCTTTAACATGAGTTGAATGTTGGAAATGATGTGAAAAAGGTCAACGGATCTGGCCAGAGCCTCTAAAAAGCTGATCGCGGATCAGTCCATGCCTTAAAGACGATTCCTCTTCTCCTTCTGCTCTCCTACCTCAAGATGCTCTCACAAATCTGTAAAAACTGACAACAGAGGTGAAATATTCAGACATGGTATAAAGCGAATTTTCACTTTTCAGCGTTGTTTTCAAAACTCTGGCTTGTTTTTCACAGCAGACCAGAGAACTCGAGTGGCTTAACTTGTAGTATGCAACTGTTTTAGAGTTTAGAAATACTAAATGGCTTGTATTTTGCCTTCACCGCATGCCACGTGGGAGAGTAACAGTCTTGAATGTACAGTTTTGAAGAGGTTTGACTCTGAAAATGATCATTTGTGCCTGTGGTTCTTGACTCTTTACAGACATGTTTTAGACATACTGTAATGCCATATGTCTAAACGAGACCGTGTTGCAGCCAAATCTTGATCTAGTGTTTATTTGACATTGTCAACAGTAAGGCATAGGCGACCCATGTTGGGCCAGGAAACAGCAGTGGAAATAAACATAGGGTTTTATTGTTGTGTTTCTGTGCAAGTCATCAGAATGCATTCCAAACGTGTGACCTAAAACATGCATTAATTGTCATGCTAATGAAAAAATAATGTGCCTTCAGTTCGTGTTCTAATTCAGAATAAATTATGCTGACTGGATAAATGAGTCTGTTTTATTTATTCATAGATTGATTGATTGATTCAGATCGGGACTCGGAGCGCGATTGCGTATCTCGTCAAGGTAGTACAGTTTATAAAAACAACACAAAGAAAAAAGAAAGGTATACACGCATACAAATGTGTTGACAGCTTTTTAAAAAAGTAATAAATTTGCACCTGAGAGGACACATTGCATGCTGCTTTAGGATTAACAGAGCTTTAGATAGTTCCTTGTCTAGATCAACTTTGAATAAAGAAAAGAGAGTTATAGAGCCAGCTTTTTTTAAGTTTATTTATTTTATTTATGTATTATATAGGCCTATGTGAAATTTAGCTAGAAGGAAACACAAATTAATTAAGTTATATTTTCCTATATTCTCTTTTGAGAGTAGTCCAACAGTCCAAAGAAAAACATCTTTAAAACAGAAAGAAAGGTCACTTTCAAAATGAGAACATTTAAAAAAAAAAATCTGACCAAAAATGTGGGTACATTGCAAAACTGTATTGTCAATATTAGTTTTTTAAATAGCCTATCCGTGTCGTTTTTTAATATTTTACTTTATTTCAGTTAACATTTAATTAAAGTAAATTTATTAAAACGTTGTAGCCAGTCTTACTGTAGGTGAATTATTTTGTATATTGAAGCAAGAGAAGCAAAAAAGCGAACGCGTAAATACTGTAGCACGTATACTGTGACCTTGTAAATTGTGCGCTCGGGCTTTCCGTAGTCGCAGCTCTCATCTGCTGTCTCTTGACGAACATTTCATTTTAAGATGTAGATATTTGTTTGTTTTTCATATTAAATGAATAATGTCTTTGAAAGGGACGTCGCGAGGTTTTTATTTTAATACTGTTCTGTCTCTCGCGCGTTCTCTGGCTGCTCATCGACCCGCTCCGCTTGACAAGGTGAGAGTTTCACTTCCTATTAGCATCTGTAGCTAACAGCTAACACAACCAAAACAAATCAAAGTTTAATCAAATATCTGACGTCCTCTCTAATTTATATACCCTTTGTTAACATGTATATCCAAATATTAAAGACCAGCCATTCAAATCGACTGACATTGGTTCATACAGTCATTGCTTTGCTAGTTTTACGTTCTTTCTTATCAACCCTCCATTTAAGGTTTGAAGAGATATTTACGTTAGAAATTAATACAGTACTTCAGATATAGTCAACTGTTTATTGATTTATACATTTATTTCAGAGCTGTGTTTGCTGATGTTTTAGTAATCGCTCTTTTTGTGGTCATTTATAGCTCAGAGATGTAAAGTATGCATTAATCCTGACACATCACAGTGCTGTTTTGTTATTACTGTCTAATAGGACGTGAAAAAACAGGTGTTTCAAGGGCGGATCTCTGTAGAAAAGTTATTGTGACTCTGAGAACAAAACATTTTTTGAGCCTTAGTAAATCTTTGCAAAGGTGCTCTCATTAAAACCAAGTATGTGACACGTTGGTGTCCTAAAGTCAGTTTTGCATGTGAGATTCTCTATTTATGCTGGTTTTCTGGGACCTTTTTAGCTACATGACATTGTTTGACCCTTATTGCTTCAGAAGGAATGATTTTAAATAATAATAAATTATAATTCTGAAGTATATATGTTTACCTGAAAACAGAAGAAGGCTTGATCAATAGTCTGTTTTAAAGGGAAGTATGTTATAAACTTCCTTACACATTGGTGAACTTCTGTACATAATCTTGCATCATTACGCTTTCATGATGTGTGTGCACCTGTTGTATTATTGAGTGGTGTCCAGTGTTTTAGTATTATAAAATAATATAATCAAATAATCTAAGATAATATGATCAAAGAAGGCTGTGAAAATTAATCTGCATTGTTAATCCTTTTGATCTTTTATTTTAAAAATTCACAAAAATCTAACCTTTCATTGGATAATAAGAATTTAAAACGGGGGGAAATATTAGCAAATAAATGTTTTTCTCTAATACACGTTGGCCACAATTAACAGCACCCTTTTATTCAATACTTTTTGAAACCTCCATTTGCCAGTTTAACAGCTCTAAATTTTCTCCTATAATGCCTGATGAGGTTAGAGAACACCTGACAAGAGATCAGAGACCATTCCTTCATCCAGAATCACTCCAGACCCTTTAGATTCCCAGCTCCATGTTGGTGCTTCTTCTCTTCAGTTCACTCATTTTCTACAGGGTTCAGGTCAGAGGACTGGAATGGCCAGCAGAAGCTTGGTTTTGTGCTCAGTGACCCATTTTTGTGTTGTTTTGAGGTTTGTGTTTGGATTATTATGCGGTTGGAAGATCCAAACATGGCCCATTATAAGATTTCTAACAGAGTCAGTCACTTATTGATTTTTTTATCTGTTGGTATTTGATAGAATCCATGATGCCGTGTGTCTAAACAAGATGTCCAGGACCTCCAGCAGAAATATAGGCCCACAACATAAAAAAACCAGCAGTATATTTCATTGTACACATGGGGTACTTTTTATCCCTGTGTTCACCAAACCCATCTTCAGTGTTTGCTGCTAAAAAGCTCATTTTTTAGTTTCATCTGACCATAGAAGCCAGTCCCATTTGAAGTTCCAGTCGTGTCTGATAACTGAATATGCTGGAGTTTGTTTTTGGATGAGCGAGGAGAATTTTTCTTGAAACCTCCCGAACAACATGTGGTGATGTAGGTGCTGTTTTAAGGTTTTCTGACCCCGAGACTCAACTATTTTCAATTTTTAATTCTCCAGCTGTGGTCCTTGGAGAGTCTTTAGCCGCTCAAAGACTCCTCCTCGCCGTGCATTAGGACGATATAGACACACGTTTAAATTCTTATTATCCAATGAAAGGTTAGATTTTTGTGATTTTTAAAATAAAAGATCAAGGATTAACAATGCATATTAATTTTCACAGCCTTCTTTGATCATATTTACCAAGGGTGCCGATATTTTTGGCCATGACTGCATATATATATATATATATGATTTAGTTTTTTTTTTTTTTTTGGAAATTCCAGTTTTATTTTTTCTTTATTTCTAGTAAGTAGTTTTTCATCACATATTTATATTTTATTTAATTTTGCCTTTATTTTAATGATATTAAAATATTTTAATAGTTATTATTAACTATTAAAATAGTTTTATTTTAATAGCTTTAGTTTTAGTTAACAGTAATATAACCCTAGTGGTGTCATGTCAAACTACCAAGTTGAACACACAAAATGCATGATTAGATATTTATACAAATTAAAGACAAATGGCACGCTGGCTCTCACTGCTTCTGAATGATGAAGATGACATGTTTAAATACGTTTGCGTATTTGTGTAATATAGGTCCAGAAGCTACAATGCATGTGTCCCGTGGACATCCGTGGTGTTTTCCAGCTGGATGAGCGGAGAAGAGATGCTGTGATCGCCCTCGGCATCTTCCTGGTGGAGTCTGAGCTGCAGGTACTGGTTTTAACAGAGTTTCATTGATTAAAGGAATAATTAATCCAGAAAAGAAAAATGTCAATGTAGTACTACTATAGTGTAAGTAAGTAAAATGTATTTATATAGCACCTTTCACAGACAAGGAGGAGTCACAAAGTGCTTTACAATAAAAATAAAATCAAACTAATTCAGTTTAGTAGTGTTATGTTAATCAAAGTGAATTCATTCATGGTGTTTATGAGCAATAGTGGTCTGTAGTCCTGAATTGTATGTTTATTTGCTCCTCCAGCACAAGGACGCTATTGTCCCGTACTTGTTGGGTTTGCTGAAGGGACTACCCAGGGTGCAATGGATCGAGGAGAGCTCAGAGAGAAAAGGACGAGGTATAAAAATATATTTTTATCACATTTCCTGATTACATTCACAGTTGCTCCTGATCTTACATGTCTCTCATCTTTGTGTTTTCAGAAACGCTTCCCGTTGCGGAGAATTTCTCCTTGTGTTTGGTGACCATGCTCTCGGATGTTGCTCAGATGGACGAGTCCATGCGAATCCAGGTGTGTTCATGATGCTTTTGCTTGTTGTTGTTAACTTTGCTAATCTGAATGAATCTGCTTTTCAATTTTCAACTAAGACCGTTGTCATAAGTGCGTAGTTCCTTGTTTCTGTCAGTGTTCTTCTGATTATTATCTTTATACTGATTTTGCTGTCCTATTGTATTTCAAAAGAGAAGTTTAATTTCTCACCACAGATGAATTGATTGTATTCAGAGATGTCATTTTTATTTGACTTGACTTAAAAACAAGTTTATTAGGTTGGAATTATGTCACTGGCTGAGCTAATGACTCCTGGGAATACAACAATACAATGTCTCTCACAGCTTCATATTAATTCGTGTCACATTAATTATGCTTAACTGAGGTCTACAGGGAAAAGAGCAGCACTGATATATTTAGTTTCCTCTCAAATCTCTTTCAGATTTTGGAGGCTGTAATGAACCTCATGCAGGTGCTACAGGAAATGTGTCAGAACATCGAAGGCCAAGATAAAGGTCAGTATTTTCTTCCTAACCTGAATACCTTGTTTATTAGAAATTCATAACTTTCATAATGTGAGACAGGTCAGTAATGAAGGATGGCATTTTATTTGATCTATCTAGATTTAATCTGATAAAAATGTTTTTAAAAGATAAAAAAATTAAATAAAAATAGAATACAGTTTAAAAATGATGTTGTGAAATATTATAGAAATTTAAAATAACAGTTTATTATAATTATTAATATTTTAACTAATAATAATAATAATTATTATTATTACAAATAATAATCAATAATAAATTGAGCAGCAAATCGGCATAATAGAATGATTTCTGGAGGATCATGTGACACTGAAGACTTGAGTAATGATGCTGAAAATTCAGCTTTATATCACAGGATTTAATTATATTTTACAGTAAATTCAAATAGAAAACAGTTATGTCAAATTGGAATAATATTTCCACAATATTACTATATTTTCACAATATTAATATAGCCTTGGTGAACAGAAGAGACTTTCAAAAACATTAAAAGTCTTAATTATTCCAAATATTTGACTGATAGCGTATATAATTTAAATTTATAATTATATAAGCACAATGTGACCAGCTACATTTAGTCAAAATAAATTTAAATGAATAAATAAAGAGGGTCAATTTTGATCTCTCTTCTGGTTTTCCTACCCAGAATACCTGTGTAAATACACAGTGCCCTGTCTGCTCGGCGTGGTGCGAGCGTTTGGCCGCTACAGCAACACAGAGGAGCCGCTGCTGTCCAAACTCTTCCCACGGGTCAGTCCTCAGCCCTTGGGCGCAGGAGACGGGGTGGAAGTGACCCGACGACGATCCTTTAATGATTTCCGCTCCATCCTACCCAGCTCGCTCCTCACCGTCTGCCAGAGCGACACTTTACGCCGTAAAACCAGCAGCGTTTCCAGCATCTCACAACAGGTACGAATGCATTTTCTCCTATTACCAGCAGAGGGCGTCCGCATCTTTAAAATGAGAGTGCAGCGATCAGAAATAGTGTTTCTGTGTGTTTTAAAAAGTCTTAACTTGCCCATCCACAAATTGAGGCCTATAAATGTATTAAACCAGAGCTGAAAGTCTTAAATTCATAAAGTCATGGTACATACAGTACACTGCAAAAATATCTTCCTCAGTATTTTGTCTTGTTGTCCAGTACAAATATCTAAACATTCTTAAATCAAGATACATTTACTTGTGATGATAAAATAAGATATGAAGTCTTATTTTCTGAGAAATCGAACAATTTCCCTTCCATCTCTGCTTCTGTTTATTCTTTAAATTGTGTTGATCTTCAAAAGGTCTTAAATTTACCTTCTCAAAACCTTCAGAAACCCATGCTAACCAGTGTCCTATGAATAAAAACATGAAATATTACTCTAGAGTATCACATACATACTTTTGATAGGAAAAACTACTAATAAAACAGTTTTGTTTTTTTCCCCGTTTTTTTTTTTAAAGTAAGTTTTGTTAAGAAGTTGTTAAAGTTACTTATATAGACATACAGACATTTAAAAAAAGCATCATATACAATTATATGAAATATAAATATATAAAATACTTCTATATTATGTAACATTTATTACATTTGTGATTTTGTTAATAATGGCCTCTTTTTGTTTTATAGGCCAGTCCAGAACGTGTGGGACTTCCTCCCAGTTCTCCTGCTGACCCTTCAGCTCCTTATTTTGAAGGTAACTTTAAAAAGTAGTAGGCAAAACTAATAGTTTTTACTATTAGTTTTGCCTACTAGACATTATTTTTAGTACAGTAGACATGTTTGGACAAGCCTTTGATGCCCAGAAATGCTGTCTATGTTTGATGGGTCTTAACCTGGTTTTCTTTTTGTGGTCCAGCAGGTTCTTATCTGCCGGATGGCAGCGCTGTGGACCCCGACTACTATTTCTCCACCATAAGCTCCAGCTTCTCCGTCTCGCCGCTCTTCACTGGCAGCAACAGTAAAGGGTTTGATGTACCCCTGGATTTACTAAGGCAGCTTATGCAAATGGTCAGTCTCTTTAATGCTTTCCGCTGCTGTAGTATATTATGTGATGTATTTTTGTTCACTCTTTTGACATTTTTGTGGTTCCTTTCTCTTCTTGAATAGGTCGAGCAGTTTGTGTCAGAATCTTTTATGAAGACACTGGATCAGACTATGGCTGAAGTTCTGGAGGTACCTGCTTTTATTTGGATGCTTCTGCTTTGTTCTGTTCAAAAGACAGTCTGTTGATTTCTGGACATTTGCTTTCTCTTACAGGTCAATGCACCAATGTTCTACAAGACATTCAGTGATCCGCTGTATGTGGCCATCTTTAAAATGCTGAGGGACACTTTATACTACATGAAAGGTAAATTGTTAATAGTATGTAATGAATAAATTAAATTTTTAAAAACATTTAAATAGTGTTTATTCTGTTCTGATTCTGATTTATTCTAATCACAAAATAAAATAATTTATTGAAATAAAATTACATCTTATTGTTATTCATTTTATTGTTGTTATTATGATATCACTATCTGTTACGTTTATTATCTGTCATATAAATATATTTATTTAAATTTCATTTTAATTATTTATATAATTTATACTTATTTGTTTAAATTATGTATGTATATATAATTTGTATTGTTTATATCTATTAATTATTTTTATTTATTAATTTATATTTATTAATTACAATATATAAATAAAAATCGAATTATTTTGTGCCATTATAAGTATTGTTAATCTACTATATTTATTATAATAAACAACAAATTTAAATAATATAATGGAATTTATTACTAACAAAACCAAATAATTGTTGTCTTGTTATTAATAATAATAATTGTATCATTCTTAATCTATTAAATGTATTATTATAACAACTATAATGTATTAAAAAAAAAAAAAAAAAAATTTGCGCTATTATAATTATTACTAATGAGTTATATTTAACATTATAACAACAATTAAATAAAATCAAATTACAGTTTATTACAAATAAAGTCTGGCATCAAAATATTTAAATATATAGTAGAAAAAGGGTTTAAATGTTTATATAATTGGAATAGAAAGTTTAGGAAAAATAAATAAAAAGAAAAAAGAAAATATATTTTTCTATATTAGCCAAATCAGGTAAGCCGCTAAATTTCACACAGATGTTTAACATCTCTGAGACTCATGGCTTTCAGTAACTCTAGTAACTCTTGCTACTGATATGTGATGGTTTGATGTACACAGACCTGCAGGTGTCGTTCGTGAAGGAGGTTCATGACTTTGTTCTGGAGCAGTTCAGCAGCAGTCAGTCTGAGCTGCAGAGGATCCTGCATGACGTGGAGTATCTGCACAGCGAGCTGAACCCACTCAAACTGCGCTGCCAGGCCAACGCCGCCTGCGTGGACCTCATGGTGTGGGCCGTCACAGAGGAGCAGGGTGAGACTCACAGAGGATTCTGGTTTCATGTGCCTCATGAATGTGTCATGTGACTTCTCTGACCATTCATTTTTTGGGTTGTTTCGGCCAGGTGCAGAAAACCTCTGCACAAAACTGTCTGAGAAGCTGCAGTCCAAGACGTCCAGTAAGGTCATCATCGCTCACATGCCTCTGCTCATCTGCTGCTTACAGGTGTGTCCAGAATTCTGCCCCTCCCAAAATGCACTGAAGAAATTCATTTTGAACATTTAGGGGTAAAATAAAACATTTATGACGTTTCATGAAACAGGGTCTCGGACGGCTGTGTGAGCGTTTCCCTGTGGTGGCTCATTCAGTCACCATGTCTCTAAGAGATTTCCTAGTGGTACCTTCACCTGTGCTAGTGAAGCTCTACAAGTACCACAGTCAGTACACCACAGGTGAGATCCTCCCCTTGATATCTAGATTTTGATTTATGCTGCGTATATTTGCTAAATGTTTACTCCTGCTTAGGCCATCCAAGATGTAGATGAGTTTGTTTCTTCATGAGAACAGATTTGGAGAAATTTACCTTAACATCACTTTCTCACCATTGGATCCTCTGCAGTGAATGGGTGCCGTCAGAATGAGAGTCCCAACAGCTGATATAAACATCACAGTAATCCACAAGTAATTCACACCACTCCAGTCCAGCAATGAATGTCTTGTGAAGTGAAAAGCTGGTTGTAAATACAAATCCATCATTACGATGTTTTAATTTCAAACCGTTGCTTCTGGTCAAAATACAAGTCCATAATCCGTAATAACGCTTCAGTGAAAAAGTCTCCCTTTCTCTCACATCAAAATCCACCCACATATTTGTTTAGAGTTTTAAACCGTGCTTGATCTGTGCATATTTCTCTCTTGATTCAGATGAGATGACTTTTTCACTGGAGAAAGCAATGTTATGGGTAGAGGACTCGTATTTTAGCCGGAAGCATCGGTTTGAAGTTAAAAGGGTCTTAATGATGGATTTGTTTCTTACAAACACGCAGCTTTTCACTTCACATGATGTTAATTGATGGACTGGAGTGGTGTGGTGTGGATTATTGTGATGTTTTTATCAGCTGTTTGGACTCTCAATCTGACGGCACCCATTCACTGCAGAGAATCCATTGGTGAGCAAGTGAAGTAATGCTACATTTCTCCAAATCTGATGAAGAAACAAACTCCTCTACATCTCAGATCTCAGTAAATCGTCAGCAAATTTTAAATTTTGGGTGAACTATTCCTTTAAGAAGTAAAAACATTTTAAACCGTGCAAGTAGTCCAACTCCATTTCCCACTTAACAGGAACAGGAGAGATCAAGATCCATGTGACCAATGAACATTCCCAGTCCACCTTCAGTTCTCACTCCAGTAAGAAGAGCCAGCCATCCATGTATGAGCAGCTCCGAGACATTTCCATCGACAATATATGCAGGTAAACCTCATTTATACCTATGAAAATATTTTCAGGTGAGAGTTATGCCTAGTTCTAATGCATAATTTACATAGTATCTGTCCTATACAATATATGAGTTTCAGAGTAGTGTTTTCCAAATCATTGTATGTTTAAAGTATGCTAAAAGTATGTCTTGAACAGAAAATCAGCATATTGGAATGAATTCTGAAGGATCATGTGACACTGAAGACTGTAATGTAATGATGCTGAAAATTCAGCTTTGATCACAGCAGTAAATTTCATTTAAAAAAAAAATCATATGGGTTTTAAATTGTATTTATTTTAAATTGTAACAATATTTCACAGTTTTACTGATTTTACTGTGTTAAATGCAGCCTTGATGAGCAGAAGAGACTTATTTCAAAAACATTAAGAAATCTTTTCTACGGTAGTGTACATACTTTATCATCATCATCATCATGGTGGTAAATATTTTAAGTGCTTAGTAGAAGTATGTGAATTGGGATTCAGGCTATAACTTGAACTTTAACAGTCTATAATAAGACTTTGCAGTTTTTCATATAGTTCACCACAGTTCTAATAAGTTACTAGTCACTAATAAGGGATTTGTTTTTGTTATTCCAGGTGTTTAAAAGCGGGGTTGTCCATGGACTCAGTCATCGTAGAGGCTTTCCTAGCCAGTCTATCCAACCGTCTTTACATCTCGCAGGAAAATGACAAGTATGTTATTGAAATCTGACAATAAATCACATATTGTGCATCTTGATCCAAAATTAATTCTTATTGGTCATTAAATAGTTAAAAGTCTTTCATTCTTATTCTGAATCTCTAATGTGGAATTTAAGAAAATCTGACATTTTTATTATTTTTAAGGGAATCCCTAAAAGGTTATTTTTTTCCCTCTCCTGCAGGGATGCCCACCTCATCCCCGATCACACAATTCGAGCATTAGGGCACATCGCCGTGGCTCTGAGAGACACTCCCCGCGTGATGGAGCCCATTCTACAGATCCTGCAGCAGAAGTTCTGCCAGCCTCCATCCCAGCTCGACGTCCTCATCATAGATCAGCTGGGCTGTATGGTCATCACAGGAAACGTATGCCAGCACTTGTGTCTTCTGTCACAGGGATTCTTTTGATCGCCTGCTGGTGCTAATATCTTCTGTCTGTTTGTGTCTCACAGCAATACATTTATCAGGAAGTTTGGAACTTGTTCCAGCAGATTAGTGTGAAGGCCAGCTCGATGGTTTACTCCACCAAAGACTACAGGGATCATGGATACAGGTGATGATTTACAGTGGATTTTTTTAGGCTTGACGACTTTTCATTTCTGCTGATGTTACCAAGGGCGTGTGGATGGAGAAAAATCATATCAATCCCACTAGATAAAATCAAGCTCTGCCCTTATTATCCTGAATATTCTGTTTCACTCAGAAATGTCACATTTTTTTAAATTAATTTTTCTTTCCGTAATTTACTTGCCAAGTGATCAATGTAAACACAGCATCAGCAACAAAAACAAATAATAATAGTAATAATAATTGTATTATTATTATTATTTTTAATACTATTTGTTTGGTTTATTCTGTATATTATTATTATTATAATAATCATATTCTATTCTATTGTTTAATTATTTATTTTAAGTAGTCTCTTATGCTCTCACCAAGGCTAAAGTAACATTAATATTGTATAATATAGTTTTAGATTTTAATATATTATTTTGTCATCAGAGAAATATATTAAATTTTAAATTATATATATAAATAGAAAACAGTTATTTTAAATTATAATAGTATTTAACAATGTTACTGTTTTTGCTAATCAAATAAATGCAGCCTTGGTGAACAATAAAGAGACTTCTCTTAAAAACACACACAAAAAAGAAAAGACTCTTATATATTGTATTATGGACTATTATACACTACATACACATGAAGATATGTATGTGTATACAGTGGTGTGAAAAAGTGCCTGTTTTTTTTTCTTCTTCTTTTTTTGCGTATTTGTCACACTTAAATGATTCAGATCATCAAACTAATTTTAATATTACACAAAGATAACCCGAGTAAATACAAAATGCAGTTTTGAAATAATGATTTCATTTATTAAGGGAAAAAAGCTGTCCAAACCTGCCTGCCCCTACGTGAAAAAGTAATTGCCCCCTAAATCTGATAACTGGCGATAAGTCTTTCACATCGCTGTGGAGGAATTTTGGCCCACTCTTCTTTGCAGAATTGTTTTAATTCAGCCACATTGGAGGGTTTTCGAGCATGAATGGACTGTTTAAGGTCATGCCACAGCATCTCAATCAGATTTAAGCCCTTAACTACGGCTCTGTGTATTAAATGCCGCTCCATGTCAGTTAGCTCAGTTTTGTCATATTTCTGCAGACACTGTTCTCTGGCCGTGATCAACGCTCTGGCCAACATCGCAGCAAACCTGCAGACAGAGCAAATGGTGGATGAGCTGCTGGTGAATCTGCTGGAGCTGTTTGTGCAGCTAGGGCTGGAGGGGAAACGAGCCAGTGAAAGAGCCAGTGAGAAGGGCCCGGCCCTCAAGGTACCGAACCTTCACATTATAGTCGTGTATTGTTATTTCTCTACTTCATTGTAGGATTGTTTGAATTCAAAGCAGATCAGTAGTGTCAGTGCTGTAATAGGGTTTGTCCTCAGCATTCACAGACGACAGTGGAAAAGTCAAGAAATATCTAGCTAAAATTTGACTCTGGACCACAAAACCAGTCATAAAGGTCAATGTTTTTAAAAGCTGAATAAATAAGCTTTCCATTGATGTATGGTATGTTAGGATCGGACAATATTTGGCCGAGATACAACAATGTGAATATCTGGAATCTGAGGGTGCAAAAAAATCTAAATACTGAGAAAATCGCCTTTAAAGTTGTCCAAATGAAGTCCTTAGCAATGCATATTACTAATCAAAAATTATGTTCTTATATATTTACGGTAGGAAATTAACGAAATATCTTCATGGAAAATGATCTTTACCTAATATCCTAATGATTTTTGGCATAAAAGTAAAATCGATCATTTTGACCCATTGTATTGTTGGCTATTGCTATAAATATACCCATGCGTCTTATGACTGGTTTTGTGGTCCTGGCTTACAAATGGAGTATTTGAGTAATGTAGTGTTTCTGCTTTTGAATGTTTCTTATGTTCGTTTTTTCCTCAGGCGTCCAGCAGCGCTGGTAATTTAGGAGTTCTCATTCCTGTCATTGCTGTGGTAAGAGAATGGCATTTCTGCAAATGTGACACAAAAATTGTTCTGTTACTATTCATTTCATGATTTAAAAATTAATAATTAGTTGAATGAATAAAGATGAAACTTTTATAGTTACTGTTTTACTTTTAATCAACTTTTTTATTGAACCATAAATCTATATGAATGAAAAAAAAAAAAAAAGTTTTGTTTGCTAAGTTTGTTTTTTACTGTGCCCCACAATTTTTTTTTACTTTATTACCAGGGCTCCAAAAAACAGTAATTTTGTGAAATATTATTACAATCTAAAACTGTTTTCTATGTTACTTCTTAAATGTAATTTATTCCTGTAACTAAATAGCAATAATTTGTTATTTTTGTTTATGGCTACTATAAATTCAGCATTGTCATCATGGGAATAAATTAAATTTTTAAATATATTAAAATAGAAAATAACATTTCAAAATATGACTGTTTTTACTGTATTTTTAATCAAATAAATGCAACCTTGTTTAATTCTTACTTGAGTAAAATTCGCAGAATCAGTCAAAAAAAAATTGGAAATAAATATTAACACGCTTTGTTACTTTATGTTACTCTCCACATATAAGAATTTTGGTTTAAACCTGACTGTATCAAGCTGTTCATAATTTAATTTATCTGCTTTTTATTTTACAGCTGACCAAACGTTTGCCGCCGATAAAAGAG
This sequence comes from Onychostoma macrolepis, assembly GCF_012432095.1. Lineage (NCBI taxonomy): Eukaryota > Metazoa > Chordata > Actinopteri > Cypriniformes > Cyprinidae > Onychostoma > Onychostoma macrolepis. The sequence continues at coordinate 22,439,118 of NC_081164.1, read as the reverse complement.
GCCAAACCGAGACTGCAGAAGCTGTTCAGAGATTTCTGGCTGTATTCGGTGGTGATGGGCTTCGCTGTTGAGGGCTCAGGTCAGATAATTGTCATTTATAAATCACTTATATAAGTCAACATATATTTTGCAGCTGCTTATTTTCTTAAGATTGAACAATATGTTATTACTTTTGATAAAAATGACTACCAGTTAAAAATACCTAATCGTAGTTATATATGACAGAAGGAAGCTCTGTAATAATACTGCTACTATTTCTGTGTTAAAAATAACCCAATATTAAATAAAAGATTAGCATAAGCCATCAAATTTGTAGGTCTGAATATTGATTGATTGATTTTGTCATCTTTCATATTCAGGTTTGTGGCCGGAGGAGTGGTATGAGGGAGTGTGTGAGATCGCAACCAAATCCCCCCTGCTGACGTTCCCAAGCGGAGAACCGCTGCGCTCAGAACTACAGTATAACTCTGCCCTGAAGAACGATACGGTCACTTCGGTACAGCTAAATCAGTTTGATTCTTCATATAAAAGATGAATTGTTCCCTGCTTCACCAAATCAGACAGAAAATTTTGGTCGTCACATTTTTTTCTTAAAGCGCTTTATACAATACAGATAGTTTCAAAGCAGCTTCACAGTGATAAACAGGGAAAAAACGGTGTTAATGTTGCAAAATTTGATCAGTTATGAAGCAAACTCAGTTAAACTATAAAGCAGCTATACAGAAGACAATAGTGTCATTATCCTATGGAAGCCCATTTCCACCATCAAATAAAAAAATTAAAAAGGTAATTGCGACTTTTTATCTCGCAATTCTTAGAAAAAAGTTGCAAGTATGAGATATAAACTCAGAATTCAGATTTTTTTTTCCCCTCGCAATTCTGAATTTACAGATAATGATTTTGCATTTATTGCAGAATTTATTGCAATTCTGGCGTTTTTCCGCAGAATTCTGAGTTTACATTTCGCAATTTTAGTTTTTTGGTTCCACCACGAAATAAAAAATAAAAAAGGTAGCTGCAACTTTATATCTCATAATTTTGACTTTTTTTATAGCAATTGCGAGTTTATATTCCAAAATTCAGACTTTTCTTCTCTGAATCGCGAGTTTATATTAGGGCTGCCCCCTAATAGATGACTAAATGTTAGTCGACAAGAAGAGGCTTAGTCGTCTAAAGTTTTATTAGTTGGTTAGTTGCAGGAAAAAACTGTCCTTGTCGGTGATGTTCTTAATGATCTTTAACGGCTGGTCCTTGATGTAATTAAAGTATATAGTGTAAGAAATCCAAACGTTCGCACGGTGCATATCCACGTCTTTGTAAGGAGTCTGGAAGCTATTAGCATGCTACTAAATGACATGGCATGGCTCAACTCAGCTTATAGGCATGAGAAATATATCTACAGAAAGCTTGAAATGTCTACTTTAAAATTAACCAATTCAAAGATAAAACAAATACTCTCTGATTATGTAATCGATATAAAAGGTGCATTTCTCTCTGTACTTTATCCACTGTACTGCAGAGATGACAAATCAGCGTCCACTTCATCTTTGCAGCCGACACTGACTTAGAAACCACTAGTTTATTAATTAATATTTAAAATATCTTCTTGCTATTTTTCCCAACACATAGTCATTACTTTTGTGGTGCTTTTTGGCTTTATGTATGTGCTTGAGCTCAAAATAGGCTATATATTAAAGGTTCATTATGGTTCAGTTCCCCAACCCCGGTGTATATTTAGTTACTTTAATTAATTAAATATAAACGTTTAGTCAACTAGAAAAATCTTTATTTGGGGGCAGCCCTAGTTAAAATTTCTCAGTTGTGAGAAATCTGAGCGTTTATATGAGGAAATCTTCAGAATTGCGAGGAAAAAAGTCACAGATACCTTTTTTAATGTATTTTTTGTATGATATCCAACTCAATTCAGTTCAAATTGTGTTCTCATCTGATATTGTGAGTGCAGGCAAATACATAGTTATTGAATATGAACTGTCTTGTCCTGAAATGGTCTCACAGTTTCACCCTGTAAACTGAACTGTATGTTGCGTTTCTAGGCTGAGCTGAATGATTTGAGAGGCACTATCATTAACCTGCTGGATCCTCCGCCGGAGGTCGCTGCGCTCATCAATAAGCTGGACTTTGCCATGTCCACCTACCTGCTGTCCGTTTACCGACTGGAATACATGAGGTACGTGAGTAAATGCCGGTCTGTTTTAGACTGGTGTATTTCTTTGCTTGAACATGACCGCTTGTGTCTTCTCAGGGTGTTACGCTCACTGGATTCTGATCGGTTTCAAGTGATGTTTCGATATTTTGAGGACCGAGCGATCCAGAAGGACAAATCAGGTGGGCTAGAACGTTCATCTGTTTCTGGATGATTTAAGACAACTTGTGATCCATGACATTGTTTTCTCAAAATGAGTTGTTTTCTCCTTTTCACTAGCACTTAAACCAAACATTACAGATATGTTGTATTTATATTTATATTCTGAAGCGTAGCTTAACCGTAATATTATTCCTAAAAACATGGTGAAAATGTGTTTTTTCTGCTTATTACAGTATTTTACGATTCATGGAGTGATAAAAATGAAATCCAAGATGGCAACAAAATGAAACAAGAGTTATAAACCTAGCTTTATCCAATGTTCTGATTTGTTTTGGAAATGTATGCAAATCAGTTAAATAATTTTTAATTTGCACATTTAAACATAACATTTCAGAAAACGTGCAATACAAAATTGAAATTCTTAATGTGCTGTGATTAATCACTTGGTTAAAGTTTGATGATATCTAACCCCATTCACCTATAGGGTCTTGTCTTAAGATTCAAGTTTAGCAAATGTATAATCAATAGATGATTATTTGACAGCTTTGCTGTGATTGTGTTCCTCGTCTCAGGAATGATGCAGTGTGTCATTGCGGTGGGTGACAAGGTCTTTGATGTATTTCTTCAGATGATGGCTGACAAGGTAAATGAAAAATCATGTGAACGTCTTTATAACCTCATCCTAACTGAGGATGTGGACCATTGTCGTTGTCCTCTAATATTACATATCTTTTTTCCTAGGACAAGACCAAAGCCCATGAGGAGGAGTTAGAAAATCATGCTCAGTTCCTGTTGGTCAACTTCAACCATATTCACAAGAGAATCCGCAGAGTGGCTGACAAATATCTGTCAGGACTCGCTGAGACGTGGGTCCTTCTCCATTACGATTACAAGAAATGATGTCAGACTATACTAAACTCATGTTTGTGTGTGGGTTAGCTAACTATCAGTTACCTCACAAACAGTAGAAAAGTCTATTAGGTTGATTTCTTCTTCTTGAATGTTCAATGCAACCGTGTCTCTTTGTTTTTCGTCTAGTTTTCCACACTTGTTGTGGAGCGGTCGTGTCCTGAGGACCATGCTGGATATATTACAGACCCTGTCTCTTTCTCTCAGTGCTGTAAGTGCTTCTTCCTTTGCTCAGATCAAGTTAATATGCGTTTCCTCATATGGAGATGTTCAGGGTTTTGTTACTGGAGATGTTTATGACACATTATTGATTTTAAAATCTTAAAATGTTCTTCAGGACATCCACAAAGACCAGCCGTATTATGACATACCGGACACCCCGTATCGCATCACAGTGCCGGATACATACGAGGCCAGAGAGGTACATTTACTTTACTTATTCATTTTTTCCCCACTTACTAAAATCACTGGAATTGTATGTACTTGCAACAATTTTTATTTATATATTATATTTTACATGAAATATTTTTATTTATATTTTACTGTTACATATTTATAAATTAGTATTACATATAATTATTTTATATATATATATATATATATATATATATATATATATATATATATATATATGTGTGTGTGTGTGTTATATAAATATTTGTTATACAAATTTATATATAAGTATATATTTATATTATGCATAAATTTATATTAAATATAATTGATGTTAATATTTTCATTAAAAAATATATATAATTTCTATACAATTTTTATGTTTATATGTATTACACATAATCAAAACAACATATGTGTGTGTATGTATACATACAGTATATATGGAATATAAAACTGGAATATAAAATGAGTAAAAAAAGCATGGATATGAATTTAGCTTCCTATTAAAAAAAACAGAGTATTGCATATGTGTTAAGGATATGTTTGGGATTTCATATGTTATGTGTAGAGCATAGTGAAAGACTTCGCTGCCCGCTGTGGAGAAATCTTAAAAGAGGCCATGAAATGGGCACCATCGGTCACCAAATCTCACCTACAGGTTTGGCCTCCCATGAAAAGCAATAGATATTTAACTTCACTATTATCCTCTGCAATGATTTTCAACATCATCAATGTATTTTCCACAGGAATACCTGAATAAGCATCAGAACTGGGTGTCGGGTCTGTCTCAGCACACAGGTCTGGCTATGGCCACTGAGAGCATCCTGCACTTTGCAGGATACAACCGTCAGAGCACCAGTCTGGGTGTAAGATGACCAGCTTCTGTTGAGCTTTAGTTCATGCTGAAGGGACATATTGACTAGTTTCTTAGTGATAATAAGCAATCAGGAAATTTTATGAAAAGTGTGTTCTCTGTCATTTCAGACCAGTGTTATTTTAGTATTTTTGAGATACAATTATAGTTTTATTAATATTTTGAACTACAATTTCTTTTTATGTCTTTCCGTTTTCATTTTCATTTTGGTTAAAATTTTATACATTTTGTTTTGGGTTTTTTCATTCTTTTTTTTCTATATGTCTATATAGTTTATATTGTTTTTATACATTTTTATTTCAGTTTTAGCTGTATTTTAGTATATCTAATTAAACTAAATGAAAATGAGAAAATTTGTCTTGGCAACTAGCTTAAATAAAATACTATTTAAAATATCTTTTTTTTTTTTTTTTTTGTAGTATTTTATTTTATTAGGTCATAGTTTATTTGCAACTAGCTGAAATAAATTCAGTTTAGTTTTCATAATATTTAATTTTATTTAATTTATTGTTTATTTGCAACTAGCTAAAATAAAAATTGTAATTAAAAAAAATATATTTATTTTATTCTATTTTGGAGTTAACTTTTTTTTTATTTTTAACTTGACGTTTTTTTTATGGTTTTAGTTTTCTTTAATAATAATATCCCCATTTCAGACCACTCAGCTCACAGAGAGACCGGCATGTGTGAAGAAAGACTACTCTAACTTCATGGCCTCCCTCAACCTGAGAAACCGCTATGCTGGAGAGGTAATGCTGAATAATAAAGCAGAGGCTGCTGCTGGGTATTTTATGAAAGAAGCTCAGAGTCTTAATTCCTCACGTGTCTCGTATGCAGGTGGCAGGGATGATCCATTTCTCTGAGGCCACTCGGAGCACGTCGGATCTGAATAAGCTGATGATTCGGCAGATGAATGAAGCTCTGGACGGAGGCCAGCCGGAAGCTTTCACTGAAGTCATGTTCAAAATGGCGGCACTGCTGATCAGCTCCAAAGGCATGTTACTACATTAGCCAACAGTAGATGTTCATGCCTTTAAATTGCAATAAAGACAAACTGCATAAAGAAACACTAAAATATACCACAAATCAAGTTGAATTTCACAGTATGTTGTTTTTTTATAGATAACAGGATAAGAAGATCAGTGGAGTTTTGATTTGATGTTGTGTTTATTGTGTAGAATGGGACCCTCAGCTGCTGCATCAGCTGTGCTGGTCTCCATTAAAAATGTTCACTGAGAATGGCATGGAAACGGCTATTGCCTGCTGGGAATGGCTCCTGGCTGCAAGGACAGGCGTTGAAGTCCCGGTAAGATACTCGCATGTATATGTGTAGAGCTGTCATAATACCAATATTTTGTCAATGCATACCAATACCAATAAAATTATATGGCTCTCAAAACTCAAATTAAATGTAAGTATGCTGAAAATAAAATAAAATCTATATATAGCGATATATTCAAACGGCAAGTGAACCCATTATATCTTTCTCTTTGCTACTATACTACATAATGAACATGAATTAACATAAAAAGGTAGGCTATTTTATAAGAGAGACAGCAGTAGCTACAACTTCCTGAAATTTCTCATGTAAAAGCTCATTCAGTGTTTCAAACTGCGGAAAACGTGTAAAGCTTGTAAACGTTGCACCGTGATAATACGTTTACCTCAGAATAACCATTCAGAATAGCCTGTTGTCTACATGATTCAACTCCTCCTATAAAATTGCATGTTACTAATTAAGAAAAACGGGCTGAATGTGTGAAAGACATATCAACAGTTCTAGGATGCATTGAGGAGGAGCCCAAACTACACTCAGTGGCCAAGTGATGCTTATGGTCCATGATATTGGTACAGATTCTGTGTAATGAACAATTCTTTGTGACTGTATATTTCAAGTTGGAAAAGACGTTTAGTTCCCACTTTAACCTTAGTTCCCAGGTCATCTACAAGATGGTTTAAAATGCTGATAAAGTCAAGAAAAGATGAGACATAAACACATGACAGTATGATTGAAATGTTAAAATATAAAAAAAAAAAAAAAGATAATATAATGCCTTTATTCTGTGGCACCTAAAACGTAGGCGCCAAATTATAATTTTTTCTTATAGGAGCCAATGGTTCCTTACTCGATTTTTTTCTGGAGCCCTGTCTTAGCTATGCAGGTTTTCTAGTGCTTTTTGCTAGTTTCCACTGAATTTCTCCTCTGTTCTGGGGTCAGTTCATGCGGGAGATGGCTGGCGCATGGCAGATGACCGTCGAGCTGAAGATGGGGCTGTTCTCCGACGCCCAGGTGGAGGCAGATCCTCTGGCGGCCTCGGAGGAAAGCCAGCCCGTCCCCTGCCCGCCCGACGTCACGCCCCACTACATCTGGATTGAGGTTACTTCCTGTTGCCCTGTTTATCCGTCCAAGCTTATGGGCATTTTCATAACTGTGGATTTACCAGTCCAAAAGCTCCTTATGATACACACCTCAAATAGCGTGAAGACTCCTTGTGAGGAAATCTCACTCTCCTCTATTTTGATGAGAGTCGTTCTTGTGTAATTGTATCGATAAACTTTTTACCTCACATTGCTACAGAAATGCTCTGTTTTAGCAAATGGTTTAGCAAATTTTTTTTCTTTCCAAAATGAGACACATTTTATTTGTTCTAAGTTAGTTATCTTTCTTTTCCTTTTGTCTAGTTTCTGGTCCAGCGTTTTGAGATCGCCAAGTACAGCAGTGCAGATCAGGTGGAGATTTTCGGCAGTCTTCTGCAGAGGTCTCTGTCTCTCAATGTTGGCAGCCCAAAAAGCAGCCTGAACCGCCACGTGGCAGCCATTGGACCACGCTTCAGGTTAGCAAGAAGACTACTTTGTGAAAAATAGTTTATCAAAGTTGTAAATAAAGATTATTGAAGTAAGATTTACTAAGCCTTCCTGCTTAAAAATTCACATTTGATTCAACATAAATGGGTAAACGAAGGAAATTACTTTACCAATCACTAAATCAGTGAAATGCAAGGAAACTGTAAAGAACATGTCCAGGTCATATTTCACCCCAAAATCAGAAGAAAGCGATATAAAAATGATTTTACATAAGAAAAATTAAGATGTATTTTAGGGTAATTTTTGCAGTTTTTTTATTTTTCATGACAATTATGTACATTTTCATACATTTTTTTTTTTTATTGTTTACTTAAATGTGTTACTTGCCATTTGTGAAATTTAGTAGCACTTTCTGAAAATTGATTCAAATGAAATCCTACACCACATTTCTTTTCATTGCAGTTGATTACAGTTTTGTAGTTGACATCAGTGTTATTTTACTATCAATGAGATTTTATATTTATATATAGAGAGAGAAAGAGAGAGTCTTATTTTTATATTTCATTTTAAGTTCAATCTGTTTTCATTTTAAATTTAGTCAAAGTTTTAGTCACTCTATTGTTTTTTTCCCCATTTTTATTGTGGTTTTTTTTATACATCTATGTAGTTTTTCTTAATTTTTAGTTTTTGTTATTTTAGTACATCAAGCCAAATTTTTATTTGGGAACTAGCTGTATAAAATACATTTGTTTATATTGTATTTGATTTCGTTTAATGTTTATTTTATTTATTAATGTTTATTTTATTTTATTAAGTATTTCTTATGGATTTAGTTTTAGTTTTACTTTTAGTTAAAGGGATAGTTCACCAAAAAATGAAAATTCTGTCATTAATTACTCACCCTCATGTCGTTCCAAACCCGTAAGACCTTTCGTTCATCTTTGGAACACAAATGAAGATATTTTTGCTGCATTTCAAGAGCTCTCTGACCCTCCCATAGACGGCAATGATCCTAACACCATCAAGGTGGTTCAACCGTAACTTCGAAGCTACGAGAATACTTTTGGTGTGCAAAGAAAACAAAATGTATGACTTTATTCAACAATTCGTCTCCTCCGCGTCACCCTATAGCGCCATTTTGGAGAGTATCACATACGTAAACAACGAATTGTTGAATAAAGTCGTTAATTTTCTTTTCTTTTCTCACAAAAAGTATTCTCGTAGCTTCGTAAAGTTACAGTTGAACCACTGATGTCACATGGATTATTTTACTGATCTCCTTGCTATGTTTCTGAGCCTTGATCGTGTTAGGACACTTGCTGTCTATGGGAGGGTCAGAGAGCTCTCAGAATTCATCAAAAATATCTTCATTTGTGTTCCGAAGACGAACGAAGTTCTTACCGGTTTGACACGACATGAGGGTGAGTAATTAATGACAGAATTTTCATTTTTGGGTAAACTATCCCTTTAACTATAATAAGCCTGGCACCAAGTAAAAGACCATACAATTTTACCACATCTGCATTCAGGTTGTTGACGCTTGGACTTGCCCTCCTGCATTCTGACGTAGTGACCAACACCACCATCCGCAACGTCCTACGTGAAAAGATTTACTCCACCGCCTTCGATTATTTCAGGTACTGCATAGAAAATGTTTGAGGTTTTGAAATGACAATCAAAGCTTTTTTTTTTTTTTCTTTTTTTTTAATATATGATAAATGTTTATTTTATAGCATTTAATGAAAATGTTGTTTTGGTTAATGATTATAACCCTGATTTGCAGTTGATTTTCAGTTAAAAGACAGAAGTACTTCCAGCAGGTATCTGGCTGCTTGTGTCCTTAGTAAATTAAATGAATCATCATTATTTTAATGTTTGTTTGTTTGTTTGTTTTTTGTCTCAGCGTGGCATCAAAGTTCCCCACCCAGGGAGACAAGCGTCTGCGAGGACATCAGCATCATGATCCGCTTCTACGCCAACATCCTCTCCGATAAGAAGTACCTAGCTGCTAGTCAGCTCGTGCCACCTGGTGAGCTTGGCGCCAATCCCCCTCAAAGCTCCCTATCTGCTGGGATTTTCGGATCGCTTATCGTTTCCAGCACTTCTCCGATATCGATATTAAGTAAGCCTCTCTTGCTACGACTGTGCAACTACAGTGCAGCAGGAGCATGTTTATGCGTTTCAAATTTGCATGGCTGCAAATTTGAAACCTGTACTAAAAATGCACGGCAATCATCCGGACGGCCGAATTTATCAATTTGTCGCCAAGCACAAATTGACAAATGCTCCCGTCCCATCTCTCCCCGCCTGAACCGCCACCACCCTTCTCTATCCATTGTAGAAAACATGATCTCATCAGAACATTAGCACTCTCATGTAAAATGCATGATCATTTCAATATCAGAGAACTAATTGAGACTTCATTCGTTCCTTAAAGCCTCTCCATCGTATGATGTGCTACATCGCCAGACAGCACCACAAATCAGTTGCTTCGCTTGGTGTTTACTCGTCGAATGTATAATTTGCAGGCTTCTTTTCTTCGGATGCTGTGTGTTAATAATTCATTAAAGCTAATGGGAAAGGGAAAGGAGAAAAAGTGCTGGAATGATGGAACAAAATAGTAAAAGGAGAAAGTTGGAAATGGGATAAAAGAAGAGAATTCATTTATAAATTATGAGTGAATCTCACAGAACCAGTCAGGAACATGTCTAGGTCATATTTCACCCCTAAATCAGAAGAAATAAATATGAAAATACATGGTTTTTGTTTTTTGTTTTTTAATAGGGTGAATTAAAAGCTATTTTAGGGCATTTTTTGTGACAATTGAACACATTTTCCCAAAACTATGCATGTATGTATTTAAAAATATTATGCATATATGTATTTAAAAATATTTATGTATTTACATTTCTTTATAAAGAGAGATACAGAGAATTATATATATGTATTTTACATTATTTAAAAGTGCACATTGTTTGCACAAAAATAAATTAATAGTCTCTTAGACTTTTTTTTTTTTTTCAACTAGTTATTCACATTTTCCCACACATATTCAAAAAAATTAATTAAATTAATTTCAGTTAATTACTTTGTGCACTTAATATAAAATACATCATACAAAATCATTTATATTATAATTGTATATTATTGTATTTTACATACATACATACATTATTTATTTATTTCATTCCAGTCATATCAATAGTCTAATAATACCTGGAATAATTACCATTGGAATATTATTACATACAAATCTTATGAGATGCATTAATGAAAGAAAAATGAGAATACTAATAAACTCAAAAGAAAAACAATCGTGATGTATTACAGTAATGAAAATTGGATAAATGTGAAAATATTGTCATAAAGCAATAAAAATCTAAATGATAAAGTGGCTTTATTTTCTTTATGCATATGGCTTTTTTTTGCTTTTTTTTTTTATTTTGGGGTCAGTTATGATCTGCTCACACTCATCATGAGAATCACTGATAGTGTAGATACCAGAGAGGAGAATAAAATTCTGCAAAATCCTTCGCTTATCAAAGTTTCCTCTCGCAGACAACCAGGATCCGTCCCTGAACAGTTTGTCAGTGATGAACGCCGCTGACCCGAGGAACAACATGGACATGACCGTGGGTTCCCGCCAGCAGAGCACTCAGGGCTGGATTAACACCTACCCCCTGTCCAGCGGGATGTCCACCACCTCCAAGAAATCAGGTATCACCCAAACACACAACAGCTCTTTGACCCTGATTCGTTTTAATGGTTTAATCTGTTTAGCCAATGTGCACCTGCTAATGCAGTGATCTCCCTGATTGTTAGCCGAGCGATGAATGCTTTCTGAGCTACTGGAAATGAACTGGTGGCCGTTGTCACTGATTGCTTGTTTTTTGAGCATCTTACACTGAGCATTTTAAAGAGGTATAATAGCACAAGAACACCCAAACGCATCATATGCGAGGAATCCAAAAACCAACCAAATGTAGTGCTTAATGTAAAGCTGTTTTTGCACTTTTGTTCTAGTCTGATCTATGATCAACTGAGATTAAGTACCCTCCATCACCCTGATTAATTCAAAATTTTATATTGATTTATTTATTTAAATATTTTTATTATATATATACAGAGAGAGAGAGATTTATTTATAATAATTTATAATAATAGTTAGAATAATTAAATCCTATAATTCCAATAACTATATTCTTTCAGATTTTGAACTTTTTATTACCAGTAAAAAAACACACAAATAGCAATTTCTACTCAATAAAATATTTTAGTATTAAGTAAAAATTAAGTCAAATTAAGATAATTTTAAGATTTTGGTTGTTCCGTTTATCAGCTAAAAAGGTAATTTTTTGTAGTCACAGCCAGGGTTATTATATTTAATTAAAACTAAAACCATAAACATATTTTTGTTACTTGAAATAAAATGCACGTAAATTGGAACAAAATAAAATATAAAAAACAAGCTTATTTAATTTCAGCTCATTGCTTATATGCATTGCAATTTTTCAAATTTTTATTTAGTTAATGTACTAAACTAAAAAAAAAAAAAAAAATTAAAATGTTTAAAACTGTAATGATATTTAAGGAAAAATAAAAAATTATACAAATGACAAAAACAGTTTTTTGTTTTTTTTTACAAATTGTAATTAAATTCAAAATGAAAATGGAAAAACAAAAGTTAAAAACTATTTCAAAGTATTAATTAAAACTATAATATGATATAAAAATAACACTGTTCACAGTGTAGAACCAGCTCTGCTTGTTAACCAGCTAGAGTAGTTAAAGTATTACATAAGCACCTCTGTAAATGTCTCATCCAGCATATTTGAATGTTTAGTCCTCATGCAGCTGTTACTATGTCTTCTGTTGTTTTCTCTCACTATAGGCATGTCCAAAAAGAGCAACAGAGGCACCCAGTTGCACAAGTACTACATGAAGCGCAGGACGTTACTGTTGGCCTTACTGGTAGGGACGCTTTTTCCCCTGCCTGGTTCCTGTTAAAAAAATACACTCCTGTGTCTTGAGCATCTCTGTTCTTTCTTTGCAGGCCAGTGAGATCGAGCGACTGACCACTTGGTACAACCCGCTATCAACACAGGAGCTGGCCATCGCCACAGAGCAGTCGGTAGAGACCAGCATCTCCAACTGGAGATCCAAATACATAAACCTGAGTGAGAAACAGTGGAAGGACAACGTCAACTTGGCCTGGAGTATCGCTCCGTATCTGGCCATGCAGCTTCCGCCAAGGTACACCAACAATGAGACTAACTCTGTTTCAAACTGTAGTGAGCTGTCCACCCTTTAGTAATTTTTCAGGCATGTATTCTTTTGTGCAAAATGCAGTCCCAGAATCCTCTGTGTCAAGTTAAGGGAAAAAATCTTTTTAACTCCTCTGACTATTTGAGTTGAACTATTTTAGGACTTTTTTTCCAGTAACATTGATGATGCACATTTTCCCCAATCAAACTCTTACTGTGATTTGGAAAGATTATATTATATTATATTATATTTATTTAATATATATATATATATATTATGATTTATATGTTATTTTATTTATTAAATTTTTTATTCAACAGTGCACTGACATTTTTACACAAAGACTTTAAAAAAAATTTCCACTCTATTGAGTTAAAGACATCAATAGCCAAATAAAATCTGGAATCATTATTTGCAATATTATGTTATGAATGCAATGCGTCGAGTTCAGTGAACAAAAAAACTTATTTTAAATGACAGACAATTTGAGTTAAATTATATTATTTTTTATTTTATTTTATAAAATATTTTACTGATATTTTTTCACATAAAGAAATTGTTTAAAAAACAGTTTATCATCTTTTCCACTCTAAGATAAAGACTCCAGTCGTATAAATAAAATCTGGAATGATAATCATAGCAATATTATGCTAAATTGAAACTTTAATTAGATAATCCTGATTAAAAATGGACTATATTATATGTGTGTTTACTAATGCATTTTTGCCTATTAGAGTGCTGCACCAGTTGATTAGAAAAATGAGGTTTCAGTCCAGTTTTGAGGTTTTGGTACAAAGATCATGTTTTGATGACACTGTATGACCTGTTTTCTTGCTTTGTAGGTTCAAAAATGCAGACGCCATTGTTGCTGAAGTGACCCGTCTGGTTCGACTGGATCCTGGTGCTGTCAGCGATGTGCCGGAGGCAGTGAAGGTTAGAGCCGTTTTACCACAACAGGACATTATGTACCACTATGTGCTAAAAATCACTCTCAATGTTGCATGTTTTTCCCAATAGTTCCTGGTGACGTGGCACACCATTGATGCTGATTCTCCAGAGCTGAGCCACATCCTGTGCTGGGCTCCTGCAGATCCTCCCACCGGCCTCTCGTACTTCTCCAGCATGTACCCTCCTCATCCGCTCACAGCTCAGTATGGAGTCAAAGTCCTGCGCTCCTTCCCTCCTGTACGTACCAGCAGGGCGGCGCTACTGTCACTGTCTCTGTCTTTGCCTCTACACCAGCAGTTCTCAACCTTTCTCCCTCCAAGACCCCCATTGCCAAGACATTATTTCACTGCTGCAATGACAAAGCTGTTTGTTTTCAAACGTTTTGTTTTTTTACATTTTCACGTAAACTAGGAGTGACAATTCAAATTAATTTATATAAATATTTAAAATTACATTTATTGTGAAAATAGTTAATAAAAATAGCTTAATAAATTATTCAAATAATTAAATTCCATAAAAAGTTTCAATAACTAAATGTTTGTAAGGGTTTACACTTTTTATTACAAGTGAATTTACTTGACTTTTCAAGTCATTTGTGATTACAGATTACAGGTCTAGAAATCACACTTTTAAAATTGCAATTTTTACCCAATAAAATATTTTAGTTTGAAATAACTAGAAAAAAATACTTGACTTTCCCATGACTTCTCCAGGTCTATAAATTACATTTTTCAAATAAATAAAATATTTTAGAGCTGATGGAAATAGAAAAGAAAAAAAATAATTATAAACATTTCCTTAACTTTTTAATATTTTAAATATTAATTCTTATGATTTTTCCAGGTCTAGGAATCACACATTTCAAAAAGCAATTTTTACCCAATAAAATATTTTTGAACTTGAATTTTTAATATTTTTAAAAACATTTTTAATATTAATTTCCATGACTTTTCTAGGTGTAGAAATCATGCTTTTCAAATGGAAATTTCTACTGTAATGAAATACAATAGAGCTTGATATAACTAGAAAAAAATATATATTCGTAAAATGTTTCATTGACATTTTCATATTTTTAATATCAATTCCCATGACTTTTCCACATCGAGAAATCATGCTTTTAAAATGTCCTGCTTCATGGTTCAGCTGAGCAATTAACTTGCTGTCAATCAATATCAGATATTTGTCAGCATTTAGCTACAGTTTCCACTGACGTAATTAGACTTTCACAATTTTGATCATGGAAAAAAAAATGACACTCGTATCGTTTTAAACCCGTATGGCTTTCTTTCTTCTATGGAACACAAAGGGAGGTGTTTTGAAAGGTGTTTATGATTGAAACTCCACAAATGTGTTATAACAGTTATCCTCATCTTGCTTTATTCCTCGTGTGTAATTATGTCCATTATGTTTCTGTGATTCCTGACTTGCGTTTCTTTTACAGGATGCCATTTTGTTTTACATTCCTCAAATCGTTCAAGCACTGCGGTATGACAAGGTGAGGAAGAGTGAACTGTGACCTTTCCTGAACCCTTTTTCTTAACACAACAGTGGTTTCATCTGACTCACACAGCCCTGGGCTGGTATTAACGTCTTTGCTGGCATTTTTGACAGATGGGTTACGTGCGTGAGTACATCCTGTGGGCCGCACAGAAGTCCCAGCTCCTCGCTCATCAGTTCATATGGAACATGAAGACCAACATCTATCTGGACGAGGAGGGCCATCAGAAAGATCGTACGTAACCGGCTGCAGAGTTCAGTCTGAATGCGTCCAGTTACTCGCTGTAGTTAAAAACAGTATTTCGCAACACTTCAGCATGTTGTTCTTATTAAGTGAGGGTCATTTTAAAGAATTTTTTACCCAAGCAAAGTCTCTGAGAACCTGGCACAGTTCACTTTTGGAAACTCCAGGAAGGTTGCAGTTCTGGAAAATGATGGTGCTGGAGACTAAATGGTTCCTGATGGTTTCTCACCTAATTCTTCACATTAATTCTTAATTCTTTTGCAGTTAACGGTTTCTTCTCCACCTGTTTTTTCTGACCGTGCTGACCCAATGAGCATTTCGCTGCCCAATGGTCATGCCTTAACTTTGCTAATTCTATTATTGCATTAGCATTGCATTTTAATAATTTTTTTTACTTTTATTCTTGAGTTCAATCTCTTTTTTGGCTCATTTTTTATCTGTAAAAGAAAACCTGCCTAATAATTCTGCACACCTGAAATAAGGAGTTTTTTACTTTTTCAGCCTTCATGGACAATTATATATCACTTAGAAATGATTAAATACAAAATCAGTAGTAGTTATTAAGATTGATGTGGTTTGGAATTGGTAAAATGTTCTTGGAAAAAAAATATGACCAGAATATCAACTTGCCTAATAATTCTGCACACACTGTAGAATGATATTAGATGTTATTGCGTGGGATGTCAAGAGTGTTTATGGAGTGCTGGGTTTGTGTTGTGCTTCAGCGGACATCGGTGAGCTTCTGGAGCAGATGGTGGAGGATATCACACACTCTCTGTCAGGCCCCGCTAAAGACTTCTACCAGCGCGAGTTTGACTTCTTCAACAAGATCACCAACGTCTCCGCCATTATCAAGTATGTCCAGTGATATTTCTACTACATATGAGCTCTCTTCCAAACACTAGCGAACTGCCTCTACATTGACTGCTTGCAAAGGCAGTTGCTTTCATAGGTAACGTCCTAACTGAAATTGAACTACATAAAGGAGCTATTAGAAATCATTTTTTAAATATATAATTTCCTTCAACTCCATCTGCCATTATTTATTTACTGATTTTGCAGTGCATTCTGGGATTGTGTTATACCTCAAGGATGCATCTTAAAATATAAATTTGATTAAAATAGGTTTTGTAGTTAATGAAAAGCTAGTAATTAATTGAATAATAAATGTCAAAATAAACTCACTTTAAATTCTGAAATAAAAATTTCAAATAAAACATGACTTGTCATAACTTTCCAGGCATTTGTGATTTGCAAGTTTTTAATTTTTTGCTCACAAATAGCAATTTCTATCTAATATAACTAGAGCTTGACATAACTACAAAAAAAGCAGCTTTTACATATGAAGTGTGCTTTTAATGCCTAAAATCATCACCCGTCTCTAAACAAATTTAATTTAAAAATTAATTTAAAACGTTTTAGTTTAAAATTTTATTTAAAAATGATTTAATTAAGGGTTAATTATTTAATAAAGGGTGAATCTCATGAAACCTGTTGAGTCCAGGTCATGTTTTGCCACAAAATTAAGAGGAATGAATTAGAAATTACATGTTTGCAAAGAAAATTATGAAGAAGATGTTTTGCATTGTGTTTAATTGTTGTGAAAATAATGCCACATTTCCCCAAAAGTTGAGCACTGTATGACAAAAAATGATTCTCATTACTATAAGGTGAACAAAACAAAATTTACACAGTATTAGTTAAATTATTTGGTTGTATTTTGTAGGTATTATTATGACTAGATAAAATAAGGAAGAGAAGCTTCATTTACTTTACATAAAATATATTTTGAATGTACTGTAAGTCAAGTGAACAGAAATGAAAGCATGCCATTCTTGTTTTCAGGCCTGTTCCTAAAGGAGACGAGAGGAAGAGAGCGTGTCTGAAGGCGCTGTCAGAAATCAAAGTTCAGCCAGGTTAGCAATCGTCAATTTAAGATAAATCTGAATAATTATTTGTGATAAAAGTAACTGAGCTCTAAAAATATTTCTTGGGTATTTTTTTATTTTTTTTTATTTTTTTATCTGCGTATGACTTTTCTAACACTGTAATCAGGATGCTATTTGCCAAGCAATCCAGAAGCTATCGTCCTCGATATCGACTACAAGTCAGGAACACCCATGCAGAGGTATCACCAAACATCACGACTCACCAGAAACCTGTTCACATCAGTTTAATCAGTTTACATTTCACATGTGATTTATGAGCTCATTAACATTAGCCTGATTTTACAGCGCTGCCAAAGCACCTTATCTGGCGAAATTCAAAGTGAAGAGGTGTGGAGTTAGCGAGCTTGAAAAAGAGGGTAAGTCGCACATGACCTTTCATACACTATCAACTTGCAGCGGTTCCAGTATACATGCAGTTTCTGTATGACTATAAGCGGCCCATTGTCTGTGTGTCTGCAGGTCTGCGCTGTCTGTCAGACTCTCAGGATGAAGGTGATGAGAATTCAGAGGTGGCTCAAAAGATCTGCTGGCAGGCGGCCATCTTTAAAGTGGGCGATGATTGCAGACAGGTCAGTATCATGGGAAATTTACTTAATGTAAATGAGGGAATCTCATGAAATCTCTAAAGTCTGTCTCGTGCTTCACTGCAAAATTAGAGAAAGAAATAAGAAATTATATATATTTCACTCCAAAAAAAAAAGAAATAATTTTTAGAACATTTGTACATCATATTAAATCAATTTTGGTTAAAATGTGGTTAATAATTCGATTAAATTTAAATATAATCATAATTAGCATTTTGTAAGGAAATGTTTATAATTATTTTGTACATCAGATATGTTAATAATTATATTATATTATATTTTTTCAGTGTAAAATAATACATCTGAAACATTACAGTAATGCATATTACATTACAGTAGTGTATACTTAGCACTGTAATTTAGTTAAAAGCCTTTTTTTTTTTCTTTTTTTTTTTGTATTTTGAATTTGGGGTGAAATTTGATCTTGATGTGTTTTGAGTTAATATTCATCATTAAATGGATTTATAAATTTTGTTTCTCTGGTATCAGGACATGCTCGCCCTCCAGATCATCGGTCTCTTCAAGAACATCTTTCAGCTGGTGGGTTTGGACCTGTTTGTGTTCCCGTACCGGGTGGTGGCCACAGCTCCTGGAGTGAGTGTCATTTTAGCTTCCTGTCAGATGTCATGCTCCTGACCTGCTGAAGTTCTGCTTACCTGGATTTCCTGTTTGGTTCTTTCAGTGTGGCGTGATTGAATGTATTCCGGACTGTAAGTCCCGCGATCAGCTCGGCCGGCAGACTGATATTGGTATGTACGAATACTTCAGGAACCAGTACGGGGACGAGTCCACACTGGCCTTCCAGAAGGTGACAGACACGTGCTTCAGATATTTTTGCTTTTTGCACAGAAAGCTGATATGTCTGATCATTTATTTCTTAAGCATCTTGTGTAATTTCTCTCTCTCTCTAAGGCTCGTTATAACTTCATCCGCAGTATGGCCGCATACAGTCTTCTGCTCTTCCTGTTACAAATCAAAGACCGACACAACGGCAACATCATGCTGGACAGCAAAGGCCATCTCATCCACATCGGTCAGTCGGGTTAAACCAAACTAGCTTAACTTAAAGATGCCGCATTCTTTGGTAGCATTTTATTTTTCCCTCAAAATCCACTCATAGTCATGGTTTCTGGCGCCATGATTTAGATTATTTGACTATTTTCCTCCCTTTTTTTCTTACCATTTTATTGGTATAGCCATTTTTGCTACTGTACATTTAAGAAATGAAAATGTCCTCTTTGTTTCTTTTTAAATAATCCTTTTTAGGTCTAATTCATTTCAATTTTAGTTTTAGTTCAGTTTTAGCTTTTATTTATAAAATTTTTTGCTTCATCCTAAACTTATTTCAGTTAGTTGCCAAGGCAACATTTAAAATTTGTATTTGGTGTAAGTTTTGGGAAGGAAAGGAAAGGACAGGACAGGACAGGACAGGACGTGTGGCCAAGTATGGTGACCCATACTCAGAGTTTGTGCTCTGCATTTAACCCATCCAAGTGCACATGCAGCAATGAGTAATGAACAAACACACACCCGGAGCAGTGGGCAGCAGTTGGGGGTTCGGTGCTTGCTCAAGGGTCTCACCTCAGTCATGGTATTGAGGGTGGAGAGAGCACTGGACATTCACTCCCCCCACCTACAGTTCCTGCTGGACCTGAGACTCGAACCCGCGACCTTTTGGGTTACAAGTCCGACTCTATCCATTAGGCCACGACTTCCCCATTTTCAACTAATATTTATATTTTTATATTTTATTTCTGTAATATCCTCTAGTACGCAATTCAGTTTTGCAATAACTCAAATTAAACTTAAACTAAGTAATTTTTTTAATTAAGTAAATGTTATATGAACTTAAATTTTAATAAATTACATTTAATTATAAATGTAAAATTTAAATAATAAAATTTAAGTTTTTTTTTTAAATGTGGAATGATTGTAAAAAAAAAAAAAAAAAATTGTGTTAATCTTTTTTGTTTTTGTCCACTACGTATTAATGTTTTTAACGGTATATCTATAGTACATCAAACAAGGAAAATTTTAATCTTATAACCCATTAATTATTCCATTCTTGCAATGAAAACTCAAGTTAAACTTAATAAATAAATAGATACATTATTTAATTAATTATTAAATAAATAATAAATAAATAAACTTAAATTTTATTTCTTTTTTGATTACATTTGAAAACTTTTAAAAAAGGATGAATTAAATGACTGTGGGTTTGTGTTTTCCGTATTTTTGTGTCTTCTAGACTTCGGCTTCATGTTTGAGAGTTCTCCGGGGGGTAATCTGGGCTGGGAGCCTGACATCAAGCTGACCGACGAGATGGTGATGATCATGGGCGGCAAGATGGAGGCCACTCCCTTTAAATGGTTCATGGAGATGTGTGTGCGCGGATACCTGGCAGTAAGGTGAGACGGCCGCTCTTCAATATTTCAGCATCCTCAGAGATGATGGATTAGGTCAGACGTGTGGACACAGGAGGCTGTCTGGGAAGGATTTGGGAGGATTTTGATTGCCCTCTGTGTGCGGATTCTGTCCCCTGCTAACCACCCCAATATTTTAAGACTGAATAGGGTGTCCTTTGCAGGGGATATTATTGTTAAATAAAACTGAAACCATAAAACATTTTCATTGCTTGAAATAATATAAACATTTAATGGAAATAAAATAAAATATGAAGAAAAGCTTTAAATTATTTTATTTCATTTCATAACATTTCTCATTTTCATTTAGTTGAACCAAAACTGAATTTGAAAAAAACAGTATTAAACATATATGTAAAAAACTAATAAAAAGACAAGAACAACTAAATTAAAATAATTATAAATTATAATTTATGATTTAAAAATATAAATAATATTATATAATATAAAATATTTCATTTTAATTAAAAAAAAATTTAAGCTAATTCAAAATATTGATAAAAATTATAATAGCATCTCATTGATACTGTAATAACACTGGTTTTCTGTCACTAGCTGGTTAGAATTAGATTTTAAGTTTCATGTCTGTTTTTGCGCTTTATAAAACCCTTTTATGTGTGTTTTATGTATTTATTTCAGGCCATACATGGATGCTGTCGTCTCACTGGTGACGTTGATGCTCGACACGGGGCTGCCGTGCTTCAGAGGACAGACGATCAAACTCCTGAAGTGTGTTGCTGAATATTAAGTCATAATCTGTGATCTGTCGTTTCTTCCTCTTAAACATTGACCGCTGTACATCAGTGTTATTTTTGTATTATTTGTATTGTATTATATTTTTATTAATATTTTGAATTAACTTTTATTTTTACATTTTTAGTTTTCAATTACATTTTTTTTTTACTAATTTTGTAATGTGCTTTTGCCATTTTCATTTATTTATTTATTTATTTATTTTAATATTACTGTTTAGGATAAATTTATTTTCAGAATTTTTTTCTAATATTTATATTGTATTGTATTTCAGTAATGAACAAAAACGTTTTTGATAGTTTTACGATAATAACCCTGCTGTATTGTGTTCGGCAGGCAAAGGTTCAACCCCAACATGAGTGAGAAGGAAGCTGCGGCCTTCATGATTAAAGTCATCGAGCGTTGCTTCCTCAGCAGCAGGTAACAAACATCACCTTGTCACGTAATATTCAAAGAAAGGGTTTTATTGTGACCGTTAATGGTGAAACTCTGTGTTTCTCTGATACAGGAGCAAAACCTACGACATACTGCAGTTCTACCAGAACCAGATCCCATACTGAGACCGGACTGACTTCTCTTCACCGGCCTCCGCTTGAGATCAGTAGTCATTATCAGTCTATTACAATCCTTTATGACGAGCACTTTATAGATCAGAATAAATCCCCTGCTCTGATTGGCCCCGATGGCGGCCTCCAGGCGTGTCACTTCCTGTCCAGCTGCCTCGGGGCCTCTCTAGTGATCCGCTGTACTCCAAAAGCTGCATGTTTGTCCTCTAGTCTCCCTTTAAGGCATCTGCCATGATGGTTCGTGTGAGAATTTTGACATTCCATGCGTAGAAATACATCCTTTAACTCTACTTGAATCTCTGGGTTTAGTCGCGTCACCCAGGAAGCCATTTCTAAGACTATGGCACAGATTGCACTGTAGATTACGTGCCGTCAGCAAATGACCTGTGTTATGCAATACATCAGTGTTTGTACGTTGTATCTCGTCTGTATGTCATGTTCGGCACTGAATGGGTGAATCTCACAAAAGCTGTCAAGTATGAGAATTATAGTTTTGCAAGAAAATTGTCTATTTTTAGGATGATTCAATATTTTGTGCATAGCACATTTTTAAACATGATTTCTTGTTATTTTAAGCTTAAATGTCACTAAATATTTATACATTACGTTGGTATTTATTGTTCTGCCTTTATTTAGTTGATTTAAATAAAGAAGAATTACAGCATTTTGTTTACTATAATACAACAAAAATGATTGTATAGCAAAGAAATAGTATCTGAATGCATTACGGTAAAACAGCTTGCTTGGCTAGAATAATATCAATAATACAGATAAAAAATAATGCAAAATGCAACATTCCTTAAAATAGGCTTCTTTTTTTTTTTTTGTGCATTGTGACATTGTGCATAGCACATTTTTAAACAAAATTTCACATTAATATAATGCAAAATATCACTAATTAACATTTATACATCATGGTGGTATTTGTTGCACTGCCTTTAATTTTTGTTTATTTTAATGAAGAAAATGAATGTGAAAAAATAGTACAATGTCTGAATGCATTACAGTACTGAGAAATAATGCAAAATATCTTCATGCTTCTCATAATGTTTACTTTTTTTCTTGCACTGTGACATTGTGCATAGCACATTTTTAATGCAACTTCTCATTAATGTAATGCAAAAATGTCAATTTTATACATGGTGGTATATGTTGTACTGCCTTTAATTTGTGTTAATTAAAAAAATATATATAATAATTTTTTACTATAATATAACCAAAAATGAGAATTGTGGGGGAAAATGCATGCTTGGCACAAATAATGCAAATAACATACTGCAAAATATCTCAATGCTTATGAAAATAGGAAAAAAACATTTTTGCCTTGTGCACATTGTTCATTTTGCTATACGTAATACAACAAAAATGACTGTATTACACAAAATGATGAGAATTACAAAAAAACGAGTGCATTACGATAATGAGAATTGTGCAAATAATAATCCAAAATATCTGAATGCTCCTGAAAATAGGCTTTTATTTTCTTTATTTAAAATATAATTTTGATTTTAGGGTGAAACATGAGCTGAATGTGTTTTTGTGAGATTCACTCAGATGTCGTTTGTGTTTTACTCCTAACAGGGATCTTCAACCCAAAAAGAAAATATAGTTTACTGACTTAAAGGAATATCTGGTGTCATTTTGCATGTGTTTATAAAACACTGAAGATGTAATTTCATAGTGCACAAAAAATATGGAACTGCGAGTATTACCTTCACTAGAAAGATTTGCTGTAGAGTTGCTGTTCCTCATATGCTGTCGTAGTTTTACTCGCTATCAGTGAATAGATTTCAAATCATCTCTACACATTACAGACAAAAGCTTTAGTCTTACGAATCATTTTCCTCAAAGATAAGAGATTATTTGAGCTGTATAGCAACAATAGATTATAGAAGCTATAGTTCATTTGTGTGTATATATATATGTGCGTCGGATATTTGTGACAATATGGCAGATGTTGAAGTTGTATCTGTTTAATTAGTGTTTTAATTGATTTGCATCATCACTGACAATCAAGTCGCTTGTTGTGTTCTGTGTGTGAATCCATTGACATTGATTGTTTGTTGGTGTAAACCACGTCATCGTGTGCAGGGAACGTTTCTTAACCTCATCACAAGCCGTCACCGATGATATACGCCTTTGTCCACATTTGCACTTTTAACATTTCATTGCTGTCAGTGTAATCAATCAAATGTATTTGTGAACAGAAATGGACCTGAAAGCATCTATTAAAATGTAAACACTTGGACGAAACTGTGCTGCTTCTAGTCTTTGAGAGTAATCTGCGACGATTGCGTTCCATTATTCATCGTAGAACCCGATCCTGTGTGTGTTTTACCTAGAGGACGCGTTAGATGCTCTATTAATATTTAATTGCTTGATGTAGCCGGCGGTGGCAGATCAGATCTGCTGAGCTAATGCTGGAGCGGGAGACCATCGCATTAATGCAGCTTCCGCATTAAACGCTTCTAAACTCTCGGATGAGCCTCGTTTGAACACTGTAAAAGAAAGCAACACTCCACAGGAGTCTGTGTGTTAGTTTTACAAGTAAAGCAGATTAGTAATATGATAAAAGACACAATCAACTTCTGCCAAGAGCTTCAAACGAGGCTTTAGAGTTCAAATGAGTTTTATGATGGCCAATTGCACATCAGTTGAAGTAATTAATAATAATTTCCTAGAAAGCAGTACGGTAGTTTACAGTTAGGATAACGAACTATATTTCATGGTTGGAACAGTTGATGTAATTAATGAATTAGTTAATGAACATTGGTAGTTTTATTATATTGTTTTTATAATGCACCGCAGTGATATTTTAGAATCATTGATAGACACAATTATAGTTTTTTGTTAATTAATTTATTTTTTAGAGGTTTTCATTTGAATTTTAGTAAAAATATTAGTCCAAAGAATTCTCTTTAAATATGTGTATATCATTTTGAGATTATTTTTAAGGTTTAGTTTAGTTTTAGGAATTATATATTCACAATAATAAATCTGGTACTTTGGCAACAGCATTAAATCAATGAATGTTGTGCAGTACAGTGTTTTGTTTTTTGTTTTTTTTGGAAGATTACTAAAACTTAATGTTATTTTTTTAAGTTAACATTAAAATTAAATGACTTCGAAAATACTGTTCTTTAAAAAAACAACAAAAAAAACAATTACACAATCCATTGGCTTCCAAGGTGTACTGCCTCTAAATATACAATATATATATATACAGTCTTGTTAACAGATAGTAAACTAACACAATGGTGCTGTTTTTTTAATCTTATTAATGTAAAATATGTAAAGCTTGTGAAAATTGGGACCTGTGATATTTTTTTAGGATTGATTAATTGATTAAACCCTAATGATTAATAAAAAGTTAAAGAGAACAGCATTTATTTAAAAAAATAAATGTTGTATTACAATATACAATGCTATTCAAAAGTTTGGGGTCAGTAAATTTTTTTTTAAAGAAATTAATACTTTTATTCAGGAGGGATGTGTTAAATGAATAAAAAGTCATAGTGCATCATAGTAGACTTATATTGTTAGAAAAGATTTATATTTTGAACAAATGCTGCTCTTTTTGTATTCATCAAAGAAAAAAGTATCACGTTCCAAAAAACAATATGAAGCAGCACAACCGTTTCAACACTCATAAATCAGCATATGATCAGCAGTCTTGATGAGCAGAATAGACTCCCTTAAAAAACATTAAAAACCGGCAGTGTGTATATTTATATATATATATATCAAAAATAGAGTAGTATATTTATTATAGATTTCAATTTTGTGAGTTAAATTCTCTGATTTTAGAGGTGTATAATATATATTTAAATATGAATTGAATTCTTTAGTGTGGTGTGTTACTGTGCTAGTGTTTTGTAAGTTCAGAGGGAGAGATCTGAGCTCAGACTGGTTTGTAAGAGAGCTGTAGCTCAAGAGCTCCTCACTGTCTCCAGGAATTCCACTTCCACATCCATACATTAGTCGGAATACCGGATCGCCATGGCAACGGCTCCCCGAGCGCTGCGGGTGGGGGAGGTGGAGGTGGAGGGTGGGATTGGGCTGCAATAAAAAGGTGTTGCCACTGATTTCTCAAACATGCCCATTTATTCTTCACAGAGCAATTTGAGACGTTCAGCCCCTCCCTGAGCCGTGATCTGGCCGGAGGCGGTCTGTTGCATGCGTTTCATTGCAGGTTTAGTGCAGAGACACAGAGGATTCACCAGCTCCGCACCTGCAACCGCATCACCTGCAGCTGCAGCACTGCTTCAGATTGCTACTCTCGTTTTTAATGAGCTTACAGATTATGGGCTTTAATGTGTAGCTGGTCGTCATGACAACGTGCCAAGAGTACTTTACACTTACACATTGATCCTGAGGTGCCAAACACTTACTGACTATAACCATATCCTGAAATAGAGATGGGACGTCTCCTAGCCTCAGATTCACTTGGGTCATGAAGAACCTGTGAATATCAGGCAATTTCAATTGTGATTTCAAAATTCATATAGAACTTTTATAGTTATGGTACACTCTTAAAAATCTAAAATATATATTGCCTAAAAATTCTTCTTTGTAAGCGATCTCTTAAAAAAATCTTATCTGGTAATCACAAAATATATAGAAATGAAAAATCATAGAAATATGAATATGGGACTTTGGTGGCAAAATTATAAAACCATAGTACTGTATGATTACTCTATTCATATACTATAGTATTTACATGGTATTAGTTAGTTAATTTCAAAGTACTTTAATAAATAATATTGTTAATAACATTTACTAATTTATTCATATTTAAAATATTAATAAAATAAAAAAGGCCTCTAAATGAGCGACAAAATCAAACCTTTACTGATAAGCCTGTTTGTTTTTTATTTTTGGATTGTTATTTCATGCCAGGCTTTATAGGATTAATTAGTGTAATTACACTTTATTTACATTTAAAAAACTAATTAAAATGACAAAAGCAAAATGACTAAAACTTTCCCAATTTCTAAATTACTAACACTTTTACTAATTACTATTTTAAGGCTTATTTTCAATTTATTTTTCAACACCAACTTTAAACAAAACATACAAAATATTTTTTAATATCTTTTTTCAATTAATGTTATTTTTTAATTAATATTAAAATTAAATGACTTAGAAAATACTGTTCTTAAAAATATATAAAAATAAAATCTAATTCAAAATAATAGCAAAAAATTACAATCTCAATGATACTGGCAGACATCAACCCCTCTTATTTTTCAAATCCTCTCCTCCAGTCTGGTTGGGCACGCCCACTTTAAATGCTCCTTTCAACGGCTGGCAAAGTTCATAATTACAACATTTCTGAATTATCTGATAAATGCAATCTCAACTGCACATAAGGCAACTGCATTCTGCATTCAAGACAAAAGACATTTCTTCCTTAAGTGAAATATTAATATCCAGGTCATGGTGAGTAAAGGTGAGCACTCATCCCAGTATTACCGTTGTATTATCAGACCTCACTGCATTGTCTTAAGCACCTAAAGGAGGGCGAGGGACGGCAAGCGTGATCTTCATCAGACCCACTGCTGTCTCCGACACACACACACACACACACACACACACACACAAAACTA
The DNA here is from genome assembly GCF_012432095.1 of Onychostoma macrolepis. Taxonomy (NCBI): domain Eukaryota; kingdom Metazoa; phylum Chordata; class Actinopteri; order Cypriniformes; family Cyprinidae; genus Onychostoma; species Onychostoma macrolepis. The sequence goes on along the minus strand of NC_081164.1, from coordinate 22,411,970 downwards.
ACACAACGTGACAGTGATGAATGTGCCGGAGCGCGGCTGGGGCCGCTCGGACCCTCTGTGAATCTGCATACATATGGCGGGGGGGCCGACCCATGTGACACATTAATGTTAATCAAATGCACTTGACAGTTCCTGATTAAAAATGTTGTACCTAGAGGCCAGACTTCGTGGAGCAGGTACAGTCGCTGCATTTTAAACACTGCAGGAGTTTCACATAAACATGCTGGAATCATGAGGAATATGATGATTCTGATTTAGAACCATTCATTTTTCTGTTGAAGATTCTTTTTGAGGAATCAATTTGAGGAAGAATAAACAAAACACACTATTGTATTGTATTCGTCTCTTCTGCTCACCAAGGCTGCATTTATTTGATGAAATACACAGTAAAAACAGCAATATTGTGAAATGTTATTACAATTTAAAATAGCTGGTCTCCATTTCAATACATTTTAAAATGCAATTTGTTTCTGTGATCAAAGCTGAATTTTCAGCATCATTACTCTTCGGTCTTCAGTGTCACACGATCCTTCAGAAATCACTCTAATGTGCTGATTTGCTGCTCAATAAACATTTCTGATTATTGGCAATGTTGGAAACAGCTGTGCTGCTTCATTTTTTTTTTTTATGGAAACTGTGATATATTTTTCTGGATTTTGTGATGAATAGAAGGTTCAAAAGAACAGTATTTATTAGAAATGGAAATCTTTTGTAATATAAATGTGTTAACTCACTTTTGATCAATTTAATACATCCTTACTGAATAAAAGTATTAATATCTTTCCAAATTTTTTGTTTGAAGTGTATATTTGGAAAACATTTCATATTTTACATCCTATACTTAAAAAATAAAATTAAAATTAAAAAATATTTTTTAAAAGGAAAACAAGCTAATTATACAATTCTTAGGTTTTTTTTTTTTTTTAAGTAAAAATGCTATAAGTTTGCATTTTAAGAAACTAAGACTAATATATAAACTATAAAAATTTGTTTTTCAATGGAAATAAATGATTGTATAATATAATATATTGTTGATTTATTTGACTATTTCCAGCGTTTATAAAATAAATGACAAAGTAAAATAAAAAATAATATTAAAAATGAAGTGGATTCCCAAACCAATATAGCAAAAATATTTAAGCAGATTAGGAAAATAAGATCAATTCACAATTATCAGTTTTTTAAATAAATAAGCAAACCCACTGGGCATTTATACATCTTCATATGATTCAAACTAATTTTCTTATGGGCCATGGCACCAATTTCAGCATCCTGCATCTTTCAAAAATCCACTGTACCTTTGAATTACTCAGTCTAGCATCATCATGTGCGACGATGAATAAAGAAAAAGAAAAAAAAAGGCATCAGAATTTCACATTAAACCTTTTTTTTCTTCTCCCTGTCCTTTGTGGCCCTTCAAGCTCAGGCAAAGGAGCCCATTATGTGTTGCCCTAAAGCCTGTTTTGTAAAGCGCCATGGCACAGTGTAAATAGAGCGTCTTTCTCTCTCCGAGAGGCTGCTGTACGAGTCCATGTGAAAGGATCAATATGCTAAACTCGCGCAGTGCCCACCACCTGTAGGGCCGTTTCTTTTGGGCCGTTGCTCTGTCAGCCTGGCAGTCTGTGCCATTACATTCAGCCCAATGAAAGAAAGAAAGAAAGAATGAAAGAAAGAAAGAGAAGAATAGACTGGATTCTGCCGGACGGGACGGGCTCGTGTGTATCCCCCCTCTCTGTCCTGCATTAATCCAGGGTTGGAAGGGCAGCTGCTGTACTGCTGAACAGACACCTGGTGCAAACCGCCAAGAACAAACGCTCAAAGCGATGCTCTTCACCACACGCTAAAATAAATATCACGTAACCGAGAAATGTTCAACGTCACGTTCTTCGTCAAACGTTCAAATAAATAACACTAAAACAAAAGGAACAAACTTTTAACACAATGATCTTCACAAAATGTTCAAATAAATATCACTTAAATAAATATTCAATGTGACATTCATTGTCAAACATTCAAATAAATAACACTAAACAAGAACAAACGTTTAAGACAATGATCTTCACCAAATGTTCAAATAAACAACCATTCAAATAAAAAAAAAAAACACTAAACAAAAAGAACAAACTTAATATAATGATCTTCACCAAAAGTTCAAATAATACTAACCAAGAACAAACGCTCAATGCAACACTCTTCAACAAACGTTCAAATAAATAACACTTAAACAAGAAGTTAAGTGGAATGGTACTGTTAGATCTGCAAAAGCGTTTGATACAGTTGATCACAGTATTCTGCTTTTAAAAGTGAAAGCGATGGGTTTCAGTAATATGGCCTGTAAATGGATTAAGTCTTACCTTGAAAATAGGTATCAAATAGTAGATTTAAATGGGGTGTTTTCGGATTGTTTGACTATTTCATATGGGGTTCCGCAAGGGAGTGTATTAGGTCCTTTACTTTTTATATTATATATTAATGATTTAAAAATGGCCTGTTCAAATAAACTTTCATTATATGCAGATGATGCAGCAATAATTGTGTCTCATGAGAGGAAGGAAGATATTGAAATAGAATTAAGTAGAGAGAGATTCAAGGGGTCTCCAAGTGGTTTTGCCATAATAAACTGTCTTTACATTTGGGGAAAACTGAAGTTATATTATTTGGCTCGGCTGCTAAATTGAAAAAAAGTTTTGGATTAGAGGTAAAGGTTGGAGATCAAATTATTACACCTAAACGAGAAGTAAAATATTTGGGTTGTGTGTTAGATAGTAATTTGACAGGAGAAAAGATGGCTGCTTTAGCTCACTCTAAAATTTGTAATCGAATAAAATTTTTAGCAAGACAGGCTTTTTTAGATACTGTAACTTTAAAAATGTTGGCTGGTGCATTAGTGCAGTCACAGTTTGATTATGTTGCAGTTTTTTGGTATAGCGGCATTTCAAAGAAATTAAAAAATAAATTGCAGACTGCTCAAAATAAGTTGTGTAGGGTTATTTTGAAAGTACATCCACTGATGCATTTGCGAGATGAACATTATAGGAAAATTAGTTTTTTAAAGGTCGAAAAAAGGGTAACTTTTTTTAAAACTAGTGATGGTGTTTAAGATATTAAAGAAAATGGTTCCAAAGTATCTGTTAGATTATTATGTATTTGTAAGAGAGGTTCACTGTCATTCTACAAGGGCGAGTAGTAATGATATTTATCCTTGTAGGTTTAGGAGTGAAATGGGAAGAAAGTCTTTTTTATTTACTAGCTCGGTTGCATGGAATAAATTACCTGGGTGTATCCAAGAGATACAAGTTGATAGTAGTTTTAGAAGGAAGTTAAAAAATGGTTATTTTATCATTGATGTTTTGGAGTTTATGTGGTGAGTTTCTGAACTTGATGTGGATTGCATTCCATTTATGATTTGTTCGTCCATTTTTTAATATAGAGGACCACAATGGAAATAAGCCGAAGGCTTTTTAGTGTATTTTATCCTCGACAGTTTTGAAATGTGTATGAACTAGTCTTTTTGGACTTTTTTGTATTATGTTTTACATTTTGTCAAATAATAAAACAAACAAAACAAACAAACAAATATTCAACATGACGTTCATTGTAAAGCGTTCAAATAAATAACGCAAACCAAGAACAAACGCTCAACGCAACACATTGTTTAACATTGTTAAACAATGCTAAACTCTTCACCAAATGTTCAAATAAAGAAACATTCAAATACATAACACTAAACTAGAACAAACGTTTAACACATTGATCTTCACCAAACGTTCAAATAAATAACACTTAAATGAGAATAAATATTCAAAGTGACATTCATCGTCAAATGTACAAATAAATAACACTAACCAAGAAAAAAAAAAAAAAGTTCAACGCTTTTCGCCAAATATTTAAATAACACTAAATGAGAACAAACGCTCAGCGCAATGCTCTTCTCCAAACATTATTCAAGTAAACAAACATTCAAAACAATAACACTAAAAGAACAAATGCTCAACGAGACACTCTTTGCCAAACGTTCAAATCAAATCGTTACAGAATCAAAGAACAAAAGTGACACTAAAATTCAACAAATCCTTTATATATAAGATGTTTGGATTTTCTTTTGCTGCTTGCCAAATGATGTTAAGACATTGCTATATGGTTGCTCAGGTGTTCTGAATTGTTTTTAGCCTGTTTCTATAAGGTTGCTATGGTATTCTGGGTTGTTTTTAGCATGTCGATGCTTAAGTATTCCAAATTGCTTTTAGCCTGTTGCTATATGGTTGCTTTGGTGTTCTGAATGATTTTTTTTGCATGTTGCTAAGGTGTTCTGAGTAGTTTTAACGTGGCTATATGGTTTCTTACTGGCCAAAGTCTCCAGATAGGCCTTATTAGCTGCGATACCACATTGTCAGAGTTTGTTAAAATCACCAATCCAAACTACGACCAATAGCAACAGTCCTGCTTGCCTTAACCAGTTTTCGAATTCAAATTCGCATCGGGCAGCAGATGCCGCGATCATGGGCATTAGACGCTGAAAGGCCTTTCATGCATTTAAGGGCTTCCTGCAAGATCTGCATGTGATTTTGCCTCCTCGCAGATGTGTCTATAGTTAATCTATACTTAGCAGACGGGCCGAGCGGGGGGAGGCGGCATCAACATACAACTCATTGTGCCTGAAACTGACCCCATTCAGGGTCATTTGGCATGTGACACCACTTGAGGCGGGGCTTAATGGCCCCGTAGAATCAGCCACACAAGGACCATAAAAATGCCAACCCTCTTTTCCCCCGGGGTAGGGAGGTGCACGCTGGCCTCTTGACATACACTGGCAAGCCTGGAGGGGGAACAAAAGGAGGGCCGGTCTAAATGGCCCCGAGAATGCCGAGCGGAGGGCCAGGCAGAGGGGAAAGAAAAGGGCCGCTGAAGGAGCGAGCCGCCCGCTCTGATTGGTGAAGCTCCGAGAGGGGCTCCCAGATGGCAGACGGACCCCTTGTGCCACGGCCCGTTAGAGCCCGGCTGGGGGGGAGGGGCCCCGATTCCCTCTCTCGCCCTCTCGTCATTAATCATCGGTGACCCCCCGGTCTCAACGACGCAACACGTCCCGCAGCATTTGCCTCTGAACGGTGTGGAAGTGCAGTTGCTTTAAATGTGAATAGAGCGCTGAACCTGGAACTACAATCAACAGAAAATCATTTCAATTCATCCCTCAGTTCAGTGAATGATGCATATAAATTAATACTTTATGCAGTGCACTAAAGTAAACTTACAATGGAGGTAAATGGGGCACTTTGAGGGCACAAAGGCAGGGTAGCACATATTTCTATTAAAGCACTTACATGAAAACTTCTTGAAAGTAAGAACTTTAAATAACTAAAATAATAAATAAACCAGTTATCTGACATGCATAATTCCTGTCTATGGATTTTATCCCCTATGTAAAGTTATTTTCCTGCATCTTTTTTTTTTTGGACCAGACTTTACATGGTCAAGACAGTTTAAATATTCAGTTACAAATTTGCATAAACAAATTTAAAAAGTGATTTTAATCACACACACATCTCATTTTTTGCACCAATTTTAAAAGTGTATTTAAAAAAAACATTGCAGCAAACTTATAATGGACGTAAATGGGGCACTTTGAGGGAATAAAAAGATGAGGTACTGCATATTTTTGTTAAAGCACTTACATGGATTCTTCTTTGAAGAATTTTATATACACACACACACACATACAGTGGGGGGGGGGGGGGAATTATTTGATTCCCTGCTGATTTTGTAAGTTTGTCCACTGACAAAGAAATGATCATTCTATAATTTTAATGGTAGGTTTATTTGAACAGTGAGAGACAGAATAACAAAAAATAAAAATCCAGAAAAACACATTTAAAAAAAAGTTATAAATTGATTTGCATTTTAATGAGTGAAATAAGCATTTGCCCCTTTGCAAAACATGACTTAGTACTTGGTGGCAAAACCCTTGTTGGCAATCACAGAGGTCAGATGTTTCTTGTAGTTGGCCACCAGGTTTGCACACATCTCAGGAGGGATTCTGTCCCACTCCTCTTTGCAGATCCTCTCCAAGTCATTAAGGTTTCGAGGCTGATGTTTGGCAACTCGAACCTTCAGCTCCGTCCACAGATGTTCTATGGGATTAAGGTCTGGAGACTGGCGGCCACTCCAGGACCTTAATGTGCTTCTTCTTGAGCCACTCCTTTGTTGCCTTGGCCGTGTGTTTTGGGTCATTGTCATGCTGGAAGACTCATCCACGACCCATTTTCAATGCCCTGGCCCTGACGCTACATGGCCCCGTCCATCGTCCCTTTGATGCGGTGCAGTTGTCCTGTTCTCTTAGCAGAAAAACACCCCCAAAGCATAATGTTTCCGCCTCCATGTTTGACGGTGGGGATGGTGTTCTTGGGGTCATAGGCAGCATTCCTCCTCCTCCAAACACGGCGAGTTGAGTTGATGCCAAAGAGCTGGATTTTGGTCTCATCTGACCACAACACTTTCACCGAGTTCTCCTCTCATTTATTGGCAAACTTCAGACGGGCTGTACATGTGCTTTCTTGAGCAGGGAGACCTTGCGGGCGCTGCAGGATTTCAGTCCTTCACGGCGTAGTGTGTTACCAATTGTTTTCTTGATGACTATGGTCCCAGCTGCCTTGAGATCATTGACAAGAGCCTCCCGTGCAGTTCTGGGCTGATTCCTCACCGTTCTCATGATCATTGAAACTCCACGAGGTGAGATCTTGCATGGAGCCCCAGACCGAGGGAGATTGACAGCTATTTTGTGTTTCTTCCATTTGCGAATAATCGCACCAACTGTTGTCACCTTCTCACCAAGCTGCTTGGCGATGGTCTTGTAGCCCATTTCCGGCCTTGTGTAGGTCTACAATCTTGTCCCTGACATCCTTGGACAGCTCTTTGGTCTTGGTCATGGTGGAGAGTTTGGAATCTGATTGACTGATTGCTTCTGTCGACAGATGTCTTTTATACAGGTAACAAACTGAGATTAGGAGCACTCCCTTTAAGAGCTCCTTACCTGTATAAAAGACACCTGGGAGCCAGAAGTCTTGCTGATTGATAGGGGATCAAATACTTCAATTTATAACTTTTTTGAAATGCGTTTTTCTGGATTTTTTTGTTGTTATTCTGTCTCTCACCGTTCAAATAAACCTACCATTAAAATTATAGACTGATCTTTTCTTTGTCAGTGGGCAAATGTACAAAATCGGCAGGGGATCAAATGAATTTTTTCCGCACTTTATGTAGTCCAATACAACAAACAACACTTCTGTTTTAAGCTGTTGAACTTTTAGTTATTCGTCATCTGCCTAATTCCTGCTTTGATTTTCTGAATCATTGGGTAATGTTGAAGTTACAGGGTTTTCTGGCTTTGCATGATCAAGGTGAAATATTGGATCATAACTGTGCAGACAAGGTCAAAAATTTATTCCATCACACAAGTCTAATTTTCTGCACCAATTTTAAATCCAAATCATCATTTAAGACTGCTGTCTTAGGCAGTTTAACTCCTAGTTATTCATCGCTTGCATATACTGTTTGCATGGGAAAATCAAGGCACAATCATTTTCATGCATCGCTGCATAGAAAATGCTAATTTGAAACAAAACAGTTGAAATACTGGATTACAATTTTGCATAAACAATGTCAAAAACTGATTCCATCACACAAGTCTTATGATTTGTAAAATATGTAAAGCAAAACAATACACTGAAGTAAATGGGGCACTTTGAGGGCATGAAAAGAAAGCACAACATGTAGCACCCACATGGATTGTTTCTTAAGAAAATTAAACTATGAATTTGTGCAAATTGTCATTTGAGACTACTGTTTTAAGCAGATGAACTTCTAGTTATTCTTCACCATTCCTGTGTTTGGATTTTTCCTCCATGTAAACAGTCATTATCCTGCATCATTGCATGGATCATGCTAAAATAAGATTTTCCTTGCTTTGCATGGTCAAGATAGTTGCATATACATGTAAAAAAAATGATTATATCACAAACATTTTGCACTAATTTTAAAGGCAAAACAAAGCATTAAAGCAAACTTACAATTAAAGTAAATGGGGCACTTATATCACACAAGTTTAATTTTGGCATGCCAATTTTAAACAATGGAAGTAAATGGGACACTTTGAAGGCACAAAAATAAAAAAAAATGGGATACCATACCACATTTTTTGTTGAAGCACTTGCATGGATTTTTCCTTAAATTTGTGCTATGTTGTCCAAAATCAGTCATTTTCCTGCATCATTGCATGAACTTTGTTGAACAGAGTTTTCTGGCTTCACATTGTCAAGATTGGATTGGATCGTACCTTTGCACAGACAAGGTCAATAGCAATTCTTTCACAGCAATCTTAAAGGAAGAGACTTGCATTACCCCATTTGCTTCCGCTGTAAGTCATAAAAGCAAAAGAACACGAAGGAACTCAAACACACAAGGACACACAGAGAACCCAGCGTTTTTTGATCAAGATTTTAATGAAAAGATTCTAAAATGACTTCTCGTAGCTGTACATTAAGACTGTGAACGTGAGATGAGCTCTGTACACTGTGTTTTATTCACATGAGACAGAATTTGAGCTGCATGCTGCATGTAGCTCTGACCTGAATACAAGCTCTCTGAGGAACGCGAAACCGCCGTGTTGTCCACGCAACATGTTCAAGGCTGACCAAAAACATGACAGTAATTCAAACTAACAATCGTCAAGAGCGACTTGTCTTCATTCACAAGTGCGCTAAACTAATGCTCCTACTGGTGACAATGTCTTTTTTCCTCCAAATTACTCTCGGATCTGACACCCTGCTCTCATTCAGAATGAAAATAAATATTAATCAGCATATAAAGTTATTGGAATGCTAAATTAGAACGCGTATGGTGGACAGGCCTGCAATGTAATATGGCGTTTAAGTAAAAACATATGGGAAACATGCCCACCTGCTATGCACGTGCTTGTAAATCTGGCTTTGGTTTAGTTAGTTTGGGTTGGTTTGGTAACTTGAGGTCCCTAATACTTACCAGTTATGTTGACAAGAGGCAACGTTCAACAAAAACAACATATAATACTATCTGGGATATGTAGAATCGGACAAAACTACACATTAGCAGCAAACAAGTGTGAGTTTTAATCTTTGCATTTACTTAAAGCTTCAAAACTCAAGTAAATCTGTAAATAACTGATAAGATGTAATCGCCTGCGTAAAGGACCTCAGTGAGAACTTAGAAAGTGCATTTTATAAAGCTTAAAAAGATGTGATCTTACAGTGAAAAAAATGGAGGAGATGTGAGTGTTTCTTAGGAAAAACCTTTGGCTCTGTTGGGCATTTGCAAATAAAACTCCCTTAGAGAAAAAAAAAAAACGGAATTGACCGGCGGCCTTGAATCGCAGCGCGCAACAACACGGCAGCTTTCAGTACAGAAAACACAACCTTGAATGCCTTTGACACAATTCTAAAAGGTCCCTTCCTGTATCGGCGGGCAGAGGCGTACAGACAGAAAACATTTAAAATGGACAAACAGCCTTCAAGTGTCCGTGACAGGAAACACATGATCCAGAGCACATGCATGCGTTGAGTGAGATAAGTTTACAAAAATGATGTGGGATACATCCTTTATGATGGACACTTCATGGAGAAATACATTCCTCATGTCTACGTCTTCACAGATTTGAAAATGATTATGTCTTGTGTCATTTTTTTAAATTTACCTCTCAGCTTACTACAACAGAATAAACTCGGACCCTGAAGACACGTCGTCTCACCCAAAGTGAACTCTTAAAAAGTGAAAACAGGATCAAACAAATAAATACATTCATCACTGACAATAGACATTTGATAAAAAAAGTGAACACTGTCAGTAAGTGTTTGCACCAATGTAGACGGAGGAGAGGCCAGTCGGTTTTTAAGTTGCTTCTTTTGTGGACAAAAAAAAAAAAAAAAAAAAACAGGCAGCTCAGAATACATACAACACATTTTAAAAAAACTAAAATAAACTAAGAGAGAGAGAGAGATGATGCAAAAAATTAAAAATAAAATATATTTATTTATATTTATATATATTTATATATATGCAGCATGTTCTAAAAAGTTACTTTGAGGTAAATGTGTATGTAGTTTTTATTCATGCGTATTTACATTTTTTAATTTTTTTTTTAAGAAAAAAAGAAAAGCAGCAGATTCATAAAAATAATAAATGTCAACAACATGATTTTCAGAAGGGATGTCTCGGCACATCTTAAAGGGCCAATCGCAGATCAATAAAAGTAGCAGCCCATCCAAATCAAAAGCATGCGGCTACGTTCACAGGGTAAGACACACGGTTACGATTCGTTTAAAGATGGTGACCTACACAGAAGCAGGTTCAAACTGGCCTCCCCTCACCTGAGGTCTATGACTGTAAAGAGTTTATGTAAACAATGAGATATTATACACAAGTATCTTTAAATGTCAGACAAGCTGTCAATCAATCAATCAATCAATCATTCAAAATGTGCTTTGGTTTAGAAAATAGTCTGAAAATTTGGGTATGAGCTTTCATCTTATTCGTTTATACATTTTGCGCTTACTAGAATGCTTGTTTTTTTTTTTTCTTGTTTTTTTTTTTTCAAAAACACTCTAGAACTTAAAAGTAAAACTCTTCCATGTACATATCTGGCTTTGTTTTTGTTTTTTTGTTTTTTTGAAGGCGTTTTGAAATGGGAACACACTCGTAAAATCTATTTCGTAGGAAACTAGTGTTTTGCTTTTCATCAATAAAATACAGAAATTGACACAGTCTTACAAATGTAGTCGAAAGCTCCGCATTTCAAAATATGCAGAACTATCCCTGAAGCTTTGAAGTAGAAACATTATTGTCACAGTTTGAAACTTTGTCATCCTTTTTTCCGCTCTCCCAGTTCTCTCAGCTATAGTCTCAAAACGCTGGAATCAATAACAGAGCCTCGTATCACCCAAGACACCGTCTTTTGATGGTATTCAAATTAAGTGCTTGTAAATTAGCAAGATATCAATGGGAACCTTTTCCTGGAATCCTGTTCAGTACGTTTGACGACAAAAAATATTTCAAAAGTCTCCCTGAGTTGAGGTGTGAATCAACCCCAGAGCGCACTTATACTGTAACAAAACAAAATCTAACATCCAAGATGTGCACAACTTAGAAAATAAGACATTTTGGTGACTTGCATTGGTTTAAAGTTAACTATAACTGGCTATTTTGGTTAGTTTTGGTGCTATGCTGAAATCACATGAATACTGTGTGTAAATGGAATGAGTTCAGTATACCGACTTGAATAACTAATGGAGACGACTTTAAAAATCTATGAAAAAACAAAGTTTGAGCAGGCAAATTAAAGGCCGAAAGAATTCCAGGAAAAAGGCGTCCGTAAACACTGCTCTGTTAGCACGACTATAGCTGCACCCCAAAGTTCATCGTTAGCAAGCCCAAACACACGACTTTGGAGAAAGAACCAGAAAAAAAAAAATACATATCCCAAAAAAAAGGAATGCCATTAAGACTTTTACATTAAGAAGGCTAAGAATTACACATGGAATGTGATACACTGGGATTGGCGAAATAATTCATCCGTAACCGAGTTATGAAATGAAGATGGCAGCAAAGAATTCAGCACTGAACTATAAATACATCCATCAGCGTCTACCCAACACTGATCATGTAACATTCACCCGACACAATTGCCAGCATTTTGAATAACCTTAAATTCTTTTCAACATGCATGCTTTACATAATACCTCGAATGAGTAAATGATAATGGTTTTTACTTGATGCCATGTAACTTAGCATGGTTTTAGAAAAAGGTTTTATTTGGAGCAGATGGCTAATAAGCAATCCAGTGCATCAATTCCTCCTCATTCAGTAAGCTTTCCAAGTGTGGTCAACATGTAACACAAGAACCTACGACACTTGCTATGTGGTTTTCTCTTGGTCTGAACTCAAATAAATTAGTCCTTCTGAAGTTCTTCAAAGTCTCTCTGCAGACAAAGTAAGAAACCAAAAGACACTCTTGAAAAAACTACTGTAAACTTCAAAAAAATGGAAAGCCAGCGGCCCACCAACCACCAGAAGAAGTTCATTGGTTTTTAGTAAAATGTCAAGTACAAACTAACATCCCACTACATTGCTCTTCGTCAAGAACTAAAAGACAAAAGTACATCCTTACCTCCTGCAATGCAATCTAAAAACTTTGGTAGGGATATTCTACAGGAAACGTTTGTTGGTAAGCCATTCTCCCCAATATTAAATTTCTCTTTGGATTTCTCTGACATAAAACTCTCAATACCTTAAATACATGCGCCCGAAGAAGCTATTCTCTACATGAATGCTTTTAAAACTTAAAACCTTTGTTGATGGGCAGGTTACAACTACTTTGAAAGCCTCAGCAAACTTTATACATCTATATTCAGAGACCTCCATAGTTCCAATTAGGGGTGTGCGATATTGATAAAAAAATTAAAATGATATCTCGATATTTTGGGGATTTTTTCAATAACGATAATTAGACGATATTTTGAGTGTGTTATTGTGCTGATATCGGACTACCGTGGACAGCTGCAGTTTTTGATATTCCTTATATTCTGTGTGATATTCACATCATTGATAGAAATAAATCTTTTCATATAAGTTTAAATTGATTTTTACCTTTTATGGGCAATTTTACTTTTAATAAAGCAAATTTTTGCCTAAAAGTGTGAATCTTTTGAATCAAATTGTTACATTTAATCAGTCAATTAGCATAATAAGACATTTAGGCTGTTACCAAACAAATGAGACCAGCATCAACAAAATTAATCTTCGCAGAAGTTGCATCTGAAGTGGCATTTAGATGCATTTACACACTGTTTAATGCAGCGCACAGGGACATGGAGTGCTTTAACCTTAATTTAAATGCATAATGTTTTGATATTTTAAACATAAAACATTGAATACTGATATTTGAAATTATTTTAAAATGAAAAGATACTTTGAATGTGAAATTAAAACCGCCAGTAGGTGGCAGCAAGTGAGTCATTGCGACTGAACCGAATCATTTAAACGGTGGATTCATTCAGGAAAGAAACAACATCATCATGTTGCTCAGAGACGCAAAACAGTGCTGTCGCTGTTTGGAATTATTTTTTTGTTGGCGAAATGGAGCAAAAACAGGCAATATGGTGTCTAAAACGTAAGTTTCTTTGTATAAAATCAACATCACATTTGTAATCATGCTTATTTTTGAAGAAAAACACGGCACTCTTCATGTGATTTTAACCATATGAAATGATATATACACACACATTTTCTGCCCCCATATCTTGAATTTTGTGATCATTCTTAATGCATTTTATTAGACTGAATCATGCAGTGAAAGAACACACTCTAAATGCGCACGCGCCCTAGTCTAGACTTCATCATGTAATGTATGTGTGCACTAGCTCCGTAGGTGTTCTGTTTGGTTTTTGCAAAATACTCGATAATGTCAAATTGCACATCGTTAAAACAACAATTACGATATTAATTGCAGACGATATATATCGCACACCCCTAGTTCCAATTAATGTATTGTTCTTAATTAAGAGGTAGCAATGAGACGGGACCATACGGACTCGCCTTGTTCAATGAAGGGAAAATACGTAATCAAAAAAAGTGAAAAATAAAAGTACCGACAGAATTTCTGAAGTTCAATATCACTAAAATGAACCCTGCCCAACCCATCACCCAAACCAACCCAACCCTCTCTGATCCCAAAGAAATAAAAAGGAAAGAACTTCCAGTTAAAACATTCACAGAAGCATATCAATAAGTTATCTAAAGAAATCTAAAAACAAGTACCTTTAAGTTTGGCTTTTCTTTGAGAGTAAACCCCTATATACTATGTGAGTAAACGACAAAAAAGATGCCCATGGCCTCTCGTCACCACTTTGCCATTGGCTTGCATCCAGATGTAGGAGCAGGGTACATTAGGGTAAATCCATGCTAAAACCACAGTACTAAACTTACAAAGACCCTGTTTTCCAGCTACACCTAGAATTAAGCCAATGGATGTGATGTGCAGAGTAGGTATACTGGGAAATGTTTGGTTGGATGCACAAAGCTTTTATGAAACACCACTTAAATGACGACAGACAAGCCATCTTGCATGTCTGACAACACTATCTTTGAGACCCTTAGGAGACACTTCAAAGAATTAGAACCTTTGTGTATAGAATAACTTGGTTAGTACAAGCCCAAACCTTGTTGAGAGTTTCACATAAAATATACCACCAGAACTCTCGAGAGTGATACTTTATCAAGGACCAAGAATGGAAAGAAGGAATATTTCTGGGATACCCAAAAAAAAACCTAAACAATCAGACAGACCACACAGACTCATGAAAGCAATGCATGGATTGCAGTGTTTGAGAGTGGTCACAATATCCCAAGGAATCATACAACAGCATTAGTACCCCAGTTTTACATTCACAGCAAAATTAAAAAAAATAAAATAAAAAATAAAAAAAATAATTCATATGCCCATAAACTCATACCGATTGGTTTATTCTTTCCATTGTTGGGGCTCGTTGTTTGAAAGGCTCCTCCTGTAATTTACAGCAGAAGAGAATCCTGCTTTGGGTTATCGGCTCCTTGCAGTGTACTTCAAAAGGAAGAGGTGTGCATTGACTCTTTTTGCTGAGGGTCTCCTGTTCAAGGTGTCTTTGGCTTATGACGGGGAGGTATGCATTCGTAGGTGGCTAATGAGGTTACGCTGCTGGGTAAATTTGCCCCCACATAGCTGACATTCGTACGGCTTCTCACCTGAGTGAACCCGCATGTGCTCTGTGAGCCGGTACTGGCGGGTAAAGCGCATGCCGCACTCCTCGCAGGCAAATGGCTTCAGCCCCAGGTGGCTGCGCATGTGGCGGGTCATGGTGCCACGTTGGGTGAACATCTTGCCGCAGATGTTGCAGGGGAAGGGACGGGTGAGCCAGTGGGTCTTCTCGTGTTGTCGAAGAGTGGCCGGATCTTTGTAGCTTTTGTTGCAGACCGAGCAGCTGAAGCGACGCGACTCGGCGCCATGGACATGGGTTATTTGTGAAGACAAGTCTTCCGCTTCTACTTCATCTTCCTTTGGATAGGAATCATCATCCTCCTCTTTGATGTACAACTCTTCCTCTGTGTGGGTCTCCACGTGGGCATTCAGTTCCTCGGAACTCGGGAAGCCTTTACCACAGGGGATGCAAACATAAAGGTTGTCACCAAGGGCAGGCTCAAAGCCTTCCTGGCGGTAGACGTAATTGGCGCTATTCCGCCCACCTTCACTCTCGCTCTGTCCACTCTCTTCACTTTGCTCCTGTCCATTCTCCAAACCTTCCTCGTCATCTTTACACTGGAAGGATACTTCAGAATTGCCATTTCCTCCACCAGGGAGCCTCTCCCCAGCCACGTTCAATCTTTTGGCAACTCCGTTGGGTAAAGTTCCTCGTTCTGCATCTTCACCCTTGTTGCCTTCACTCTTGGGTTGCCGCCTCTGCCGGGCGACCTGCCGGGAAGTTTTATGCCGTTCAATGTCCGGAGGCGGTTGGCTCTCTTCGCATTCTCCTCCACCTAGCTCCATGGGCTCTCCAGCGGTGAGGTTCTGCGTGTTGGTGTTCTCATCAAATGAGGCACTGTTGGCTGTGGATTCTGAGGCAGATTGAGGTGATTCTTGTGGGATGCTGCTGGGACTTACTTCTTCAGTGGCTGTGCTCCCTGAGGGGCTTTTCTTGGAAAGGTCTAGGCCAAGTTCCTGCATGCCACAACTGCCATTGCTTCCATTCTTACTCGTTGAGGGACTGAGCGAATTTGCTGAGGTTGCACAGTGGGTGTTTCTCACAAACATCTCGTCCTCAGACAAGTCATCTTTGAGTAGCTCCTCATGCCTCTTTGTCTTCTCACTGTCTTTTAACCCTGACATTTGGTTTGGAGTTACAGGTGTAGAGGACAGCCTTTGGTTCCTAGACGTTCTTCCATTGGTAGGTGTGGTTGGTTTATTAAGAAGGGATCTTCCATTACGCTTGAGCTTCTTCCTGCAGAGAGCTGCCAGGTCATGAAGTTGGAGGTAGCTTGCTGCCGTTAGAAGGGCATTGAAATTGTGGTCACTGAACTGATCAGATGACAAAAGCTTGCCAGTATAAATAAAGTCCAGAACCTGCCGGAAAACCGACGGGTTGACCATGTCCGTGTCGAGGTTAATCAAGTTGTCATGAAGGATAAGGGATTTGAAGTAGATACTGCTGGCAGCCAGGATGTTCTTATGGGCCCGAAAAAGGGCATTTTCTACTACTATGATCACATCACACAGATAACCTTTGGCTCTTTGTTGGTTTAGCTGCAGCAGCAATTGTTTGGCATGATTTGGCAATTCCATTTCCAACTTCTTTTTCTTCACCTATGAAACCTAGAAGATAAAAAAAAAAACACTGTTATGCATTGTAATGGGAAAAAATCCATATAGTTTTATGTCCTACATCAAACACTTACA
Organism: Onychostoma macrolepis; assembly: GCF_012432095.1. Lineage (NCBI taxonomy): Eukaryota > Metazoa > Chordata > Actinopteri > Cypriniformes > Cyprinidae > Onychostoma > Onychostoma macrolepis. The sequence continues at coordinate 22,395,466 of NC_081164.1, read as the reverse complement.
AGAAAGTTCACACCAAGTGACCTTTTTTACCTACACTTTGCTGATTTTCTGGTTTTGTATTCACAGTTGGGTGTGGCATATTGAAGCACCCAATCCTTATTTTTAAACGGGCAATAGTTACAACACAGCTATTGCTACTTGCTGGCCAATCACAGGGGGAGGGTCATTCCTGTTGTATAGTGCATCTAACTGGACAAAACTCAGTGCAATGCTACAGTCACATTTTACTAACAAAGAATGAGTGTAAACATTAAATGTACAAAGCTGCTAAGAGTGAACTGTCAATGTTTTGGAACACATAGCATATAGCTCAGTGCTAACAGGCATGAACTGAAAACCACAAAACTCTTATGCTCAAGCAAATCCACATAAACAAGTCTTAAATAAACTTAAGAAGTTCTGTGCGCTGAATTTAAACAAATCAAGACTATGGAAACTTTTGTTTCTTCTGCCAGAGAATGCTTGTGGAAAAAGGCCTTCTCATAGTATGCATAAGCTGGCATCTTATTCGTCAAGTGTGTACAAATTCTCAACTTTCAGCTAAAAGCAGAGAAGGATAAAAGGCTTTGGACAGTAACACAATTTCTTTTCTTCTGAGGGCGTCCACTAAGGCTTAACGTTCCTGCCAGCAGTCATTAATGCCAGCCTCCAGGGTCAGTCCCTTTGTTGTCATATGGGGGTTGGGTGAAAAAGGCTAGTGGACGTCACCGACTAGCTTGTGTGACAGACAGCTTGAAACCTGAGCTGGGATATCACCAAGGGTGTGGTGGGAAACAGGTAAACCAGCACCCTTTCCACAGGATGAACAGGCCACGGCTTGCAGCAGAATCTTTGTAATGCGGCAAACAAGGTTTCTGCCACTTAGACCAGCCGAGACTGGCGTGTCAATGGGAAAAACAGGGATTTACCTTTAGACAATGCCCAGACATTTTCACATTCACATCTCGTTTATGAACAATTAACAACACAAATTAGCATGGGTGGAGTACCCATCCCTGTGGAACACCCAATTGAAAACTATTATTTTTTTGTACTGGATTATTGTAAAAGCTTACTCTTACATATTAGACTCAACAAAATCCATAACTACCAAGCTTAAAATAGGCCTAAAAAAAAAACAGAATTAAGGTGACTACAGATCTGTTTATGTAATGTGCTGAATATTTAGCCTACCAGTTGTTCCAATTCAGTCCATCTCAGATTAACTATTTATAGCTAATTCATGATGGCAATGTACAACTGAGCCAAAACCAATAATGGGGACAGGAAACCAATCAGTCAGCAGAATTTTCAGTTTAAGACTGCTTAAAAGCAGACTAATGATGACTCAGGAAGGTGTGAAAAAAGAAATATTTAATGTATTTCACAAGATATTCAAGTCCCACCAAAAAACAAAACAAAACAAAACATGGATTAAAGAATAGTTAATGCAAAAAAATAAACAACTAGTAGTTTAATATTTAGCCATTTCATCCTTCATTATAAAGTAAAAAAGGCTGATTATTTTAATAACATTCATGTTCACAATCTATACAAGTCTGAACCCTGAAATCTTCAAAATGACAGTCTCCATTTACTTGTCTCATAAAAACCAGTATGCCCAGCCCTAAAACTAAACCCTATCGCATGATACCATCTCTCAGGGTATTTACAGGCCTCAAGCACAGGACTACAGTCAAAGAAATGCATAGATAACCATAAACCACGACTGTTTGGGCAAACTTTGATAGCACCAAAAACCCAATGCTCAAAAAACAAAAGATGTTTAAGAAACACATTTATCTAGAAGTTGCACACAAGTCTTGATAAGATGCTGCTGGTCTTTCAATTGCTTTGCCGACATTCCAATCCCTCCACAAAAAAACAGCAGACCCGTCCCAGAGATGAAACAACTGCTCTAATCAGAGAGATTGTCGTCTGAAAAAAAAAGTCAAAGTGCAAAAGTGGCCAGTAACAACACGGGTAAACAAGTCTGGCAAGGACTGCGCTTAACCTCATAAACAAGCTTATCCGGTGGCACAGACCCCTGGGGCCCTGATTTTATTGTCTTAATGCCATAAAAGAGCAATTTTGCTCATATGAAAGAGAGCATTGGCAAAACAAAACATTATTCATGAGATGCATCAACATATAATATCTAACCTGCAGCAAATTAGGAACAAAAGACAACTATAAACACATTCAATTTTTAAAGTGCCTGAATTTTTCATTGAAGATTTAAGGTGCACTAAAATCTCCAAAAACACCGCTGCAAATTGGGTTTTAATAATATCAGGTAGGTTAACTTGATAAGTGACACTTCCATAGATTGTGCCCAGAGACATTAGGATCTAAGTGCTTACTGTAACCACCAGCCTCAAGAGATCCGAGCCAACTTGGAAGCCAAGCAAACCTGATCCAAATAATCTGATGAACGACCTCAACTAAGAGATAACACAATATCACTTATCTGAAGAATTGAAGGCCTTCGTCCACTGCCTGTGTGCTTTTCATTCAATGTTATGCCCCATTTGTGCTAAATGAAGGGTGGGATTTTATTTCCAGCCCAAAAGCAGGCATAAAATCTAAAACCAGACTAGCTTCCCTCTGTATTCGACCATAAAGTCTAGAATCTGACACATCAGAAAATTAATGTTAAAAAAAAAATTAGTTTTTTAAAATAGTGTACGCAATACGCAATTTGCAATAACATGAAGCAATGAACCATGCACAATTAGACCAGAATCATGCATTAAATCAATTCTGACAAAAAGTCAACTTGCACTATGATTACACTATTGATTTCAAATGCTGTCATACCGTTTGAAAACAGCAGGACATTTCTTGCATTTGTCCAGGCATGCACTGCTGTATTTTGCAGATAAACTAAAAATGCATCTGGGTTCACGTGCATGTCATATGTAGGCTGGGCTAAAAGTTGCAGAATACCTGAGAAAACAGAATCATAACGCCTAAAAATTGTCCAAAGACATCAAAAGACCTCATTCTCACAAACCTGCTTCAAATGCACTTGCATGTCACACTTGTAATCAAAAAAAAAAATAATAATAATAATTCACTGAAACCAAAGATCACACAACATGCTTAAAATGTAACATTTCTCTAATGGAAGTCAAGAATTAGGGAACCTGGCACAAAAACAACCACTCAAACAGATTGGGCAACCCTGGAACAACCCTCACAGATAAATCACATCGTATTCGTCAACATCCCAACACAATCATGTAATGTCTGTTTTGCCCAAGAAGTGGTTAAAAGGTTCCAGGTTAAAAGGTTCTAGTCAATAAACATGCCAAGCATGTTAGACTAGATTTCAGACATGGGGTGATGCCTTAAAGCAACATGTACACAATGCATGCATTCAGACATGTACATCTAAACTGCCTAAAAGGCTTAAAGTAAACAAATAAATACAGGTTAACCTATATTCTGGTGAAGAACAGAAATAGACCCAAGATAAATCATTTCAAACAAGGTTTATACCCATTTTCCTGTTATAAAACATGAGTAATTAAAAAAAATTAAATCAAAAATAAGTAAAGCCATCATTATTATCCAACCAGACTAGACAAGTACAGGTGGCATGACTAGATGAACAGATAAAGCGGTCAAAAACAACGTAAATTTCACGAAGAATAAGAGGAAAAGATTGTGCTCCTCTTAAAGCGAAACAAATACTCAGCTGGGTGTGAAATAAGATTTCAGTCTAAATGCAAACACAATTCATAACGATCTTCTCAATGATAATGACTCTAAATAAACTGTCTTCAAGCGCGTTCCCGCCCCACTCACTCAATAGATCTGATCATCTGCATTATTCAAAGCAGAAACCCAGAGCTGCCTTTCATAAGAGTATTGATTAGATCTTAACATGAATGCCACTACATCTGTTAAACACATCTTTTATTCTCATTTTCTCTGACCTTTGTAAAGGACAACAAAACAATTACGACAAGGCCAGCCCGAGCTCGTCGAGAAGCATTTGGAAGCAAACTCTACAGTTCGAAGATAAGCCTCACTGGACCATGGACCTCAACATCAGCGCCAAAGGAAAGCAAAGCATGCATCTGCACATTCTGCAGGTTTGCTTACCTTAAAAACAATCATCAAGACAGCACGCACAAGACTCCTAACAGGGTTTCCTTACACAAAATGGCCATATCTTTGGTTAAAACTAATTCCACGTCTCATTCAAGCAAACTGTCACCCAGAAAGGGAGTTACTTTAATGGTGTGGCACTGATCTAAACCTACCAACCACTGTAAAACAAGCCCCCTCCCCCAGCCCATTAAAATGGATGAGATTAAAAGGGTCCTTCAAGCTCTCCTCAAGATACAGAAGTAAAATCATTTATTATAACATTTATGCATCATTTAAATGACAATGTGAGCCATGATGACCACAACATCACTTTAGACCCTCAAATGCACTTAATGCAAAACAACATAGCACCTAAGATTTTTTCCTCATAAAGAGGGATCTACTAACAAACATAACAAGAAACGAAAAACAACAAGCAAAAAGCTTCATAGCAACGCTTGCCGAACTACAGTGACAGAGGCAAAGGTAAGCTGTCACAACTGTAAACTGTAGCATAAAACCACAACATTGGATGAAAAGTTACTCATCTTCATATTTGTATGACTCATATGTCTCATTACTGCAAAAGAAACAAACTAATTATCAAGCGTTGCTTTAGAACACTACCTAGTCATGATGATCCGAACGTACAAGCACACAGACACAGCAAGAAAGACGCGACAGATACCACTAAAATATAAAAATAAATCAGCTTTCCACTCATAAACAGCGGTTTGCTTTTGTGTATTTAATGAAACATACACGGATAACCTAAAATCTTCATTGAGACATCTTAATGTATGGATTAACAATGCAAAACATTATATACGAACACTATAAATGTTAAACGCGATAGTTTAATACATGCATTAACGATGCAAAACTATGCACAAATATTCAATATGAGCATTAAACACGTTAAGGTAAAACACACACTGAGGGAGGGGTGAAACAGGAATGCTGGCCACATAAAGGGCCACTGATCGGGTTTTGCCATCAAGGTGGCGATTAATCATTTTTAGTAAAGTATAAAGATGCAGTATACAGGTATTTCATTTTTTTTAAACGTTGCATTTGATTACTGCATAAGTCACGCTGAAACAGGTACAATGCTTTTGATAAAACACACATATCTGCCCCTGCCAGGCTGCGCTCGCGCTGCGTGTGCATTAAAAGCCCAGTGGGCACGCGATAAGAGCAGTACGTTGAAGGAATCAGTGTTTCTTTAACAAAAAAAAAACAAGAGGAGTAAGCCCTCACAAACCCCCGTTACATCGCACGCACGTTTCCCCTCACAACACAAAAGCAAACGCGTATGTAATAATAAAGTATCTGTACCTTAATGCATCGAGAGAAGCTCTTCAAACAGTCATTCTGTTTTCACATCTCACAGCTTTCCGAGCGCCATCTTGCCTGCAAGCTTGTGTGTGACGTGAGAAATCCTCACCCCTGACCCAAATTTGAATAAGAGGCAGTAAAGAGAGGGGGAGAGAGGGTAAATGCCCTGCCTCTGCCAGCCACACACTCTCATTTGCCTAAACAGCCCTGGGCTGCTGCTGAGATGGTGTAACGTGCCATGACCTGCCACTGCTGCTGCCACATTTGCAATCCAAATGCTACTGTCTGTCTGTCTGTCTGTCTGTGTGTGTGTGTGTGTGTGTGTGTGTGTGACACTGTGCATCTTCATCATGCTCAGGGGTTGCTATCATTTCTAATTCTAGTATAGTAGGCTAATTATACATGCTTTTATATTAAAATACACATGCATGGAATATTTGTACTTGGATAAGTGTACCTTGACTTTGAGGGGAAAATGTGTACACTGAAAAATAAATTGGCATAGACAGTTTTCACTCAGAAATTGCCTGTTAATTTCACTAAAAACAAGTAACACACTGAATTAAACGAAGTAGAAAAACTCACAAAAAAAATTATTTTATTTTATTAAAAATTTTCATTTTTACAGTGCATTTAGTCAAGCCGCATTTATTTATAGCGCTTTATACAATAGCCTACAGATGTTTTCAAAGCAGCTTCACCATAATAAACAGGAAAATAACTGTTAATGATGCAAAGTGTAACCAATTACAGCTGTGCGGAAGACAATAGTGTCATTATTCAGCTCAAACAAGTTCAAGTGTTTGTATTCTCATCTGATAGTGTCAGTACAGTTAGATCAATAACATTTTCTAAGTCTTTTTAAGCACTTAGCTATTTAGCCATATACATTTATATTAATTGTAGCCTAAAATATTAATGTTAAAAAAGTCTATAATATGTCAGCTATGCGTAGGGGTCTTTTATGTCTTGGCACATTATTGTTAGGAAAACATGTAATAAAGTTATTACTTCATTGTGAGGCTATATGTAGGCCTACATCTTGATATATTTATTAGATGCATCTTGGCTACAATAAATAATATTTGTTTAGAAATTAAATTACAAGAACACTTATTTAATGACACTTGTACAGAGATTTTACTGACAAAATAATTAACCATGATTACAAGCATTTGATTTTGCTTGAATATTTTTTTTAGAATTTGTAATGTTTAAGTCAAACTTTATCTTAATATTATATCTCTGACTGAGGACAGACTGTTTTGCTGTTTTGTATGCTCAATATTTTACTAGCCCCTGGTGTTTTGAGAGACCAACAAGAACAGCAGGTTTGTAAAGAAATTTCCGTTGACAATTCGTTAACATGTTGTTGCAGCAGTAGAAGTGGAACTATGTTAAACATTATGATGAAAGTATAGAAAAAGGAAGTATAGACGTGTAGAAAAGTAAATATGTATGTAGGCCATGCATTTTTTTTAAAACCAAGATAGAAAATTCCCTTTACTTTCTATTTTTTCTTTCAGTTTTGGAAAAGTTTCATTTTTTAAATTACATATACTACAATAAGTAGACATGTGTGTCCTAAAATAACAGGCTTAAATTGATCCGCAGTTGAGCGATTATTGTCACATGTAGAGTGTGTTTGGGTCAGAATGTGCAGCATTATTAAAGTGCTCTTACACCCCCTAGTGGACTCGTTTTGTTTTACTTTCTCATAGTGAAGTAGATTATTGTACTTTTTATGTAAAAAAATATGTATCTCCTTATATATAACACATATATACATATATATGTGTGTGTGTGTGATATTTATAATATTTAGAATGGCTGTCGTCTTAAAAACGGCATTTTCAGTTGTGTATTCTGTTAACATTTTTTTTTTTTAAATTATGTGTATTCTTCACATTGTACTGCTGACTGTGTGTCAGATAAGATAACATTAACACGCTTATAAAACGAATTAAATTGTAACAACTGAGGAAGTAGCAGCAGATATTACTGATGGCTATATATATATATATATATATATATATATAAATGTTTATTTAGCCATCAGTAATACCTTATATATAACTTTTTCGTTGCCTGAAACATTAGATAATAATAGTAATAATAACAATATAAACCTTAAATGAAATAAAATAAAAACCTATTGTAGTATAATAACTAAAACTGAAATGAATGAAAACTATACAGATATACTTTTAAAAACAAACAAACAATTAAGCACACAACAAAATTATTTAAAATATTAACTAAAACTAAGACTATAAAATCAATAGTATAGCATTCCAATGATGGTAAAATAACACTGAATTTGTCACACGATGCACAAACGATCTTTTATTAATTTTATTCATTTATTTGAAGTGACTGAGGTGAATTCCACGCGCTTTGCATTGTGGGCAAAGGCAAATCCAAGATGGCGGCGAGCAGGCGACTGCATAAGGTAAATATTCCGAAAAATCTGCTTTTATGCATACTAAATAGAGATTTTACTCGCTTTACCTCCGTGAATTGGAATAATGCGAGCTTGAATCACGTTTGGTCGGAAAGCTGAAACTTTAGAGCACTGTGGTGCGAAATGTGGCGAGGATGATGAGGAAGAAGCTAACGATCTTAGCCGTAGTTCGAATTTACACATATAATGGAAATAAACAGTCAGATAAAGCTCAAATAAGATAATCAGTGTTCTGGGTGAGTCTAATTGATGGTGTGCTTCAGAATGAACTTTTGCACGTCTGTTAAAGAGTGTTGTCGTTGACAGATGATGTTTAGTAGATAAGACAGAAACTACCTTATGTGTAAGTTTATCAAGTAAGATCAAATCCAAAATAGTGATTAAATTGAAATATAATGAATACTGTCTAGTTTAATATAACAAATGAAGTTTTCTGCGCGGTCTTAGTGTGTAATTTGTGATACTATGAGAAAGAGAAACAGGAAGTATGTCTTTTTTCTTCCTTTAAATCATTTGTAATTGACCAAATCTTTTTAAGTTTAACGGTATTTTTTATAAATATATGAGTTCTTTTAGTTTTGAATGATTACATTCATAGTTCAAACTCTTGGGCTTTGCAGCCTGTTAAATGTTCAAGACATAAAAATAACATTTCTCATTATTTTGCCTGAATTTGTGCCATTTTAACAGATTTAAATGAAAATGGCTTGAAAGTTTACAATGCAAATATAACTAGATTTTTAAGTGTAGGTGAGTATTGTTTGCGCGACCACAGTGAAACCGAAAGTATTTTGTTCTCACTTTGTGGTTTCTCAAATCTCTCAACAATTCGAGAAGTATCAGGTTTCTTTGTACCTTCATCTACTGTGCTTAACAGGAACTTGATGAAATCCGCAAGTCTGGAATGAAAAATTTCCGCAACATTCTGGTGGATGAGTCAAACATTCTGACCTGGCAAGGACTCATTGTTCCTGTAAGTTTTTTTGCATTAATTGCATGCATCAAAATATCACCATCTTCTCTCGATTTAACCATTTCGCATGTGCCCAATTTTCTTTTTCAGGACAACCCTCCATACGATAAAGGTGCTTTCCGGATTGAGATCACATTCCCTGCAGAATATCCCTTTAAACCTCCCAAGATCACTTTTAAAACCAAGATCTACCACCCGAACATTGATGAGAAGGGTCAGGTGTGTCTGCCGGTCATAAGTGCTGAGAACTGGAAACCTGCAACCAAAACTGACCAAGGTACGGCACGTCTCTGAGCCCTTTTATCCGCCTCACACTCATAATATTGGCATTAAATATGTTTTCCCCCTCTTTCACCAGTAATCCAGTCTCTCATCGCCCTCGTCAACGACCCCCAACCAGAGCACCCGCTGAGGGCCGACCTGGCGGAGGAATATTCAAAAGACCGTAAAAAATTCTTTAAGAACGCAGAAGAGTTTACAAAGAAACATGGCGAGAAGCGGCCAGTGGACTGATATCTCATGGGCGCTTTTCCTTTGTTTCTCCTTTGCCCACTCCTCCAAAACCGTTTCCCCCAATCTGAGTCCCCGCCAGTCCGCCCTCACTCTCGGTCCCCCGCGGAGTATCCCAGCCGCATTTCACCTTCGGCAGAAAGACCCGTGACTTCTCAGCCTCTGGGTGTCGAAGCGTGTCAAAATTGTGATGAGGGGAGCGTGCGAATGAGAACTCGATAAAAGTGGTGAGATTTGGGGTGGGGAAGGACGGGGGCGAAAAGGCTGTTCCTTTTAATTTGTTCTTAAATTGCACAGAGATGTGTTCAGGTCATGTAATCTGCTGTGTGATGAATCTTGACTGTTTTCATAGCAGAATACTACGGTGAACCAGAGTATAATGTTAAGTCGTTTCACTTTCACATTTACGACATAGAAGAAATCCAATCCAATAGTTTGTTGAATGAAAACACGTAATACGTCAAAGGTGTGTGGCAAATGTTTCTTTTATATTTCTCTCTCATCTCTGTAATTTTTTATTTTTTTGCTTAGGTTGCACTGTTTTCTGTGGAATAAGGTTTCATGTTCTTCATAATCTCAGTTTGTAACTCATTGAATCACAAACTAGTCACTGTCATCAATATAATGTTTATGATGTCATAAAAAGGAAAGCAAAACTTGACTTGACTTTGTGTCTGACTGAATATAAAACCTTTCTGGGAAACACAAACATTTCTTTAAGATTATGGAACAATATTCTCTATTAACTAAGAGTTTTCCCTAAAGAAAAATTAATAGGAAAGTGGTAGTTGCGGTAATTATGTTAAGTATTGGGTCGGGATAAGGGATCTAGAATATAATCATGCATTAATATGTGTTTTATAAGTACTAATAAATAGGCAATATTCTAGTAATATGCATGCTAATAAGCAACTTGTTAATAGTGAGCAGTGTTCCCTAATTCCTAAACTAAACCTCCCTTTTTAATAGAATGTGAGATGTACAGTCGTATAGTAATATCTCTTTTCATTAGTTAATTCCTGGATTTGGCAGAAATTAGTAGTTTACACATAAGTGTAGTGATACAACCACTGTACTAAATTGCAGTTGTCAAGGTTTAAGGAAGCATTTTTTTTCTTAGATTGAGGGGTTGTGCAATTAATATTAAAATAACTGTAATGTTCTTGTTCTAGAAAAAAACCTGTTTAGTCCTATTATGCAAAGTCCAAAACAGCTTGTACATCTAAAGATGAAGCACTTCTTCATCATTGACATTAGGGGGCGTTTGATGCTTCTGATCTAGGAAAGCGTGAAATGAACAAACCACTATGAAGAAGATCCGATTACAATACTGGATTAAAGACTTTCAAGGTAAATGGCTCGTTTTGTGCAATTCTATTCAAATATATTTTCTTATAGCCTACAGTATTGCTCGGTGCAATGAGTTTAGTTGATCACAACAAGCTACTATAGTTGCCACCAAAAATATACAAGTACTGTACGGTTATTGCCGACAAACGACAGATACTGTGGTAATTTGCTGTTAGCTACCACTTTAATCAAAAAAGAAATCAAAACTGTAAATTCTCAGTTATGGTAGTCATACCTACAGCTTTACATTTTTAAATTTGTAAAAGTTACAGTATTCTATAATTTTTTTTTTTTTTCCAGGTCAAGAGAGTGTATAATTAGCTGATTAGACCATTTAACCTATAATTGACCTTAGTGTTTTTATAGTTCAACATTCTTCTTCCATAAAAAAGTAGTGGTGTTTCCCAGGTACAGTGATGTTATCAGATGGTAAAAAAAAAAAATACTCTGTATTTTTTCAGTGGCTTCTACAGTCATTCTACTACCCATTTTGTAGAAGCACACACATATTTACCCCTACCCCCATCCCGCTTCTCTCTTAAGTATAGAACCAAGATTAGCATTATTAGATACGGCACTAAGCAGCTCTAAATGGAGAAAGCCCCACTGGATTAGTCTGTCTAATGATGGGAGGCCAGTGTCTGGCGTTAAATTAATTACATTTTAAACCATTGTGTAAAGAAGGTTAGACCTTTCTACGTTTTACAATTGATGAAAGACTGTTCAGACAAACACTGCTTACATAGTGTATAATTTTTTTTTTTTTTTTACTCAATCAACTCCTCAGATGATCAAATATACTGAGTAGGTGACACTGAAACAGTCGTCATCAAGAAATCTGGGAGAAAAAATAGTCTTGGTTTGACTAAGTGTAGTGCTTGGGCAATGTTTCCGGCCACTGGCTTCCTAGGACCTTGTAATGATAAACCCATTACTGTCTGTGATAGCAGAGCAACTGTGTTGACATTGTTAGTAACATCCTGCTGCTAAATACTTTAGAGTAAAAAGCTTCTGGCAGCAACATAAGATGTCTACACTGTGACTGCAAGCAACGTTACAAAACTAGAACATTGCTGTTATAACAAAAGTAGCTCTTTACACTGCTACCAAGCATTTTTGTTGATTGCAATGGCAGCGTTCTATCAGCTGCTCGCTGTGTGCACATTATGTTAGTGGTTGCAAAGAAATAAGAAAGCATTTGTAGTATTAGGGTTCATTTTATTGAGCTTTCTATACATATAAGACCTTCGGTTTTGGGATTAGTGGAAGGAGTGTCCGTGTTTCTCTTGCTGGGTCCATCCTTCATTAAAAGAGCATTGCTCACTTCTTAAAATGTTGGATGGGGGCAGGGATCTTGATATCCTGGCCCTTTTCCAGCCTCTTCTCACACTCGATCAGGTAGTTGACACCATCGACGACTACCTGCACCAGTTCCACCTTGTAAAGAAAAGCAGAGTCACACCAGAGTTTGATAAACTTATGCATGTAAAACTCCATGTAAGTTAACACACTGATTTTGAATGACCTACCTCGGATTTGCCCAGGCGGTCAAGGTTTGAGATGTCGAAGGTATCACCCACTGCAGCTGTGTCCACACCTCCAGTGCCACGCTTCTGCAGCCGCAAGTTATCCAGGATCTTGCCAAAGCGAGGGTCCTACAGGCAATTGTTACAATTAGACAGATTTCAACATTGGATACACCTTACTTCGGAAAGCTTTCACTATAAGATAAAGGTAATTATTGTTACTTTGCTGAGCTTTGGCAAGCGGACGTGTACTCCAGCCCTGAGGCCGGTGCCCAGGTTGGATGGGCAGGTCAGGATGTAGCCAAGACGTTCATTCCACATAAACTCCCAGCCTCTCTCCTGAATCAAGTGTTCTACCTGTCCAACAGAGAGGCAGCCAACAGATGGAAGACATTAACCTTATAGCACAACTCAAGGTAAGTTGGTTAATTGTTAAAAGTATGAAGGACGTGTGGTTTTACCTGTTTGAGTCCTCTGCAGAACCTCTCAAACACCCTTTTCATGTTGCCACCCTTCTCCATGGAAATGACACGGGTGTGGTCTTCCTCATTGATCCATATTAAGAAGGTCTTCTCGTTGTTATGCCTTGCAAATAATGGGATGTTTAAAAGACAAAAAGGGGCTCTGTACTGTCAGTCATGCCAGCAAGTCCTGCTTGTTTTATGAATCAATAGTATTCTGCAGTAGTATCATCTTGCAGTAGTATCATGCCTTCAATCTAACATTAAAGCTACATATGAATGTTTTATCTGAATGCAGTTCTTTGCTTGCAGGCAAATGTAAGTAATATTTACATTGTTCTTATGTGACATATCTTGTTAGTTACATAAATGGTGATCAAATCGTGCCAAGAACTTCCTAAAGCCATACCAGATGCCTCTTGCATCTGGCCAGTCACGGGCCATAAAGGCACAAGTCAACAAGGGGGACACAGGTTTGTCAAACAGGAAGTGGTCCTACAGAAGGATGAAAGGAAGAAGGTGGAAGGTGGAACTGGAAGAGGATCACAGAATTAGAGGAAGACCAGACACTTGGAACACTTCTTGAGTCAAATGCAACCTATAAAAAAAACTTGGAAGATGGGAGGAAGGGTCGAGAACTACAGAGACTGTTGGGGTTGTACTGTCATGGCTTGTTTTCTCTCTGTCTAGCCTTACCAGATCCCACGAGCATCTGGCCAGTCCCTGGCCATCCCAGATGCAGTGAGCAGAGGAGACACAGGCTTGTCAAAGAGAAAATGCTCCTAAGCCATGCCAGCATGAAAGGAAGAGTTCAGCATCATGATGTGTGGAAGCAGCTCAGTTAATCCCAATCACATTATCAACCAAGCACTAAAATATACCATGACTGAAAGAACTTTATGGAAGCAACTCACATCGATAAGTCTCTGCTGCTCTTGTTCAGTCATTTCAGTCAGGCTGTAGTAATGACCAGAAAGATCTCCCTTCAGGCCAGCCAATGCCTGGACCGTGACCCTTTCGACTTCACGTCGCTCAGAGCGGCTGCAGGCAGGGGGAAGGGTGAGGCCACGGATACTGCGGCCTGTGCGTACACGGGAGGACAGGACGTAGTTTTCATCGAATACGCCTGAATGGATCTGGAAGATAAAGAACAACCAAGAAATGTTGGTAGAAAATAGAATTAAATGGGAATCTGAGAAACTCATTTTGCACGAAGAAATAAAAACAGACGTTCACCTTGGAGGCATCCAGGTCAGTGGGATGCTTCATGGTCTTTGGGTCATAGCCATTGTGTCTGTCCTTGATTACTGGATCAAAGATTTCAGCAAACACCTGCAACGTCATTTGGCAATGAAGTCAAGGGTGTTGTCTCTAGATTAGTTTGCACAACATTACCTCGAAAAGAGAGGAGAGGCAAAGCCAGAACTTGCTGAAAAGTCCAGCTTATACAATAATAAATTAGATTTAGCCAGCCAAGCTGGTTTATGGCTTATGTGGTAGTCTGGTTAGCAGACCAACATAGTTGCACCCTTAACTTGGTCTTTCTGGCGAAGCAGGATGATCAAGGAAGTCTTGCTGGTTAAGCTGGTTAAGAAGCCAGCATCCCAAGCACAACATATTTTTTAAATTAATATTTTTAAAACATGTTTTGTTTTCGTTGTCAATGTATATGTCATCACTATGTGTACCTTTTCATTTATAGTGAATGAATGCTGTATTATTGTTGGTTGTCTTTGTTAGTTTTTATGTTACCTGCTTAGGGACTGCAGATGAAAAGTAGTTATTGTTACTAATTCTGGCATATTTACATGGTGTATTTTTTTATACAACAATGTTCATGAATATGCATGGTCCCTATTAAATAAACCAATAAATAAATAAATAAACATATACCATTGACCAGCTGGTCTTTTCATCAAGGATTGAACAAAACTACCTTGGGAAGAGAAGTTGGATATTATGTCATATTAAAAAAAGCATGTAGGAAGTTTGAATGTATGGCTGTACCTCATAGCTCTCCTCGTCACCAGCAACCATCCCAACTGTCTTGATGAAGGGATGACCAGGGTTGTCCACACCAGTCTGAATGCACTGGTCAAGAGTCCAGTTGTTTGGGGTGATCTTGTCCCTCAGTTTGGCATAGATGGCCGGGGTCATTGCACCAGCCATGCAGTTGTTGTGTTTGCGAAGGTCAGGGTAGTCAGCACTGTTGAGGAACACAAAGTCACATCTTTAGTCATGTTCTGTCATTGGGTTAGACCTAGAACCTGTGGAAGTGATGACTGAGAGGAAAATTACGTCCAAATTGTTGGCTATCATGCCCCATGGCATTCTTGTTGGAATGAAGACTGTGTTCAGCAGTAGAGTGATGCAACCTTTATGCAACAGGGAACACTACAGAAGGTCATTTCTATCTACTGCTATAAGACAACTATGTGCAGATAACTTGTCAGAGTTGTCATTGTCACTGGCTTGAATGGTGAACCTGTTGGAGATTCATTCAAATCACGAGACTACACTAGTGAGGACTTTGTAGTGTACTACTACCCGAAAGTCTATCCAGGATTAAGTCATTGTGGACTTAGAGGATCGCAACGCTTGAGGGAGGTATTTGGGGCAGATGAACTTCTTGTGAACTGGGCCTAAATCCAAAATCTATAGGACTGTAACAGGAGACTGACTGATCATTTCTCAGTTGAAGGTTTAAGTATGAATTTAGGTGTAGGATGTTGGTTTTGGATCAGCCTAAAAGATAAACTCTCTTCATATTTGGCTCCTTCAAGGAACTTAAATCTTGGACTGTTGATCTGATTTGATCTTTGGCATCTATTAGAGTAGTGCAAATAAGGTGACATGCGGGACAGGACATAAGCTACTTAAGTGTCATGTTCCCACCCATTTACCTTTCACTCAGTTAACGTGTGATACTTCATCACACAGTACATCATGACCTCTACGTCTGATCATATTTTTTCCATTACAGAACAGGTGCAAGTAAGCTGATGGAATAGAAAGTTCCTCACCCACCTTCTTAGATTATCATGCATTTTATTCTGATATGATTGCAAAATAAGCAATGTGTTAAATGACAAATGGCAATCTTAAAGCAAGTCTAGATATTAAATAATGACTAGCTGTATTTCATGCAATATTATCAATAGGAAGTAATTGTACTCACACCACAAGTGCTTACCTGGGAGGGTAGAGTTTCCTCCTCTGTTCTGCAACGACAGCAGCATTATCGTTCAATAAGTAACCAGTTGCCACAGCACCAGCTCCAAGGCTCGCCATGAGCAAGCCAGTGGTACGGCTCGACATCACCTTGGCGAATGAGCTTGCCATCTTCACACCGTTTCTTGTCAAAAAGTTCTGACGGGATCAGCACTGGTAGAAGAAGGTGGCAAGGTTTTCACAATGATCATAGCTTATTTTTAAGACTATAGCTATCAAACTAAATTTTGTGTTACAGTAGTTGATGGTGCCCTAAGCTGACAAGTATCACCTGATTTAAGCTTACTTGCTTCTGACTGGTTACCTTATTTAGAGACTGGTTGATTGACTCTAATACTTTCTTTTACTAATTGTCCTTCACCAGTTTCTAAAGGACAGTTAAGGAGGAACCTTTATAATGTTTCTGAGAATTGTCCTAAATATAAGGCATAGTTTAGTAGTCAAACTGAACAACATTTTGTAATATTTTGTCAAAGAAACCAAACAAAGGAACACTTAAAATATATTTCAAATACACCTCTACAATTTGGAACCCCAAAATTTGGTCAATCAATATTGGTTTCTCCACAGCAGATTCTTAAACTTTAACATTTGGCAACATCCTTGACAAAGTCCTTTTGACACTGCAACTGGAACTCTAAAAGTGAAAGTGTTATTAATAGACTAGCAGACTACATAAAGTGTTTGGAACGGAGCCTCAACTGGCACCAGTCTACCCTGAGGCCTCGTGCTCAGCCGTGACATTCTGAACCGGTCACACAAGCGTACACAAGACCCAACCAGAATCTGGCAGCCTGAACTCAGATCTATATTATACAGCAAAACCGTGAACACTCTGTGATGCTTCTAAGCAGGTGGCCCGTCAGCACTTGACCATGGTTTAATGTCTATCTCTCGGCGGAGTTGTGGGGGATTATTAGGCTTTTAACTCAAGGATTAGTCCAGAATGTTAGGAGAATAGCACTAAATAAGATAGATACTGCTGAATGTCCTTCAAGATGGCACAGTGATTCCAACAAATGCTTTCTATTGAAATAGTAATCTATATAGGTATCTCTGCAATCTGTTTAATTAAAAGTTGTACCAAATATACACTACACTTTGTTAATAAGTAAATATCCAAGCAAATAAAACAGCTAATTGTTGGCTTACCACTTTGCATCCAGCATTTTCAATATTTACAATTTAATGGAAAGCAACAAATGATTTCTTACCAGTTACTGGAATTCCTAATTCTCAAAATTAGCTTAAGTTTTTTTTTTTTTTTTTTTTTAGTAAGTAGTATAAGAGAAGAGAGTTTTACCTGTAGAGTCTCCTCTGCTACAGTAGACTGTGTCAGGAAGCGCACAGTCTGTGAGGGAAGCTGGCGCTCCTCCCAGGATATGGGATTAGAAGTGGACCTGATGGCCAATCCTCTTCCACGTAAGTGCCAGGTCATAACCCATGTCTGTCGTCCGGCTTGTCCTTGAGACTTGCCGCCATAGTCCAATATTTTGCACTGCATGCAGCCTCTTAAATAGAACCACTACCAGCTCTTTAAAGGGCACCTATTATGCCCCTTTTTACAATATGGAATATAAGTCTCAGGTGTCCCCAGAATGTGTCTGTGAAGTTTCAGCTCAAAATACCCAACAGATCATTTATTATATCATTTTAAAGGGGTCATCGGATGCAAAATTCACTTTACAAGTTGCTTGAACATAAATGTGTGTTGGAAGTGTGTGTACACATCCATCCTATAATGACAAAATTCCACCCAGTGTTTTTTTTTTTAAATCCCCTTTCTCAAATCAGGCTGTTGTGAGATTCCTGTCAGAATGACGTAGTTCTGCGCAGGCCCCTCCCACGATAGTTGATTGACAAGGCCGTCTTACCTTAGACCCGCCCTGAGTGAGCTGAGAGCTGTCCGCCATTGTGTCGACTCCGGTGCAGGGGAAGACAAGAACGTCTCCGATTAAGCGATTGAGGTCAGGTGTTTTGTTGTTGGATGTAACAATGAATATAGCAGTCATCATTTACTCCCAAACATCTGAGCCGCTGAAGACACAGAGGATTAATGTTACTACCGTTTTTAAGGGAATGCGCCAATCCCAATCTGCCTAAATGTGTCTATGTTCGCGTGAATCATTTGTGATCCAGCTTCATTTACAGAAGAAGTGAGTATAAGGTTTTTTTTTTATGAATCTTTGCAAATCACCTTTCCTAATAACGTGCTAGTTAGCCAGTTTCGCAGCTAAAGTAAACAGTACTGCTCGTCACTCCACAGAAGAGAGGGGCGGGGTCAGCAGAGCTCATTAGCATTTAAAGTAACAAGGACTAGAATGGCTTGCTAAAAACAGAGCTGATTTTGACATGGTAAAAAAGGTGTTTTTTACACCACCATTGAGAAATTTTTACCAAAGTATGTTATAGAATTTTCATTAAGACCCTAAAGAATCATATCAACTTGTGGAAAATGGGCATTTTGTGCATGTTTCAAATTCAAATGAGCTGTTGCTCCCCACCCCCTTTTCCAGAATAGGGCTGTGCCTTTACAGCTCATACATCAGATACTCTCCTAAAAAACATGTTTGGTTTTGATTATCATGTCTGTCGTGCTGAAATCATGCATTTTAAAGCCAAATCAGTTGAAACTTCTGATACACGGTTTTCTGAACGCGCGCATCCAAAAACACGCACAGAAAGCAGCTGTCACGCGACATGCGAGTGCTAAACTAAGCTCTCTTTCATGTCTTATTGTGCTTAAACTGTCAAATACACACAAGCTTATGTTAAAAACAAACATAAGTTACCAAAACACAGTTGTTTATGTCTGTGAAGGTAAACAGCCGGAAAGAAATTGCATGCTTATATTAGATCTGTGTATTAAGTGACAGCAGCAAAATATACAGTTACCTATAGCTGTCTACACTGTTAATATAACCCAAACAATGAAATAAAAGCAGAAAATCACTCACTGCTCTTGAATGAATAACTTCTGTAGCTCTAATTAGAAGACTTTTAAATGCTCTTGCGTGAAGATAAACATGACGGATTGTGTGTGGCTCACCCAGGGTGGGGTCACTGCTAATACGGCAGTGTTCGTCAGCAGTCGTGGGTGCAGTGTGTAAAATGTAACATCACATATTATGGATTCTGCGAACGACATCTAGAATAGACAAGTGGACATCTAGAATACTTCTTTAAATCACAATAACAATTTTATCCCATTATAAAGTAACTTGCACAGACAGGCAGCAAGCTAGCTAGCCAGAATGATAAAAACATATGTTGATTATATAAATGATCTTTTGCTATAATTCATCTTTTGAATGCATAATGGAAGACAAACCATACAGAAGAGAAGACAAATTTTATTTCAAAAGTTACAGCTACATCATGGATAAATGTACAGCACATTTATATCATTGACTGAAAAAAGATGTGAAATCACTTATGAAAAAAGTCCCGTCTTTAGAAAGTGTGCATGAGTCAACAGCATTATTTAAATAAAAAAACAACAATGCAGGGCTGCCTAATGTTTACAATATCTGAGTTTTCCAGGTAAAAGTTCAAATAAATGAATATATACCCAATTAAATAAACAGGATACTGTGCTGAACCTATGTTTGAATTAAACAACAATTTCTCTTTGAACAAAAACAGACTTAAATGCCCACTGAAACATTTGTGTAAAATTTAAATACTGTCACGATACAGCTGGGTGGAGTAAACTTTATGAAAACAACCAAAAACTGTAAACAAGTGAATGATTCCCTGCTCATATCAAACTCAACAATAAACCACGTCTTCTGCATCAGCCAAAAAGTATCTTTTCTGCACATAACAGTATGGTGTATAATACCATAGTACACAGATATGGTAATAATCAATACAAAAGTACCTTAGTATTAACATCACTGTATCATGGTACCATCACAGTATTTCTGAAGTGTAGAATATATGTAACAAATGCTTCGAATCTGCTATTGTTAATCCAAAAGTTAGAGACAAAAATTTTTAAAGAATTAAGAATATGATTAAGTACAGATTCATGCAAACACATGCCAGAAAATAGCAAAAAGTTCTACAAACAGAAACATGCTAAATGAGCAAATGCAGCCTCATTGCAACATGCTGTGTAAACAGATGACACCTAATATTAACAAATGACAAATGTAAAAATATATTTCTTTTGGTAAACCGTAAACGTGCTTGGTTGAGCTTTGACATTTCAGCGAACTCCAGTGGATCAAAGTGCTGACATGACTGTCATACATGCGGGCAGACTGACTGAGAAACTTGCTTGTCAAAATTGGACCAGCGAACAATCACACACATTTTTGACATCTGAACACAAGTTTGCACGCATACAAATTCTCATTATAGTAAAGGAATGATCAGACTTTAAAAATGGAACTAATATTGTGCATTCAGGTAAAAAGAGAGATTATCAAATTGTTATTAAAATGCATCATGCTAGAAATATGCACTATGAAATATTATAACAGTACATGATATTGACAAAAAGGCACATTTAAACCTGAGTTTACAGCAAAAAAAAAGATGATACAAAATTATATGGAATTAAATAAATGTATGGATAGGTTGTCGTTTCTATAGTGGACAGACTTCAGTTCAGATGTAAGTTTAGATTTCCACAAACTGACGATAAAAAGGTTCTTACTTGATATCTGAGTCTGGTTGTAAACAATATCATCAGGTTTAGTTGGCGGGAGGGAGTCTTGGCTCAATCTTAAGAGATAATTCATAAAGTGTGTCCTCGTCCATTACAAGAGTCTTGTCGAGGAGGAACTGTGTTACCTGAGAGAAAAACAGCGATGTGTTACATAAATTGAGACTCAACTACAAAGTCTGTTTTTTAAACCTATAAAACTACTATATCATGTTTGATACGCAAATTTCGAAGGTTTCTAAATGTTCAACATGATCAAAACATTGCTGTTAAACCTGTCACACTCAATCTACTCCATGCCTTGTCGACTGATTGATAGTTTCGTCTTTTTTTTAGCAAGTAAAAGGTCTTTTAGTGTAAATTTTAGTGTCAAATCTTTACTGATTTTTATAAAGTAAATGTAAGAATAACTGAAGTAATATTTCCAGATGAACATGTACTGGACTGAAGCAGCTCATCAGTGCGTCTCAAATCTGATCATGATGATCTTTTGAGGAACGTTTGTTTCCAGAAGCTTTACTTTCACTGTTCCTCAGCGGAGGAATGATCTCTCAATCAGCATTGGATTGCATTGCATTATATGTTTGGATCATTTCAATCTTGTCTTACTAAGACACATTATTGGAGATATAGAGTGACCACTGATATTTATATCATTTAATGTAAGTATCTGCTGTACTGTTATAGTTAAAGTTGTGCATGTGCACTTTGCCAAAAGCAGTTCTTTATCTACTTGTTCCATAACGCCACTATGCATTCAGACGGTACCTTGGGTTGCAGATCAATCCTGTAGGGCGCCTGCTGAAACTGTCGGATCTCTCGTATTATGTGTGAGATCTGTGAAAAACAACAAACAGACATTTGAAGACAGCTTCACTGATGTCTTTTGACGTCCTACAAACACCACAAGCTGAAGAATTGTGTAAATACCATCCTCATTTTAGAGAAGTTGACGAGACCCTCCTCTGTGAAGTTGGGCGTTCCTTCCTCGATAAACGCCAAATCCGTCAGGTACATCCCCAGATAGGGTACACACGGAGGGTTACAGCTGCCAATTAAATACGCCACTAAGTATAAAACTGCAGAGTATATATATATATTTTTATTCTGTGCAAATCTAACAAACACAAACTTACTTTTTCAGAGTTTCCCTCAGGTTCTTAAACCTCCCTTCAGATGAAACTATCTTCTGCAGTCTGTCCATAAGTGCCTTGGTCTGATAATTAACAAAATCCCACAAGGTTAAAATAAACAAAATGAACAAAAATCACAAAAACCATAAATTCGCTTTTTCTCGTATATGTTCGGGGGATTTTTCTTTTCAAACTTGCTGAAGGTAATGACTGAAGGCCTGCATAATGAATCGTATATAAATTGTGATCAGGATTTAAGCTTTTTTCAATTATTAAGCATAATCATCTGTGTCTGTGATATGTGCCTGCTTGTTATTATCCTAGAAATGTTTCATTTTAATTTGGCATATGCATAATCTTGCTTTGGTAACAAGGCTTTCATGGCTGGGGTTGCCAGATTTCAAGAGTTTAAATCCCCCAATCTTTTTTCATAAATTGATACAATTTAGTCCAGTAGTTTATTTAATTTTAATCTGACAACCATGCGCACAAGCTCTCTCAACATTATGAAATAAAAAGCACAGATGATCTGAAAACACCAGCAAACATATAAGTTCTCTACTGAGATATTCAGCTCAAATAACAGTCTGTTTTCTTTCTCGTGGTTTCTCATTTGATGTGACTAAATTAAAAAGCAAATCATGCGAGTTGATATTCTTTTGATTTGTGCTTATGTGAAAGTGCAATAATTCTAATGAAAGGTAAAAATGACAATAATCATGATTCCATTTCTGAGCAAAATAATCGTAATTAATCATTTAACTACTATCATGCATCCCTAGTTTGACCAATAGTATGCAGGCATTGTACATAATTGACCAACCGTGATGTGCAAGGTGGTGGAATCTACAGAGAACAATTAAAGCAAAGCAAATAGACAGACATATAATGTCTGAGGACTGTAGAGAGCATGTCAGTAGGAAAACAAAGCCAAAACCCAGACGTTTTAGCAAATTAGAAGGACGTATGTATGGCCACCCTATTTTACAATCCTGTGGAATCTGTGAGGCTTTTTTTGACTCACCTGTTTGCAAACCTTGGCCCATGTTTTCTTTAGCCTGTAGATGGCACTGCGGTTAAGAGCGGATGTGATCTCTAACACGCCGTTGTAGTTGTTGAGACAGCGACATATATCAGCCACGGCCAGCCACTTATCAATAGATGCGGCTCTGGAGCTCACGTCTGCATGAACCATGATCTGAGACGCTACCAGATTACTCATCTGTTCAGAAAATGATTAACAAGTTACATTGACTCACTCACATCACATTAAGGAATTTATAGCTACAAAAGAAAACAATTTAATGTCGTCTTTTTCAGTCTTAAAGCAGTGCTGCAGGAACTGCAGGTAGTTTGTGAGTTTATAAAAAGCTAACTATTAATTATATGATATCCAACTATTAATTTTACTGTAACACTCTACAATAAGGTCTGTGTTTTCCATAAAAGTACCCTTGAGACTATTAACCATTTATTTTGGGAGTGTCCCAAGGTACAAGTTTAAAAAGAAAAGCTAGGATCCTTGTTTTGTAGAAGATAATGTTGTGCTAAAAAGTTTTTTTTAATTGATGGTGATTTCAAGATTGTATTTATATTTGATTTAATTGTTATAATTGCTTTTTATTATATTTATAAAGTTCATTTGGAATGAAAAAAATGTCAATCTTTGAACAATTTAAACTGATATTAAAATATATTTGGAAAAAATATCCAAAAGTAAAAACTTGAAAGCAATAATAACTTCGCAGCTTTTTAATGTTATTTAATATGTTGTTTTGTAATTACGTATATGTGTGTGCGTGTATGTGTATGTATATATTTACATGTAGATCTACCCCTGACATGCATTGTACTTGTAAGTACAATATATTTGGTTATTAATAAAAAAATCGTTAAAGGTCCAAATCGTTAACATTAGTCAAGGCTAACATGAACAAAGAATGAACAATATATATATATTTTTACAACAATCATTAATCGTTAATAATGTTAGTTAATAAAAGTATTTATTAATTTTTCATTGTTTGTTCATGTTAGTTCACTTTGAATTAAAAAATGTCAGTCAAAGTTTAAATTAACATTAACAAATGCTTTGTTCATTGCTTGTTTGCTAGTGTTGTTAAATGAAACCTTATTGTGTTGTTACCATTATATTAAATGTAAAATGAAAAAAGGGGCACCATGATAATCGCGATATATCTTAATGCAATTAACTAATCAAAGACTGCAGTTTAATTAAATAACACACTGCATGCTTCTGAGTCAAGCATAGCGCATTTTGTTATTAGAATTATCAAATATTAATTTATTTTACAGTACAATTGCAATTTGTACATTTGTAATTTACAAAATCAATATATTTCTGTCTTTATTTTAATAAAATACTACTACTACTACTACTACTACTACTAATATGTGACCATGGACGACAAAACCAGTCTTAAGTGTCAATTTTTCGAAATTGAGATTTCTACATCATCTGAAAGCTGAATAAATAAGCTTTCCATTGATGTATTTGTTAGGATAGGGCAATATTTGGCTGAGATACAACTATTAGAAAATCTGGAATCTGAGGGTGCAAAAAAATCTAAATATTGAGAAAATCGCCTTTAAAGTTGTCCAAATGAAGTTCTTAGCAATGCATATTACTAATCAAAAATTAAGTTTTGATACATTTACGTTAAGAAATTTACAAAATATCTTCATGGAACATGATCTTTACTTAATATCCTAATGATTTTTGGCTTAAAAGAAAAATGGATAATTTTGACCCATACAATGTATTTTTGGCTTTTGCTACAAATATACCCCAGCGACTTAAGACTGCTTTTGTGGTCCAGGGTCACATATGTTTATAGATTATAATTTTTGCCCACATCATTGAAGTGCTGACTGGTCTTCATAATGTATGGAGTCCTTTCGTTTTTGTCCGTTTTCATCCAACCTTGACCAAGAAACTCCCTGGAAAGTAAAACATTTCTATTAAACATCATGCAATGCAACTAAATAGTAAATCGCCAACCATTTAAGAATAAAGCACTCTAAAGTAAAGTGATAAACTCACTCATAAGGAATATTCCGGAACACAATATGGTCCAGTAGAGTGATTTGTTCTGCTAGTTCCATCGCCGACAGTGACTCAAAGCATTCGACTCTCGGACAGTCGGACTGGAGAACACACAAAATTACACAGAATGAATAAATGACATCTATACTCACAAATCAGAGAGACTTCAGTGCTGCAGTCACACTAACCATTTGCACAATGTCCTCAATCTTCAGCTGTGAATCATCTTGTTCTTCTTGAGAAAGTGCACTGAGGAAAGATGAACATTATTAAAAGAGTAGTTCAACTAAAAATGAACATTTAAAAAATGTAATTATTTACTCATTACATATGATATATTTTCTCCCATTAAATGCATATGTGTAAGACTTTAGCCAGCAATACATCCTCCAACCACTAGGGGTCATACTCCTGCCACGACGAACAGTATTGCTCCCAGCCACAAGGGGGCGCAGGATGTCTGTTGCCTGCAATCTTCCTCCCAGTTGCCAGGGGGCAACCATTGGCAAGAACTCTCAGTTGTACCTAGCAATTATTGTTGATGATACTCACCTGTGTAGGGCTCTATTTAAGTTTGCCTTTAGCCATTGTTTTTTGTTCAATCTTGAGCCTACCTACCTGTTGCATACGGTGAGTCTTTTGTAAGCCATTGTGCTTGTTTTGTTTTCCCTTTTTGTAACTATTGGAAGCTTTGCTTCTGGTTTTGTTTGTACTTTGTTCATTGTTTTTGTTTTTGGATCTTCTACAAGTAAAGCCACTTGAAGTTTATACCTCTCGTCTCCCACTTGTTATTCCTCTGCACTTGGGTCTCAAAATCCTCAGCTTTGGTTTAGCTCACTCAGGAAGAACACCAGCTCTGTGACCAGGAGATATGGGTTCTAGCCCTGCTAAGAACAACCTTCAAGATTTTAGTCTATAGTCCGGCAGTTTCTGCTTCTGTATCATTAAAGCAAGATTGAACCAAAAGATGGACCCAGCAGAGAGTCAAGGCCCTTCGTCAAATGTGGAGAGAATATTATCCGAGCTCACCAATCAAGCTACTGCTATTCAACATCATGAACAGATACTCACAGAAATACTTCAATGTTTGAACTCTCTGGCTCTGCCCCAATATCCTCCATCTCCGGAGGTTCTTGAGTTACCCATCTTTCCTCAACAAATTCCAGCGGTTCCTCTTCTTGAGCCCAGGCTACCACCGCCTGAGAGATATGATGGAAATACCAGGGGCTGTCGAGGCTTTATCACCCAATGCTCTCTAGCCTTCCAACTTCAACCCAGTAGTTTTCCTACAGAGAGCAGTCGGGTGGCTTATATCATCACCTTACTAACTGGAAGAGCTTTGGAATGGGCTACGGCTCTCTTGGAACATTGTTCACCATTCACTTCTGGTTCTGAGCAATTCCTAGCAGAGATGAGGAGGGTCTTCCATCATCCAGGAGGAGTAGGAAATGACCAACGATTACTTCAACTCACTCAAGGAGCACGCACTGTAGCAGAAATGGCTATTGAGTTCCGTACTCTGGCAGCGGAGAGTGGCTGGAATGAACAGGCTCTTCAAGCAGCATTTCATCAGGCTCTTGCACCTGAGCTAAAAGATGAATTGGCTTTCCGAGATCCTGCGCCTAACTTGGATTCTCTTATTGATGTCCCCATTCGAGTGGATAACCGGATTAGGGATAGGAGGTCCGAGAAACAACAAGACCGACTCACAGCCCAAAGCTACATCAGTCCAGTTCAACCTGTTTTCCAGCCTCTTTCCACAGAGGAACCCATGCAGCTTGGGAAAAATCGCATAACACAATCTGAACGGGACAAACGTATGCGGGAGCGGCGATGCCTATACTGTGGTGAAATGGGACATTTTCGAACTCCTTGCCCTGAACTTGTGGGAAAAGCGATTTCTCGTCCAGAGAGAGGGGGGGCTGAGACGAGAGAAATAACTGACCCCCAATCTTCAGCTGGGTTCTCGACAGTGATGCATTTCTCCTGGGGCAGTGGTTGGCACAAGAGTTCTGCATTTATTGACTCAGGCGCTGCTGGCAATTTCATGGACAATACTCTGGCCAAGAGCTGGAGGATACCACTAATAACTCTCCAGGAAAAGTTCACTATAACATCTTTAGACAACAGACCTCTGGGGTCCGGCCAGGTAACACACTGTACCATTCCTATTTCAGTTGAAATAGACTCTCATCAAGAATCACTCTCTTTTCTCATTATAGACACCCGATTTCCCAGTCATCCTTGGCTACCCTTGGCTTGTTTCTCACAATCCTCAAATTGACTGGCCAACTAGCCGTTTCACCAAATGGAGATGTGCATGTCCAATGGACGGAATTATTTCATCTCCTGAGTATTTTTGGGGGCCTAAACGACAACTCTGGAACCAGCATGAGTCAAATACGCCAAGAACTAAGGTACTAGCCGTTCCTCAAGTCAAACTAACACCTCCTGCTCTGATTGTTTCTTCTCCTGACCTATCTCGAGTCCCCCAGGAATATGTCGATCTCCAGGATGTGTATAGTAAATCCCGGCCCGATACTCTTCCTCCTCACCGACCCTATGATTGCGCCATTGAGTTGCTGCCAGGAACTTGCCCTCCAAGAGGTAGACTCTTCTCGTTGTCGGCTCCAGAGAGGTCAGCAATGGATGATTACATTTGTAAGGCACTGGAGAATGGATTTATTCGGCCTTCCACTTCACCGGCAGGGGCTGGGTTTTTTTTCGTAGGTAAGAAGGACGGAGGTCTTCGCCCATGCATTGATTATCGTGGCCTAAATAACATCACAGTGATGAATCGATATCCACTACCACTTATGGCCACAGCCTTTAAACTTCTCCAGGGCGCTACCATCTTCACTAAGTTAGACCTCCGGAATGCGTACCACCTGGTGAGAATCCGGGAGGGGGACGAATGGAAGACGGCTTTCAACACCCCTACAGGGCATTACGAGTATCAGGTGATGCCCTTCGGGCTAGCTAATGCCCCGGCCGTCTTCCAAGCACTTATCAATGATGTTCTGAGAGAGATGCTCAACAAATGTGTGTTTATCTCCATATTTTAATATTTTCCCAGAGTTACGAAGACCACGTTCAACATGTCCGGCAGGTTCTCTCTCGTCTGCTCTTGAACAACCTCTTCGTCAAACTAGAGAAAAGTGAGTTCCACAGCACTACAGTTACTTTCTTGGG
Organism: Onychostoma macrolepis; assembly: GCF_012432095.1. Lineage (NCBI taxonomy): Eukaryota > Metazoa > Chordata > Actinopteri > Cypriniformes > Cyprinidae > Onychostoma > Onychostoma macrolepis. The sequence goes on along the minus strand of NC_081164.1, from coordinate 22,367,466 downwards.
TTTCATCCTGTCATGTGGCAGTGTACAGATGGATCCCAGCAAGGTTCGTGCAGTCCTGGAGTGGCCCCACCCTGATTCACTGAAACGAGTCCAACGGTTCCTGGGTTTCGCCAACTTTTATAGGAGACTTATTCGAGGCTTCAGTTCCATTGCAGAACCTCTCACAGCTCTCACCAGGAGGTCTGGCACACCCTTCCAGTGGACAGAGAAGGCTAACCAGGCGTTCAAACGACTCAAACAGCTGTTTACTTCCACTCCCATACTGACCCTACCAGATCCTGAGTTACCGTTTATTATCGAGGTGGATGCATCGGGCGTGGGAGCAGTTTTGTCCCAGAGAGCGACTAGGGACATTTACATTTAGTCATTTCCCAGAGAAGGGACAATAAACTCCATCCTTGTGCCTTTTCATGTCGACTGACAGCAGCAGAGAAGAACTATGATATTGGGAATCGGGAGTTGCTGGCCGTTAAGCTGGCATTGGAGGAATGGAGGCACTGGCTGGAGGGTGCTAAACACCCATTTGTGATATGGACGGACCACAAGAACCTCACTTACATCCAGGGAGCCAAAAGGTTAAATCCTCGGCAAGCTCGGTGGGCCCTTTTCTTTAACCGTTTTGACTTTGTCCTGTCTTACAGACCTGGCTCCAAGAATATTAAGCCTGATGCTCTGTCAAGGCAGTTCGAGTCCCAGGAAGAGGAGGACAGGTCAGAGCCCATCATACCAAGGTACAGAGTGCTGGCAGGCATCCAGTGGGACTTGGAGACAGCAGTATGGAAGGCCCAAATTCACCAACCTGACCCAGGTAATGGCCCATTGGGTCGCCTCTTTGTGCCTAACACCATCAGGTCTGAAGTACTGCAGTGGGGTCATGCTGCACCGTCATGTGGACATCCAGGGGTCCTAAGAACCCTGAGGTGGATCCAGTCTAAATTTTGGTGGCCCAACATGGGAACTGATGTCCGGAGAATGGTTGCTGCTTGTTCCACTTGCGCCCAGAATAAGGAACCTAGAGCCCTCCCTCAAGGTAAACTACATCCCCTCCCTATCCCGAGACGACCCTGGTCCCACATATCCATGGATTTTGTTAGTGGCCTACCCAACTCTCAAGGTAACACCGTGATACTTGTTGTAGTCGACAGATTTTCTAAGGCATGTCGTCTCATTCCCGCCCCTAAAATTCCTACAGCAGGCCAGACGGCAGAACTTCTCATGCAACATGTCTTTAGGATTCATGGGTTTCCTCAGGATATGGTGTCTGATAGGGGTTCCCAGTTTACCTCAAGATTCTGGAAGGCTTTTGGACGTCTAATCGGTTCCACCATCAGTTTATCTTCCGGGTTCCATCCCCAGTACAATGGCCAGACAGAGAGAGTGAACCAGGAGATTGAAAAGACTCTCAGGTGTCTGGTCTCAAACAACCAGAGTACGTGGAGTTCCCATCTGGTCTGGGCAGAATTTGCCCAGAACACCCTCCATCACTCATCATTGGGTATGTCCCCGTTTGGGTTCCCCCCCCCCCTCTCTGTTTTCTGAACAGGACCTTCAAGCACAGGTTCCAGCACCGGCCCAGTTAGTCTGGAGGTGCCGGGGGGTCTAGCGGAGAGCTCGGGCAGCCCTGTTAAAGTCATCCCGGGAACAGCAGAAACAGGCCAATCGACGTCGGCGGATCAGTCCGTCATTCTGTCCGGGGCAGAGATTGTGGCTTTCAACTAGAAATCTCCCGTTGCGCCTCGAGTCACGGAAACTAGGTCCTAGATACATTGGACCTTTCAAGATTTTCAAGAAAATAAACCCAGTCTCTTACCGACTCCTACTGCCCAGGTCTATGCACATACACCCCACATTCCATGTTTCATGTCTCAAACCTGTCATCTACTCTCCTTTGTGTCCTGCAGTTAGACCACCTCCAGTTCCTCAGATGGTGGAGGGGCAACCAGCTTACTCCGTGGAGAGACTTTTGAACATGCGCAAAGTACGGGGAGGGGTCCAATATTTGGTTGACTGGCAAGGCTATGGTCCAGAAGAGCGTTCGTGGGTATCAGCCAGAGACATACTGGACCCAGAGCTCATCAGGGACTTCCAACGACAACAGCTAAACAGCACTAAAAGGAACGTCAGGAGCCGTTCATCAAGAGGGGGCTCCTGTAAGACTTTAGCCAGCAATACATCCTCCAGCCACTAGGGGTCATACTCCTGCCACGACGAACAGTATTGCTCCCAGCCACAAGGGGGCGCAGGATGTCTGTTGCCTGCAATCTTCCTCCCAGTTGCCAGGGGGCAACCATTGGCAAGAACTCTCAGTTGTACCTAGCAATTATTGTTGATGATACTCACCTGTGTAGGGCTCTATTTAAGTTTGCCTTTAGCCATTGTTTTTTGTTCAATCTTGAGCCTACCTACCTGTTGCATACTGTGAGTCTTTTGTAAGCCATTGTGCTTGTTTTGTTTTCCCTTTTTGTAACTATTGGAAGCTTTGCTTCTGGTTTTGTTTGTACTTTGTTCATTGTTTTTGTTTTTGGATCTTCTACAAGTAAAGCCACTTGAAGTTTATTCCTCTGCACTTGGGTCTCAAAATCCTCAACTTTGGTTTAGCTCATTCAGGAAGAACACCAGCTCTGTGACCAGGAGATATGGGTTCTAGCCCTGCTAAGAACAACCTTCAAGATTTTGGTCTATAGTCTGGCAGTTCCTGCTTCTGTATCATTACAGCATGCTATTATTTAAATCCACTTCAGAAAATTCCATAGATTTTCCCCCAAATCTTGCCTTTTAAAAGTTCTGGGTGTAAAAAAAAAAAAAAAAGACCGCAAAAGTGATAGTAAAGACATTTGTAATATTACAAAATCCATTTCAAATAAATGCTGTTCTTTTGAACTTTCTAGTCATTAAAGGGGTCATCGGACGCACATGCACTTTTACAAGCTGTCTGAACTGAAATGTTTGCTGGCAGTGTGTGTACACAACCACCCTATAATGATAAAGATCCACCCAGTGTTTTTTTTTTTTTAATCTCGTTAATCATTTCCCCTTTCTCAAATGCCTGTCTGTGTGATGTCACACTGACCAGCTCCTCCCACGATTGTTTGTTTGACACTAGCGTTTTACCTTAGACCCGCCCTGAGTGAGCTGTCATCAGTCCGCCATTGTTTCAATGGCTCCTAAGCGACTGAGGTGTTTTGTTGTTGGATGTAATAATGAACATAGCAGTCGTCATTTACTCCCGACATCTGAGCCGCTGAAGACGCAGTGGAGAACGTTTGTTTTTGAAGGGAATGCACCCCCGATCTACCTAAATGCATCTATCTTTGCGCGAATCATTCATGATCCAGCTTCACCTCCAGAAGAAGAGGTTTTTTAAATGAATCCTTGCAAATGGCCTTTCCTAATAACGTGCTAGTTAGCAAGTTTCACGATGAATGCGGCTAAAGTTTTCAGTCTCTCAGAGAGCGGCTCGGAAGAGAGGGGCGGGGTGAGCAGAGCTCATTTGCATTTAAAGTGACATGCAAGAAAACGGCTTGCTGTAAACAGAGCTGTTTTTGACAAGGTAAAAAGGGGGTTGTTTTACTCTACCATTGAGAAATTTTAACCAAACTATGTTACAGACTTTTCACCAAGACCCTAAAGAATCATATCAACTTGTGGAAAATGGGCATCCGATGACCCCTTTAAATAATCCTCAAAAAAAATGTATCATGGTTTTTACAAAAACGGCAACTGTTTTCAGCATTGATAATAATCAAATGATTCTGAAGGATCATGTGGCATTGAAGTAATAATGCTGAAAATTCAGCTTTTCATCAAAGGAATAAATTACATTTTTAAATATATTCAAATAGAAAACATTTGATTTTAATTTGTAATAATATTTCACAATGTTACTGCTTTTACTGCATTTTTGATCAAATAAATTCAACCTTACAGACCTTTAACTTTTGAATGCTAGTGTAAGTGCTTCAACTCACTCAAGGGTGAGTAGATGAAAGAAAATTGGGGTGAACTATCCCACCTTTCAGTGAGACATCAAACTCATTCTCTCAGTCTGACTGACAGATAATATGTTCTCCAATGGAGTGGGCGTCACCTCAATATGTTAGCTGCGGCCTTCCTCTCCTGCGGCAGAAGATCTGGATCGCGCAGCACCTCCTCCAGCAGAGCGATCACAGCCATCGTCAGCTCTGCGTTCATCTCAAAGTCCTGCATAGACAAACACAAACACAGTGCTTCAGGGAGGATGTTCTTGTAATTCATGCACTCCATGAGCGTAAACATGACCAACTCAACCATTACTGCTGAAAAACGGACATTAACTTTGCTCAGTCTTTTTTTGTCCTTGCTGATGCATGGATTTTTACAAATCTGATTCAAAAATGGTGTTTGTGTGCATGCACAGGTTAAATTAATATAATGTAACTGCTGTCCAGAAGTTTGGGGTCAGTAAGATTTATTCATGTTTTTGAAAGAAGTCTCTTCTGCTCAATAAGGCTGCATTTATTTGATCAAACATACAGTAAAAACAGTAATATTGTGACTATTTTCTAATTTATTTTTTTATATATTGCTGTGATCAAAGCTGAACTTTCAGCATCAGTCTTTAGTGTCACACGATCCTTCAGAAATCAGTCTAATATGCTGATTTGCTGCTTAAGAAATATTTCTGATTATCAATATTGAAAACAGTTGTGCTGCTTCATATTTTTGTATAGAAACTGTGATGCATTTTTTTTCAGGATACTTTGATGAATAAGTGCAGAAGAACAGCATTTATTTTAAAATAGTATTTTAACTATTTAAAATGTAATTACTTTAACATTATAAATGTCTTTACTGACACTTTTGTCCAACCTTACTGTATGCATCCTTGATGAATAAAAGTATTAATTAAATTAAAATGTTTATATATAAAAAAAAATCTTACCGATACCAAAAATTTTAACAATAGTGGATTTAAATATATAAACATTTCGTTTTCCATATAAGAGAATCTTGAAGAAATATGAAAGACAATTTCATTTATATAGCCCTTTTATATATTGTTTTAAAATGTAATTATTTAATCAACATATACAGTTTTAAAGGAGCTTGAAAATTTTTCTCAGTGTGTTCACTACGCAAAAGAGTTTGTAAAATAAGTGTTTGATTCTAAATAATTGATCAACATTATATCAGCCACATTAAGTATCATATTAAGTAGATAAAAGCTTCTGCTAAATGACTGCTTACTAAGACCCACTGTAAAGCCAGAAGTATGTTATGTACTACAATAAATGAACCACCAGTTTCCTTCAAATGCACTGCATGCTAAAAGATGAACAGATTTGACTGGATGAGTATAGCTGTAGTGCAAAGTGATATGTTGCTCTGTTCCTGACATGAGTTAACAGTGCGGGGCCCTCGGGGGTCCGCTGACATTTCAGCACAGTCACTGCTGCACACGATGAAGGACTGAAGCAGAAAGCAGGTCTGACAAAGGCTACGTTCATGAGGTGTGAGACACGTCGCAGCAGCTGTTTCAAACCGGTGGGCCGTAGGTCTGTCCTGATGGGGTCACATGCTAAATGCAAATCATAAAATGCAACTAATAAATCATATAATCATGCATAGGTGGAATAGCAGTGTAAAACAACAGTTTGAGTTTAACAACATTTTGTTTACTTTTTTACAATAAACAATTACCAATCAATACTCTCCTGACCAGTTGAGATCCACAGAAGACAGAAAGATTTAGAGTAAATGGAGAAATCTATTTAGAATAGACACCCTAAAAACCAATACCAATATTTTTGTACTTTTTTAAGGTAAGACACCACAGGCAAAACCATAGTTTTTTCAGGCGCTGGTCAATTTTATTGTGCTTCGATGACACGTCTTATGGATGCTTGTTTCTACTGTGGAATAAAAAAAATTGAAAAACTTTTTAGCTCACAATTCTGATATTTTCTCCTGCAATTGCGTTTATATATCACAATTCTGACATTTTTCCTCAGAATTGTGGGTTTATATTTTGCAATTTCTCCTTTTTTTTCACAGAATTCTGTTAACATCTCAATTTATTTATTTTTTTTAAATCTCATAATTCTGACATTTCTCTCAATTATGTGTTTTTCTCACAATTTTGACTTTTCATCTTATAATGCTTCTAATTCTTGTAAGTCATAATTGTGAGATAAAAATAAACTTAACTTTTTTTTTTATTCTGTGGCTGAGACAAGCTTTCATATGTCTGTCTTCAGATTAGTGGAACGAAAACATCCAAAATACACATTTAAGTGTTTATTTTATTACACTTCATCTATTTGTGTGTGTGTATATATTTTACCACTTGCATATACCATTTTATTCATAACAATGTTCTGAAAGCTTTTACAGAGGAGTTTGTTCATATATTATTTGCCTGATATATATTTTAACATTTTATTTCCAAAAAATATGGTGAAAATGTCTTTTATCTGTCTGTTGACAGTATTTTCTGATTTATGGTGAGATAATCTTTTTATATAATATTACATTTTTAAAAATAGAAATCTAAAATCCCCTCGGCTAAATGTCAACAAAATGAAATAAGAATTTTGAACCTGGCTTTATCCAATGTTCAGATTCATGTTCTGGAATTATAAATGAATACTTATTTAATTAGATAATGCATCATTTGCAACATTGCAACAACATTTGAGCAAACCTCTAATACAAAGCAATTGATGAAAACGTATGGTGATATCTATTAGTTAAGATTTTCACCCTATTCATCTGTAATGTCTTACATCCTCCTTGCAAGATGCATCTCCATTATGACTGATAAATCACTTAAGGGCAGGACATCAGGAACAAAATAACAGGCTGGAAATGATGCAACGTAAACAAACCTGCGAGTGTTTGGAAACCCAGTGGCGCAGACGTTGAGCACCCTGTTGGTGGCGGCCCGGCGGATGAGGAACTCCTTGTCGTAGGATTTCTCAGGGTTTGTAAATCCTGAATGAGAGACAGTAGGAGATTTCTGTTAGATGAGGACGAGAAGGACTCCCCAGAGCTGTGTCACGACTCAACCAAGACCCGATGGGAGATCTGTTTCAGTGGCGAGGGCAGCTGTCCGACCCCATCAGTGTCTCTAACCTTGCGGGCTGCTGTGTCCAGCTGCGGCGGTGGCGATGGCGAAGGCGGACGCGGGGGACACGGCACAGCGGGAGCTATCGGGAGACTGACCTATGAGGACATGACCAGAGAAAACAAGTCACCTTATCATGGGAAATTAGATTTTCTTGTTTTGAAATATGAGTTTAATCAGGGAACATTCTCAGAACTTTGGACAACATTCTGGCAATGTTCTCTCAAAGGTACGAACAAACATTCTTTCAGTAACGTTAATAGAATGTTTGTTCAAATGTTCTCAATAGTTCAGCACAAAAACAGTCTTTATACAGAACATCCTTCATGGAACGTGTTCTAAAACGTTTTAGTTGGAAGTTTGTCAAACTTTTCTTTTTAAAATGTTACATTTCGGAATGTTCAGGGAACATTCAAAAGTAATGTTTGCAAAGTTATAAAATGGAATGTTCCTTTAACAAGACAACATTTCAAACATTTAAAAAACTGTACATTTTGAATGTTCAGAGAACATTCAGAAATATTGTTTTCATAACTTAATGGGAACATAAGCTAAACATTTTTAGAACATATTTTTGTTAACTGGGAATGTACTATGTAAACATATTCTTAAATCCTTTTTCCCAATCCATGCAGAGTGTTTATTGTCAATAAACTAATCCAACTTCATGAGGTGCATTTTGGGATGCTTTTTAAACAGTACTGAAGAAGTTAATTTGTCGAACTTTGATTTATGCTTTTTCTGCACTGTCCAGTCCAACTAATGCATTTTTAAAAAAAGAATGAAATAAAAATTTAATTATAAAAGAAAAAATATATTTTTTGTCATGATAAAATTCCAAAGATTATATTCCAGTTAAATGTGTCCAGACATTTGACTGGTAAAGTAAAGGTTAAGTATAAAAAACCCTGTTTAATTTGGTTTTAAAAATTATGAATTTGGTTTAGGAAACCTTGACTAACTTCAGCGAAAAACAAAATACTACTGAAGTGTACAGTATGTATAATTCATAACCCAATGCTTACAGTTTGCTAAAATAATCAATGAAAATATAAGATTGAGAAAGGCGGTACCTGCAGGTGGTCGGTAGCGGAGGTGTCGCGGGGTGGACGGTGAACGGCATGGAGACATGTCTCCCGAATCACTGGACGTGGGTGTCTCAGGAATGAACTTATCCAATGAAACTGACTCCAGTACAACTGTCAGGAACATCATACAACATTAGTCATGTATCTATCTATCTTCACTATCACACTATTGAACCTAGCCATAAAGTCTGCTTTTTCAAACACTTGGGGAAAAATGGGTCATTCTGAAGGGCACAGAGAATTCAAGCATGGTGCTGGGATAGGATGCCACCTTTGCAAAAGTCAGTTCTGTGGAGTTATGAATCACGTGATACTCTCCAAAATGGCGCCAGGGTGATGTGGAGGAGACAAATTGTTGAATAAAGTTGTTATTTTTGTTTTCTTTGTGCACAAAAAGTATTCTCATAGCTTCGTAAAATTACGGTTGAACCACTGAAGTCACATGGATTATTTTAACGATGTCCTTGCTATGTTTGTGGACCTTGATGGTGTTAGGATCCTTGCTGTCTATGGGAGGGGCAGAGAGCTTTTGAAATTCATCAAAATATCTTAATTTGTGCTCCAAAGGTGAATGAAGGTCTTACAGGTTTGGACAGAATTTTCATTTTTGGGTGAACTATCCGTTTAATATCCTAATGGTTTTTGGCATAAAAGAAAAATAAATAATTTTGACCCATACAATGTATTGTTGGCTATAGCTAAAAATATACCCGTGCTACTTATGACTGGTTTTGTGCTCCAGGGTCACACATGTGATTTTCTAACACATTCATCATCCATATCAAGTGAATTCGCAGCTGAACGTTGGAGGACCCAGAACGACACTCACCTCGTCGTATACTCCGTCGCAGCTTCCCACAGAAGGCGTCGATACGCGGCAGCTCCCCGCTCTCCTCTGGGGTGGAGGGGCTGAGCTCGGGGGAGCTGGGGCCCCGGCTGAGGTCCAGAGGGGCCCTGGTGCAGGTGGGTGGAGGGGAGGTGATGAGGGGGGTGTAGGGAGACGTTGGGCTGCTGGCCGCAGAAGAAGTGGCCGTCGACAGGTCCAGAGCTCCACCCTTACAGCTCACAGGAGAGCTGAGGGACAGCTTCCGCAAGTGGATGGGGGAAGAGGTGCGCGAGGGGATGGAGACGGGCGGAGGAGAGGAGAACTTGCGAGACAGACGGGGGGATTTGTTGTTCAGGTGCTCTCCGCTCCAGGGGCCTTGGTTTGTGGCGAAGAAAAGCTCGAGGGACCTAAGTCATCAGCATAAGATGGAAACAAGTGAATAAATGCTCCGCACAACCAGATCTGCCCTTACAAAAATATCTATCTATCTATCTATCTATCTATCTATCTATCTATCTATCATTCTGTCTATCCATCCATCCATCCATCTTTCATTCTGTCGTTCAGTCTATCCGTCCATCTATCTATCCATCCATCCATCCATCTATCTATCCATCTATCTATCGTTCTGTCTATCCATGAATCCATCCATCCATCCATTCATCCATCATTCTATCTATCGTTCTGTCTGTCTGTCCATCCATCCATCTATCTATGACCCTGCTTCACAATGGAAGTCATTTACATATGTAATTCTTAAAGGTACAGTAGCAAATACAATCTGCATAGCTCTACGGATCACAAAGACGGTGGGAAATGATCATGAAAAACTAAATTATGAAAACAAACCCGTTTAACTGATAATATAATATGGACATGAGAGAAAATAAAGTCCACAAACATGTTAAACAAAAAGAGACAGAGGGAGAGACGAGCGATGAGTTACTTGGACTGGTCCAGCGCAAGCCTTGTGATCTTCAGGCTGTAGTCTGGACAGATGGAGGTGATGGACAAACGGTCGGACGAATGATACTGAACCCTGCGAGTGACAGTGAGGGAGGAACAGGAGGATTGTGGGAAGCAGAGGATCAAGGGAACAGAGTGAGTTCTGTAGTCTGTATTCTAAAGACACAGATGAAGTCAAACCTTAAAAGGTTAGTTCACAAAAAAATTAAAATTAGCCTGTGTTTTACTCACCCTCGAAGCATCCTAGGTGTATGTGACTTTCTTCTTTCAGACGAATCCAATCGGCATAATATTAAAAACTGTCCTGGCCCCTCCAAGCCTTTCAATGGGGGTAAGCGGGTGTTTGTTGTCAACAGTTCAGAAGATGTGAAATAAAGTGCGCGTATCCGTAATAAAACGTCCCTCACATGGCTCCGGGGGGTGAATAAAGGCCTCCTGTAGTGAATCCATACATTTTTGTAAGATAAATATCCAAATTTCAAATGTAATAAACACTTTTTTCTCACTTCCGCTGACTGTGGTACACGGAAGCCGTTCCGGCGGATGACGTAGGACGTAGGCGTTGCGTGATTAGTGACGAGCACGGAGAGAGAACAAAACACAACGCCGGTCATGAATTAGAAGCACAAAACGAGGATTTGTAAAGAAAAATGTCGGAGGATTTCGATATGAGCCAAGAGGAAACTGGTTTTCCTTTGCTAAAGTAGCTCCTGCATTTCTCAGAGGTGCGCGCACGACGCCTACGTCCTACGTCATCTGCCTGGACGGTTTCCGTGTACCACAGTCAGTGGAAGTGAGAAAAAAGTGTTTATTACATTTGAAATTTGGATATTTATCTTACAAAACGTACGCATCAATTCGCTACAGGAGGCCTTTATTCACCCCCCGGAGCTGTGTGAGGCGTTTATTACGGATGCGGGCACTTTATTTCACATCTTCTGAACTGTTGACAAAAAACACCCGCTTACCCCCAATGAAAGGCTTGGAGGGGCCAGGACAATTTAATATAACTCTGATTGGATTCGTCTGAAAGCAGAAAGTCACATACACCTAGGATGCTTTGAGGGTGAGTAAAACACAGGCTAATTTTCATTTTTGGGAGAACTAACCCTTTAACATTTGTATGCATCTTTTAGTGTACTGTAAAAGTAATGGTGGTTTTGTGTATTATACAGATCAATAAAAATCCATAAAGAAAGAAAATCACTTAATCTGCATTTTACCTAATAATGTTTACATTTTAAACCTTTCTTGCACATATACTGGAGGATTAGATTTGCTTTTTTATTTTATTGCCTTCAGTTTGCATGTTTGAATTTGCAAATTTGTATTTCGACTGAAAACTGATTAAAGAAATCATTAAAAGATAAACTGAATATCCAAAAAGTTCTGTTCAAAAGTTTGTGAGCAGTAAGACTTATATATATGTGTGTGTGTGTGTGTGTGTGTGTGTATATAGTGAGAGAGAGAGAGAGAGAGCCTTGCGAAAGTATTCATACCCCTTCATTTGTTTTCACATTTTGTTATGTTGCTGCATTATGTTAAACTACTTTAAATTACTTTTATTTCCACATCAATGTACACTCCATACACCATACTAACAAAGCACAGACAGAACTGTCACAGAACAAATCACTTCGTAAATTTATTAAAAATAAAAAAATTGAAATAAGTACAGTACATTGCATAAGTATCCATACCCTTAACTAAATATTTAGCTGAAGCACCTTTACAGCCTCAAGTCTTTTTTTGTTTTATGCGACAAGCTTTGCTCATCAGCATTTGGAGACTACATGCTTCTGTGACCCTTCAATGAAGCAGATTTTTTTTCTGAACTCTTTCCCAGATGCGTGGCTTGATGCAAACCTGTTTCTGAGCTCTGTAGGCCGTTCTTTCGACCTCAGGGCTTGGTTTTTTTCTTGCTAATTACCTATAAGGCCCTGAATGGTTTCGCACCTCAGTATTTGAGTGAGCTCTAATCACATTATAGTCCTTCACGTCCGCTGCGATCTCAAAACTCTGGCCCTTTGATAATACCTAGAATGTCAAAATCAACTGCGGGTGGGAGATCGTTTTCCTATTTAGCGCCCAAACTCTGGAACAATCTACCTAACACTGTTCGGGAAGCAGACACACTCTGGCAGTTTAAATCTAGATTAAAGACCCATCTCTTTAACCTGGCTTACACATAATATACTATCGCATTTCTATAATTCAGATCCGTTAAAGGATTGTTAGGCTGCGTTAATTAGGTCAACTGGAACCAGGAACACTACCCAAAACACCCGATGTACTTGTTACATCATTAGAAGAATGGCATCTACGCTAATATTAGTCTGATTCTTTCTTATTCCGAGGTCACCGTAGCCACCCAATCCAGTCCGTATCCAGATCAGATGGTGGATCAGCACCTAGAGATGACCTCTACAGCCCTGAATGCCAGCGGAAACCAGGACAACTAGATGAGCCTCAGAGACTGATCCCCAGTGAAGACCCTGTCTCCTAGATGGCCATCGGGACAAACCACAGGAACCAGATGAGTCCTCTGCACAATCTGACTCTGCTGCAGCCTAGATTTAAACTGCTGATTTTGTCTGGCCAGAGGAGAATGACACTATTTCAACACACTATTTCCTCGTCTAAATACTGTAAAGCTGATGTAAAGCTACATCATTGTTCAATTATAATAATTATATTATAATTATATCATTGTTAAAAGCGCTATACAAATAATAGTGACTTGACTTGACTTTTTGCTCTAACCTATTTGCCACAAGTTAACTTCACTTGAAGTGTAGTAACATTTACAAGCAATATGAATGCTCCCGAGCTAAATTTCAATTGTCCCAGATAAGGGTATGAGTACTTATGCAACGGAATCATTTAAGCTTTTTATTTGTAATAAATTTGCAAAGAAGTATTTTTGCTTTGTCATTATGGTGTATGGAGTGTAGATTGATGTGAAAAAATTTAGGGTTATGAATACTTTCAAGGCATATATATATATATATATATATATATATATATATATATATATATATATATATATTTTTTTTTTTTTTTTTTCAATTGAATTTTTAATTTTCTGTTTTCAGCAGCCATTTCTCCAGTTTTAAATAAAAATGTAATTATTTGATAATTATAATTACTATTATTAGAAAACATTGTAAACACCTGTCATTTTTTATATGTTTAATGTATCTTTGCTGAGTAAAAGTACCAATTTCTCAAAAACAAAATCATAGAAATCCCAAGCCTTTGAACGGCAATATACTTACCTAAAATGAGCTTCAGATTAAGTGTATCACAATCATCACAATAATGACTGGCATTCAGACAAGGATGGAGAACATGTTTAAATGTGTGACAGTCAAACAAAACATTTAGATGAAAGCAATGATGAAATTAATCATTTTTGCACTTCCTTTGCACTGGAGAAAAAAAAAAAACTGCTAGAGTGACAGATACTCTAACCTGACAGGTATAGACGTGAAGGGTTTCTTGTAGATGTCAGCCAGTTTGTCCATCACAACAGCAGCGGTGGTGAAGATGCGGTAGGTGTGGAGGAAGGTGTTGAGGAAGTCGATGGACAGGAAGCGCAGGTCAGTCAGTCGTTCCAGGAGTCTCTCCACGCTGGCGTAACGGATCTGTGGCACCTTGCAGGAGTTCAGCGTCTTACTGAAGCAGATGTCTACATCGTCTTTATGCAGTCGGGCGTCAGACCTGCAGACATGAATAAGCAACATATAACTAATAACTATTTACAGTGAACACATCTGGACTAAGTCTGTGTCTGTCTGTAAACTAAAATTAAAACTAAAACTATTAAAACTATAAACTATTTACTTTTTTGTTAATTGGAATTGTGCTGAAATGAAATCTAAATATTAGATAAAAGTCTTAAAGTTAAATGGAATTTAGAAATAATATCTTGGCAGCTAACTGAAAAAATGTTTTAAAAACATTTTAAATACATAGATTTTTATTTTAAAACAAATAAAATATTTATATTTTATAATAAATATTTGTTTTGATATTATTTAATTTTAAATAAATAAACAATTGATTTAAAATAAATATGTATTTACTGCATTTAAATAAAAAATGTTAAAAATGTCTTTTAAATAATTAAAACAAAAATACATTTTACGTGTTTATTTTTATTTTGTGTGTGTGTCTATAAATGTAAATAAATATTAATTTAAAATGAAGCATATTTATGTTAAATACATACATTATTATTGTAAAATAAACAAAATATTTGTTTTAATAATAAAACATAAAGAAAATTAGAGATGAAATAAAGCTGAAGCACTACAATTGCTAAAAATAAATAAAACCAAAACAGATAAAACACTAATTTAAATGTCTAATTTAAAAATCCAAGTTATAATAAAATAACACTGGAGTGCTTGTGTTTTACTTGATCATGTGAGGTACGGTGACTTTGGAGTTGTCCTCAAACACGCTGGTCATCAAGCCATTGCAGCGAATGTTGTCAATGCACTAAATGGCATAAAAATAGAGAAAAGAAAAATAGAATGAAGCAACTTCACACTCACATTCTAGCAACTGTAACAGGAGTCGAAATGAACAAACTAGGGGTGCATAATATATCTGTAAACAATCATTATCAGCTAATATTAGCATGTTAAATTATCAGCATTCGTCTGATTAGGCTGATACTGATAACATATAATATAAGTGCTTATTTTTCCTACTCAAATTGTTTTAATAAGATGAAATTAAAGAGTTCATCTGAAGCACATACAATTATAGATAAATAAATAAACAAAAAGACCAAAACAGTTACCAGTATTAACCCAAAATTTGCATACCAGGTTATCCCTAGGGCAAAGTGTAAATAATAGAGAGTTCATACTAAAAATATTATGCAAAAACCTTACCGTAAAGTCAGAGAAACTATTTTTGGCAATGCAATGCAAATATAATGGAAACTTCTCACTCTTGTGCATTTCATGCATGTTGCTTTCTAGCTAGAAAACATGAACTTCAGCTCTTTGGGTTTGATTGAATCTCTACATTTCTGAGCTTGAATAAATTGTTTAATTCTTGTGCATGCATTATTGTTTCATATGAGCTGTGATATTCATAGAAAAAGCTGTCTGTAGTTTGTTCTACAGATACAAAAGGTCTGAATAAGCGAGGTGCATGTATTGTGTCGATTGTACCTGGCTCATGTCGCTGGTCCAGGCTGCTTTCTCCTGCCGAGACGGAGCAAGCAGAACGACTGAAAACGACGGACCATCAGCAGGTTCAACCACTATTTTAAACTCCAGATGGTTGAATCCCTGACCAGCAGCATTATCTGAGGAGATTGGAAATCAAAATTCACTCTATTTACTATATTGATAGTTAGCTTTGTGCTGGTATCACTAGGTTTAATGGTAGCAATAAAGTCGTATAGACGGCGTTTTTTTGGCGTCACACTTACAGTCTTCATCATTGGCGTCCAGCTCCTCGATAAGCGTACACTCGATCAGTGACAACTTGCCTCCCTGCTGTGGTTTTGAAGAAAGGCACTTTTATTATAGTTGTTTTATGCTTTTGCATGAAACAGTTAAAGTAAAAATTCACCCAGATGTCTGAACTGGTCTTTTCAACAAAGGTGAACAGTGACCGATACTGTATATAAAAAAGTGGGGTAGGAACAACATTGACGGTGATTAATTGATGAGAATATTTTAGGGTGAATGATTCCTTTAAGAAATTTAAATAATTTTGATTTCTTTAATTGCTGAGGTGTTGTTATTTTCAGGGTGACTCAATTCACTTTGAGAAGGTGCATATTTTTATTTCTGATTAATTTAAAATAAATAAATAATATTAATTTAAAACAATACACATTTATTAAAAATAATTTCTTCATTTTAAAATAATTAAAATACTTATATTTTGATCATATATATATATATATATATATATATATATATACACACACACACACACACACATTTAAATGAAGAATATAATAATTCCGAAAACAATTTAAAATAATAATAAAATGTTTATTTTAAAGCAATTTTATTCTTAAAGAAATATTGATTTTTAAAATAATTTTGAAATAAGAAAATATTGTTAATTTTAAATAAATAATGCAGATCTACTTTAAACATTAAAAAATATATAATTTAAAATAAAAAATAATATTTATATTTAATATTTTAAATAATACATATTTATTTAAAATTTTACATTACATTTTATTTTAGAATAAATACAATTATTTAAATAATAATTAAATGTAATATTTAAAATAAATTTATTGTATACAGTAAATTTATTTTAAATATTACAAAATAACATTTTGTGTGACCTATTCTTTTAAGAAACTCGAAGCATCACTGATTCTTTGTATTGCTGAGCTGTTATTATCTTCAGAGGGACTCGACTCACTTTGAGCAGGTGCAGTTTGCCACCCGAGGTGCGTGTGCAGATGAGGAAGTGTTTGGTGAACAGGAAACACTGGCGTTCAGCTTCTTTCCTGAGTGACAGCGAGCCCAGACGCACCTTACTCAGTTTACCCTTCTCCACGGAGGGCAGCTGAATCAGAGAGCCTACAGCACACACACACACACACACACACACACACATCAGCTCATTACCCAGAGGAAGGAGAACATTAAAGACAGTGTTTCAGGGAGAGAGGGCAGCGCTGTCTCATCCAGAGATGATTTTCTATGAGACAAGATGCATTAAAATGGCACATTAGATCTCATTAGAGCACATTTCACACCTTGCTGTCAGTGTGGAGCAGAGCTGAATGAGATCAGTGTATGGGTGGAGCAGAAACAATCACACACTCATATTCATACGAAACTACTAACTGACTCCAGTTAAGCTGGTCAACTTTTGTTTTAAATAGTGCTGTCATACAATTAATCGCAGTTAATCACATCCAAAAAAAGTTTTTGTTTACATAATATATGTGTGTGTACTGTGTATATTTATTATGTATATATAAATACACACACATGCATGTACATATTTAAGAAAATATGTTACGTTTATATATTAAATATATCTATATATGATATCATTTATATGAATATAAATATATACATGTAAATACATGTAATTATTTTCAATATATATGCTGTATGTGTGTGTATTTATATATATACATAATAATATACACAGTACACACACATATATTAAGTAAACAAAAACTTTTATTTTGGATGCGATTAATCGCGATTAATCGTTTGACAGTACTAGTTTTAAATAAAGAAACAATAATAATATACAACAAACAAATAATACATATGTGTCAGGGTTCTGTCACTTTGGTCTAGTGTTATTCATGGTTTTGTGACAGAGCCCTGACACTCCCGTCATGTCCTGTTTTTATGTGGGTGAGTGGCTTCGAGTGTGCTTGAGCCGTGCGCTCTTGTCTGCGTGCCTTGTTTCGTGTTGGAGCGTGGTGTTCGGATCCCGGCACTCATGTCTTGAGTTTCGGTGTCGTGTCGGGGTTCGGACACTCGCGATCCATGTTCTGTCTGGTTGTGTGAGCGTGCGGTCTCGAGTTCGCTCAGCCATGCGCTCTTTTGTCCGCGCATGTTGTGTTTTGAGTTGCACGCAGTTCGTGTTTTTATCGGCTGTGTGCATTCATGTTATGTCTTGTGCTGTGTGGCATGCAGCTTGTGTTTTTCACTGGCTGTGTGCTTTCATGTCGTCATGTCTTGCGTGAACGAGTATTCTCATTAGCTGCGTGTTCGTGTCCTGTTTAGCACATGGCTGGTGATTTGTATTATTGGCCATGTGCTTGTATTTTTGTTTTGTGTGAGCACATGGCTTTTGTCTTAGTTTTATGTGTGCCATGTGCTCTCATGTCAATTGTCTTGACCCCACCCGTCTTGTTTCCTGATTATTGGTTAATTTGCCCCACCTGTTTTCCTCGTTATCCTCCTAATTTGCTCATTTTATAATCTTCTTGTGTTTGCAGTCCTGTGCCAGTTCGTCATCAACATTCCCGTTGAATGTTGTTTGTTACTGCCCTGCCTTCTCTTGCTGCCAGCTGTCCTGTTTTTCCCCTACGGGGTAGTTTTGGTTTGTTTTGTTTATTTTTATTATCAATAAAAAGCCCATTCTCCTGCAACACTGAGTCCTCGCCTCATCCCTTCACCCCAACCCTGACACATATGTATTTTAAATAAATAAATTTTTATTTCAACACAAATAACATATTATTTTTGTTTGCTTGTAAATATGATTTTATATTTGTCACTTAAAGAAATAATATTAATTTTAAAACAATTAAAACTTATTTGTATCATATATAAAAATAATATATATTTATATTAAATAGTTTTAGTTCTTAATTAAAATTTTTGTTTGTAATAAATATTTTTACAAACAAATATTAATTAAAAATGACTATAAATAAAGAAATAATGTTAATTAAAATAAATATCTTATTTTAAAGCAAAAAGTTTTGATTAAATAAAATATTAGTTTCATTTTGTATAATACATTTATATAATGTATTATATAATTTTTTTGCATTTTAAATTAAAAATGATCAGAATTTATAACAAAAACTATTCATTGTAAAGAAATAAATTTGAATTAAATAAAAAAAAATTTAAAAAAACAATGTTTAACATTTAAAAAGAGAACTAATGCATATTTGTAGGTACATTTAAAAGTGAACATCTGACCCATAAAAATGATTTTCCTTGCCGTAACATGATAGGTCAGAAATCAGTAATATTTAATCATTTAAATAAATCAAACCATCAAATAAATATAACAAACAAACAAAAATAGCTACTGTGGATCAGCTTGTAGAAAATGGCACTAGCAATGTGAAGTATTGGGGTAGAAAATAATTTGAAGAGGAAGTGTCCTGCAATCAAACACCCTGCTGCTCCATTCATGTGACTGTAATGAACTGTGTGTCTCACCCTGCCGTACAAACGTCTGACTGGTGTCCAGCAGAATATCACAGCCCTCCACGATCATTCGCTCGATCGCCAGATTCTTACGAATGTTTTCTGTGTCACTCACTTCATCGTGCATCATTCTGAGATTAAACACACAAACACACAGCTGTATCATCCCATAAATGGATTTGAAGTGTATTTTAAGGAGTTTGGAAGAATGCTAGTCAATTGAAATGTGAATTGGACTATATTCAGCCATGACATAAACTAGGCTTGTGAGAAAGTGTGATCAATGCCTTGGTCACGTGAATGTTAATAATACAATTCAAAAGCCTTGTTTGCATTTAAATCATCACTTTTTCCATAGAGGAAGCACTTACACTAATGGGGCTGTTTGATATGAGAGTTTCATCTTAGAATAACCATGTGTTTAGTGGATACAATCTGATATAATTTCACAGAAGTGTATGGCATCTTACTGCTTTCACTAGGATGATTTTAAAAGTTGGTAAAGAAATAAGAGAGAATACAGCAATTAAAAATAAATAATTAGTACATATGCATTTTAAATAATTTTTTTATTTTATTTTAAAACAAATAAAAGATTTATGTTTTTATACTAAATATATATTTTTCAAAATAAATTATATAATTTTTAAAATCATATTAATAAATTAATTATACAAATGTATTTTAAAATATTATTTTTATTTTTATAATTTTGATTGAAACAGAAAACGTAAATATCAAATTTAGAATCTTCGCTCTTAAAAATAAAGGTTCCAATTAGAACAAACAATGTTTTTACATTCTGAATCAATAAAAGAATGGTATGAACAACTTTGAATTCTCTAGTTCTTTGTTATACTCTCTATGTTCTGGTGCTTTATAGCCAAAATACTGGTCTGAAGGCTTTTCGAAGCCTTTTTTTAGCTTTCACTCACTTGGACAGTTCCTCAAGTTTGGATTTGGCAAATTCCAGACTCTTGCGCTCCACATGTTCATGAGGCGTATGGGCGAGGAGCTCGTGAAGGGTGATGATGTACCGCGGGATCTAATAGTAACAATTTAAATACACAATTACTCATTTTGACACAATGGACCACAGTGAAATGAAATGCAATATGCAGTATGCTAGTGTTACTATCGGTTATTCTCACACTCATCACTCAAAGGTCAGAGATCAGCGGTTCACCTGAAACATGGGGTAGGTGAGGAAGGTTTCCAGCATTCGGCCCTCACAGGCGGCGTTTGCTTCATACTGCTTCAGAAGCTTGTCAAAGTCCCGGTTCTGTTTACAGTTCGCCAGAACCTGCAAACTGTACTGATGGTTTCGCACAAACTCCTGATAAATGTTCAGCATCGGCAGCAAGATGTCGAAGAGATCGGCTGAAACGTCACAGTACGGTTTTGCATCATGTTTATGTGAACATTGTTAGACAAAATTATGATATGTAAGTGGTCATGAGCATTAGAAGTCAATAACACACTTGTCTCTGCAAAATTATTTATATATTTTCTATTCTGGCTTGTGTAGATTACTAGATGTTATTATGATGTTCATTTTTACTCTATGTGTGGAGAGTAAAAAAGCATTTCACTGCATGTATGACATATAAATAAACTCACCTAACACTAAGGTTGGCCAGTTGGCTATCCGAGCCTTCAAGCCTTGATGGAATATCTCATGGAGAAACATTATCGTCTCACTTACAAATAAAGAAAAAATGAGAAATGCATGGAGCATCAATTTCTGATACTTAAAAACAGATATTATACTTTCAAAAAGAGTTGCATATAGTTGCATATTGTAAAAAGATGATAGTTGCATATTTTAAACATTTATTGGTGGTGTCTGAATAAAAGTAATTTTTTCTTGATCAACAGCCTGACAAAATAAAAAATAAAAAACTGAAATACTGTATAAAGCTTGTTTCTACCATGGAATAAAAAACTAAAAGTGATTCATAACTAAAGTAATTGTGACTTGTATCTCAAAATTCTGACTTTTATATTACAACTGTAATTCAACTGAGTTCATATAAAAAAAATTGCAAGATAAAAAATTGTGAGAAAAATCGTTGCAATCACTGTTTTCATAATTTATTCTGTGATGGAAAAAAACAAATCGCAGATAAAAATAATGTCAAGATATAAACTCGCAATTATAAAAAGAAAAGTCAGAATTGTGAGATAAAAGTCCCAATTAATTTTTTTATTTTTTATTCAGTGAGATAAAAAAAAAAAAAAAAAAAAGTCAGAATTGTGAAAAAATAATTCTCAATTACCATTTACATTTTTTAATTCCCTGGTGGAAACAAAAAAAGAAAAATGCAAATTATAATTCCAAGACAAAAATCCGAATTGCAAGATATAAACTCATAATTCTGAGAAAAATTCATAATTGTGAGATATAAATTCAGAACTGCAAGGTATAATCTTGCAATTGCAAGAAAAAAGTCACAATTACCTTTTTAATTTGTTATTTTGTAGTGGAAACAAAAAATCAGAATATTAAGACATCAGTTCAGAAAAACAAGTCAGAATTGTAAGATACAAACTCAGAACTGTGATTTATAAACTGGCAATTGCAAAAAAAAAAAAAAAGTCAGAATTTGTGAGATAAAAAGTCACAGTTACTTTTTAATTTTTTATTCAGAGGTGGAAACAGGCTTCCACAGTATTCCTCCGAGTTGACCATCAGAACATGAATTATACCTATTAAGGAAGATGCTGCTGACATCGTCATGACTAATGGGGGGTTTTTTGGAGCTGGCCGCCATCCTGAGCGGCCGTAGGAAGCAGTTGACCAGAATGGAGAGCTGGAGCACATACTCCGTCTCGGCCTCCACCATGTTAAAGACTATCTGGTTTCTCTTTCTCATGCTTTCGGCGTGAGGTGAGCAGATGTAGTCCTGCACGATGATCTTCCACTTCCTCCTGCACAGCCAACCACGCATGAAGCTTTGCACCTGCGAGAAAACACGCAATGGAGACGCCCAAATGACTGCACTTACACTAGACACAATAGCAAACATTACTGTGTAAATGAGGTGGATTTATAATTGTGAACAAATGTACAATCCAAATGTAGACAATCATATACCTTCTTGATTTTCTTGATATCTGGATCTTCTTCCTCTTGATTGGACTCATAGGGCAACATTCCCTCTTTTGTTTTATTCAGAACGACAATCTAAAACACAGTTAACACAGTTTATATAGACATAGCAGGGTTGCCATGGTTTTCTTGTACAATTGGGCTTTAGAAAAATGTTGAAAATGCTTTTGCTGGAAATTTATATTTTTTGGGGACTCCTTTTATAATGCACCACGGCCACCAAAAAGGTTTATTTGCAGACAAAAAACTATGAAGATCTTTTTACTAATGTGCATTGATCCTTTCCTGTTAATACCTGGCAACCAAAGGACCACTGAAAGAGCATAGAGAGACGGTGTGGACATGTTTGCTGTCATGTCACAAACAAAAGGTTGCATGAGTGTATATATATATATATATATATATATATACACATATATATTCAGTAACTTAAGAGGTATAGAGTACAGTAAACAATAAATATGCAAATACTACATATAAACTAGTCTAGCTAAAATCATTCAAATGTAAAAAAAAAAAAAAAACCTTAACATTTTATTTTAAGTCCATTTATAGGAATCCAGCAGCTGTCGACTGTGACTGGATGCTTAAAAACAAGTTTAGTTTATATTCATTTACGGTTGGTTTTGGGCTGGATGCTTTTCTGAGAATAAAAAAATAAAAAGGTAAATGCAATTTTTTTTATTGCACAATTCTGACTTTTTTCCCTTGCATTTTCAAGTTTATACCTCACAATTCTGAGTAAAAAAAAAAAAAAAACTGCGAGACTATCTTACAGACAGAGTTGTATGCATAGCTATGTCAATATAACATGCTGTGACAGTGTTATTATTATTCATAGCTCACATTTTATGCAATTTATCATGCAAAATGCTTAAAAAAAAAATTGTAAACTTTAATAAAAGAGAGTAACTAGTCTAGATAAAATCATCCAAATAAAACAGAAAAAAGAAAAGAAAATATTTATCAAAACATCTGTCAACTGTGATTGGACGCTGGAAAATTTGGGCGTTTTCATTCCTAATGTGTGGGTTTTGAAGTGTACATTTTTCTGTGACCTGGTAACCCTGGACAGAACTGATGAAGATGAACTGACCTCTGCCTTCAGTCTCTCGATCTCTGTATCCTGGTCTTCCAGTTGTGTCCGCAGCTGATTTGCTGCCACCTTTTCCGTCTCCATGATCTGCACCAGATGGATGTATTTCTGCATGAGAACTTCCCGCTCGATGATGAGGTCTGAATAACTGCCAGCGACAGCAAAAGAACAAAGATGGTTAGAAACATTTACAAAGAGAAACTCTGAGTGCTAAATAAATCAATGAGCCACTCATACTGTGCCACTTAATTGCAATGCAAAGCCAAACCTATAGGAAGTCTTTTCACTTAAAAAATGTATAAGCCTATTTATTTTGCTATCCTAACTATGCATGCTTACAGTATACATTCTGCATTATTTTCTCATCCATCATAACTGACCTGCAGCTCACCAGTGATGTAGAGTGAAAGATCTGTGTGAAATGTGTGATGCTTGCTTTCCTACCTCATAACAATTCCATCATAACTACAGTACATGCTGCTAAGCCAGTTTAGTAAAGGCCCCACTGAGGTCCTGATATATTAACCACATGGCAAAACTCTGACGTAAATGTCAAAACATACTTTTCAATAAGATTTTCAATTGAAAACAATGCAATGAGAAGCATTTTCAGTGGTGCATGCATCATTTCTACATATTTAGCTATAGCTGTTAGGATGTATGGTCTTGGTTTTATTTGAAACACAATCCAGAAAAAAAAACAATGAAGTTCTTAAGTTATCTTTAGTTTAAGTATTAACTTAGTCTCAGATGTTTCTCCTAAAATTCATTTGGAGGAATAAAAACAGGCATAAATTAGACCATTTTTGACATACAGTATGAGTGTAGTGCTATAAATTAAAATGGATAGCAGCTCAGAAAATTTGGTCAATTGTTTCATATCAAGATCTTTGACTTTTGATTATAAACATAGAATTTAGTTGATATTTGTAATAAGATTTCATTTCTATATAATAGGTTTTAAATGTATTCATTATATATATATATATATATATATATATATATATGCTTTAACTATAATTTATAAGTTTTCACTTTAATTTTAGTTAAAAGTTTTAGTAATTTTTTGTCATTTTTTGTTGTGTGTTTTTGTCAGTTTTTTTTAAAAATATGTCTGTATAGTTTTTGTTAATTTTATTTCTTAATTTCAGGTATAGTTATTTTAGTACTTTAAACTAAATTAAATTGAGAAATTAGCAGAAATAAAATAAGTTTAAGGTTTTTTTGTATTTTATTTTATCAGTTAACCAATATTTTAAGTAACAGAAATTTTTCTTCAATTTAAACAAAACTGATAAATTAGAGGAAATAAAACAAAATCTTTCTTTCTTTTCTCTTTCTTTCTTTCTTTCTTTCTGTTAACAGTTATTCCAAGTAAGAAATGAAAATAGTATAATTTTCATAATATAATAATATAATTTTTTATAGTTTTCGTTAACTATAATAACCCTGGTGTGGGATTGCTGAGGTCTTTTTTCTTCTGAAAAGCAGGAGACTTCAGCAAAAGTCTTCATTTGCGTTGCTATATAGAAGAAACAACTGATTTTTCTTTCCTACAGAAAGGTTGTTACATGACAAGCTAACCAGCTCAGCAAAACCACATTATGTTCTCCAAAGATGTTGAGTGTTCTGTCGTTTTATTGTACCTGGCCTGTTGAATGGCCTCCACCCACTCATTACAATCAGCATCCTCTTCTGTCCGCAGCTCCAGAGGTTTCTGCCCATCATGGCCGAAAATCACCAGGAAGTAATACTGAAAAAGATGAGAGTGGAAGCCACAAATAAGCATTCAGTATTCATAGTGCATTTGGCAGCATTTGGTGAGCAGCATTAATATAGTTCTGACCTAAATAGAGACGCTTCCAGCAGCCACTAGCATGAACTTGCATGCACTTGTTAAATGGAAATGACAGTAGACGTGTTACTGAGTAATTTTGCCTTAAATCATGAAGCAGCATGTGAAACAGCCAATCAAAAGAAGATAATATAATAAAACACCAAGCGCGTCGCCAACACACAGTGGAAAAAAATATGAATAGATTATACTGTATCTCAAAGGGGAAAAAAAGTGAAAAATAAATCAATAAATATATATATTAGTGCTGTGTGTGTGTATTTATATATATACATAATAAATATACACGGTACACATACATATATTATGTAAACAAAACTTTTATTTTGGATGCGATTAATCATTTGACAGCATATACACTGTATATATATATATATATATATAAATAACGCTCATGTTGTGTTTTGGTTATTTTGACTTTGATTTTCTTCTTCCCCTAGTTAATGTCATCACCAGAGCTGGGTAGATTACTTACGAATTGTAGTCCATTACTGGTTACTTGATGAAAACTGTACTGTAATCAAGGTTACTCATTTTAGGTATTGTAATTGAACTACTTTTCAGATTACTTTTATAAAACTTGTTTTAAACGTACATTAAACATACAATATTCATATAAAAAAGCAAAGAAAAAGAAAACATATTCCATTTTTTTATATCAACATCATAAAATGCATTAAACTTTACATTACCCCAGGGTTTGCCAAACTGGGCTCAATGCAAGAGTGTCTTCAGTGGGTTTGTGAGTTGATAAAAAGCTAATCAATTACATCTTAAAAATGTACAATAAAAATCATTTAAATCCTTGAACACTAAATATAAATATTTTACTTGTTTACATACATATCAGTGTGACCATTAACTGACATTAGAGAACTGCAAACTAAACTATTTGAAATATGAAGTTCCTCAGAGATATTCCAAGTCTTCCAGGTTTGAAATGTTTTCGTCCAGACTTCCATTATGAATAATTCAATGCTATTGTGTGAATAATATTTCATCATGTAATCCATAAAAAGTAACTATAATCAGATTATGAGCATTTTAAAATGTAATATGCTCTAATTACAAGTACTTAAATTTTGGAATCTGATTACATAATCCAGATTATTTTTATTTATTTATTTTTTTGAGATACCCCTTTGTTATACTTGTTGTGTGACTGGCCTACAAAATACAAACAATGGCTTATAAATTTGTCTTTATGCTATATTATTACCAAAACATTGTATTCAATCTTTTGGTTAACGTATTTACGATCAATTAATGCAGGTTTTGTACTTATTTTTGAAACTGCTTGATGATCTTACGCAGCTCGGTTTTTGAGTGAATATTGCCAAAATTACCGACAAATAATGCTTTTTTTCCACTGAAAAGCTGATGCATTAGCTCAGATCAATAAGGCCTATGACCAATCAGTTTCAAAAAGAATCCATGATTTCAGCATAATGAGAGTTCAGCAGAAACACTAAATTAGGATTTTCACTACAGATTTAATTTTCTGATGTATATTCACTTGATTATGGATAGAAATATGACCTGGACACGCTCTTGACAGGTTCACCCTCAAATAAGTGATGGAGCGAAAGAGCCAGAAAACTGTGAGTGTGTTTTATAGGATGTAGGCTTAAGGGCTCGTTTGTGTTCTCATGATGCACGGCTGGTGTGTGTGTGTGGTTATGTAACCGGCAGAGCTTCTCCTCTGTCTTTAATGCGCTGTCCTGAGCCTCAGGCCTTGTTTAAACCGAGAGATAACAATAGACACGGCCGGCCCACAAATACATCGGATTCTGTTTCACTTTCACCGACCCACAGAACTATCATCTCCCACTGAATGCCATAAAATCAGCTTTATGCTGACAGGTCAGAATTCATACTCATATCTGACTCATTTGCATCATTTTTGCTAGCAGCTCTAGATGCGTGTTTTCTTGGGTCACGCACATAAACGCACACAGATTGTTCTTCCGAAGTCATACACTGTAGACTTTCATTCAGATAACCCCGTCTGAGAGAAACACGCTGCCAGAAGGGCTACTATTCTTAGACGGGAACCCAAAACTGTGTTGCACATGTGTGAGGCCCATTTACGGTCAGCAGAGCTCACGAAACCGCAAGAATCACGGGATACGCTTCTTCCAGACGGACTACATCTGTAAGAATCCAGAAAAAATGACAAAATCAACATGCAATGGCATTTATGCTGTAAGAACAGTTCAAATTTAAAAATGTAAATAGCTAATATTAAAAAAAATCATATTTTTTAAGGGCAGAAATGAACTTATTTCAAAAAACAAAAACATACTTAATTTTTTAATTCATATGATTTAAAAACAGGCATGAATGAACGTTTTCCACTGGGAATTGTAACAGTTTGGTTTTATAGTTGTAACATATTTTTTTTTATTTGGATTTTATTTTATTTTCAATGCGATTAAGAATCAAATCATTACATTATACTACTGAAACAAAATAAATGAATAATGAATATTAAAATAACTTTATACTATATTTAAAATACTTCTAATATATTTGAATAAAAACTTAAAATATATAAATCATTCAGATATAAATGTACACTACTTCACTGTACACTAAATTTATTTTATTTTATTTTGCAAACCATAACAGATTTTTGAATACAAATTTCAAAAGAACAGCATTTCATTGTTTTCAACATTGATAATAATAATAATGTGACACTGAAGACTGGAGTAATGATGCTGAAAAATCAGCTTTGATCACAGCACATAATTTATATTAGCTATATTTTAAAATATATACACACAGAAAACAGTTATTTTAATTAGTAATAATATTTCACAATATTACTGTTTTTACTGTTTCCAATAAATGCAGCCTTGGTGAGCAGAAGAGAGTTCTTTCAAAACATTAAAAAAAAGAAATCTCACCAACCCCAAACTTTTGAACATATAAAGTGCAAGCAGACTGAATTTCTCATTTCATTTGCAGTTTTTAAAGATAGTAAATGATCTAAAACAATAAACAGGGTAAGCTTAAATATTAATGTAGACTTTAAAGGGAAAAGAACTCAAAGTCGGCTGACGCAGTAGGAAGCTGGTGATGTATAAGTGCTGCAAGCATAATAATACAGTGGCACTTCAACATGACATCAAACCTGATTTCCATGGTAACACAAGTCATTGGCACGCTGGTGGTTGTGTCAAGCATATTTCATTTGCATCTGAATCTTTATCATGTACGTTCAAAGAGGGAGATGAATGTACTGCTGCATGGCCGAGACTGGAGCGAGAGGAAATATCGGTCAATCGGATAATGCAGTTATGAGCACTTTGAATCACAATAACTCAAACTGGATTAGCTTATATCAAAAACTATCACATTAAAAACGTTACCATAATTCATTCTAATTTTATTCTAAAATAAAAGCAGGCGTTACACGCAGAAGACATTTTTTCCATCAATAAACGACTGCTTTATAAATACGCAGGTTAGTTTGCATATCATAAAAGCTTGTTTAATTGAGTTGGCCCAGAAATCAAAGTGCAATCAGCATTTGCTTTTAAATGCTGTTGAAGTACTTTGAAGCTCTCTGATGCTTCACGCTGTTTGATGCGTCTGCAACGAACACCAGCAAATGCAAACAGGATCAACTTCAACATACAACAATATTTTTATCAGTAATACCAAATTTTGGTAGACTGTTTAAAGAAGATGCTTGGCAATGTACAATAAAAAGCACTGAAAAATAATTATATTAATTGATATATAAAAAAAAATAAAAAAAAAACATACACTATTGGTCAAAAGTTTGGAATAATTGTAACGTTTTAATTTTTTTAAAATAAATTTCTTCTGCTCACCAAAGCTGCATTTATTTAATTAAAAAATGCAGTAAAAACAGTAATATTGAAGAATATTATTACCATTTAAAATAATTGTTTGCAAATATATTCAAATATTAAAATGTAATTTGAAAGAACAGTACTTTTTTGAAATAGAAATCTCTTGTAATATTATTAAATCTTTACTGTAACATTTGATTAATTTAATGCATCCCTGCTTTTTTTTATTTATTTATTTTTTACTTTTATCTTACTTTTCCCAAATGTTGAATGGTAGGGTATATTACAGTTTCCACAAAAATATGAAGCAGCACAACTGTTTTCAACATTGATAATAATCAGAAATGTTACTTGAGCAGCAAATCAGCATATTAGAATGATTTCTGAAGGATCATGTGACCCTGAAGACTGGAGTAATGATGCTGAAAATTCAGCTTTGATCACAGGAATAAATTACATTTTACAATATATTCACACAGAAAACAGTTGTTTTAAAATGTAATAATATTTCAGAATTTCTACTATATTTGATCAAATAAATACAGCCTTGGTGAGTAGAAGAGACTTCTTTAAAAACATTTAAAAATGTAACAATTCCAAGCTTTTGACTGGTAATGTAACGAATAACATGCAAAAAAAATAAAATAAATGTTATTATGAAAAAAAAACTTAACTAAACAAAAATGGAAAATGTTACAGTTCACGTCCACACACACGAGCCGCGTGAAGAACGTGTTTCAGATTGACAGCACACTGCTGGCCAGAGCTGACGGCTCATAATCTCAGAGAAGTGTGTGTGTGTGTGTGGAGGGGGCAGCAACATCTGCTATAACATAACAGAAGAGATTGTGAGTGGGTTTACTTAGCTAAATCTGACAAAACCTCTCCTAAGGGGAATGCCTTCAATTGGATAGAATTATACATTAATACAGTTTTTTATTTTAAAAATGCGAAAAAGTTTTATTTTATGGTTAGGTGATAATTATTCTAATTTATATTTTACCCTAAAAAAAGAACTAATCGAATCCCTAATTGAATCGCGATTTGTTTAGCATCTCAACCGATTTGAATCGTCATATGTGACCCTGGACCACAAAACCAGTCTTAAGTGTCAATTTTTCAAAATTGAGATTTATACATAATCTGAAAGCTGAATAAATAATCTTTCCATTGATGTATGGTTTGTTAGGATCAGACAATATTTAGTCGAGATCTGAAGATGCAAAAAAATCTAAATATTGAGAAAATCGCCTTTAAATTTGTCCAAACGAAGTTCTTAGCAATGCATATTACTAATCAAACATGAAGTTTTGATATATTTACGGTAAGAAATTTACAAAATATCTTCATGGAACATGATCTTTATTTAATATCCTAATGATTTTTGGCATAAAAGAAAAATGGATAATTTTGACCCATACAATGTATTTTTGGCTATTGCTACAAATATACCTCAGCGACATAAGACTGGTTTTGTGGTCCAGGGTCACATATATGAATCGATTTTCAAACGGCTCACGGTTAATCGTTACATCCCTACAAATTTATCATTATATTTCTCATTAGTGAGTAGAGACATTTTACTTTTGAGTTTATTTGTAATTGTTATTATTCACAATGGTAAAAGTACACTGTAAAAGTGTCCATAACTTGCACCTCCATAAGGTGTGTGCTTGCTATAGCGCTTTGTTAAAGGAATTAATCACATTTTACCACAAAATTCATCATTACAATCAATTTTCTCATTAGTGAGCAGGGACATTTTACTTTTGATAATTGTCAATATTCTCAGTGGTGAAAAATAAATACATAAGTAAATAAATAAATTTTACCCCTGTTATCTTAGATGGTAAATTTGGATAATTTGAGCATTATTATATATAAAAAAACAACAACAGGGAACTACAAAACACAGACAGACCCTGCTCATCAGCATGTTAGGAAACTCAGGCTTAGACCCATGAATGGACACCAGGCCTTAATCTGGACAAAGCATATTGGCCTGAGTGCCGTCATGCTGATGAGGGGCTTTCATGTCTCGTGTGGTCCCAGTAAATGGCTGGGGATCAGAATATATCTGCTTCATATGCAGATGATGAGTGTATAATCTGCAAGATGCTGCTTAACACAAGCGGTGGCTGCAGTGCATGTCCGTTTATGTGCAGACTTGCTTTTAATATTGATTCCCAAACCTCTAGACCAAAGAATTTCCATGACTTTTCTGTGAGCACTTTAAAAGCATGGCGGCTGTCCAATAGCTTATAATAATCAATAATACATATAATATAATATATAATACAACCTGATAACAGTAAATGCACAAAAAATGCAATATTTACACAAGCAGAAAGAAACTTCTGTTAAAAAGCCAAGCAAATTTTGAGACTGATGCTCAATTTCAAAATAGCCAAAAATATAATTTTGCTTGATAAACAGGTCTGTGACTAATAAAGACGCACCCACTAGTTTCTAAAGAACCTACTAAATAATTCAGAGCTGAGCACAACTACAAAAATTTACATTCACAATATGTTCATGTCTGCACACTGACAATAATTGTTCAAAATTCCATTTAATTTGTAACTTATTTGTATTCATTTTGCTGATGAAGACCTAAAACTTGCATTTAAACTTTGAAACCATAATATCAGTGCACAGACATTTACTCACTTATATCCACTCATTTAAAAGCGGTCATGTTTGATTGCAATATATGAGCTGTTATTGTTGGTTTTAACATCTTAACACAACACAATAGGAAACACAGGGGCTAGTTGTCACATGAGGAAGTTGTCATACGGCTATTTCTTAGAGGAACGAGAGCAGAGAGGTTTGGTTTCACAAATCTAGTTTAGTTTTGTAAATTAGGACACATTTTATAAACTGTCCTTGAAACTAGGTTTATAATATTTCACTAAAATTAAAACCAATAAAAAATGTTACTTGGAATACAAGAAAAGTTCATTTAAAATAAAATATAAAAAGCATAAAGTTATTTTATTTCTGCAAGTTGCCAAATCAAAGTAAAAATATTACACTAAATGTAGTAGAAAAACTAACACTGAAATAAAATAAAAAAAACTATCATAATTTTAAAAAAGCAGTAACTAATAAAAATGACAATGCTAAAACTTTGAAACAATATATTTATATATATATAATATATAAATCGAATAGTCTTAATGATAATAAAATAACACTGCTTCAAACTGAAATTATAATAAAATGCAACTCATGTAGCCTAATATTTTTGTAATATTTTAAAAAATGTTTAATTTTGTCCGAAAAACTAATTCCATACATTTTGTGTCTATACAGAAGCTGACTTATAAAAACAAACCTATACTGAGAAACTGTCAGTAGAGTAAAAACTGTGACAACTAGCCCCAGTGTATTGTGTTCAATATGACACACACACACACACACTCTCTCTCACTCATAAACAGACACAAACACGTGGTTTGTGTAGAAACTAACTTCCTCGAAACTGACACGCTTACACCTGAAATATGGGTTTGATCGTAACAGCGAGTAACTAGATCACAGATGAACCGTGGAGTGAATTTGAGGTCAGATCATACCTGCTGTTTATCTGAACTCTCTTTCCCAACGGTGGACACTTTGGGAGCCGGGATCCTCTCGCAGGTGCATCCCTCCAGCAAATAAATCCCTGATGGTCTGGTGCTCTGCTCGTTCTCAAAGTAAAACAGCACATTCTGGTAAAGCGCGAAGTACTTTTCGTTCCAGCGGTTGTTTTCTGCTGCTTTTTTACTCAAGAACCCACGTTTGATTCCCTCTTTACGCGCGACTATGGACAGATAGAGCGCGTGCCCTTCATTATAACGCACGCTCTTCTGCATCTTACAGCCCTGACTGTCACACTGAACCCATTGTCATCATCCTCCTCCTTACACACAGCAGCCAGAGATGATGATCTAAAGTCCAGCCGAAAGCGCTGATGCTGTGCGTAAAGGAGATTCCAGACGCGAGTGACGCGTAATTACGCACAGCGATGTCCTAAAGGAGTGCGCGGGTAACAAAGCAAGCAAAAATACGCTTCAGAAAGTCAACAAATACATATATATTTAAAAAAAATGTCTAAAATGCGCGCACCGACGTAAAACAAAAATAGATCCAGTGAACAGACGGTACAACAGAATCACGACCGAGATCAGCGCTAATCGGCTTTGACACCAACTTAAAGAGACAGAACTATTTACCTCCTCAGTCTCTGTTTACCCAACGCTCTCTATTTACATCACTGTCCACAGAGAATACTCTGGTATCTCTCTTACGCCTCCCTGAAATGAGTTTTGCCGAGAGCTGCAGATGCTAGAGTTAATCTAACTCTATTTTCAGAAACATGACAGAATTTAGCTCTTTAAAATTCATTTAAAAAGTGTAGGTTTTTCCAACGAACTGTTTTCAATGAGAAGCGTTGTAGCGCGACAAAATACTACACCGCTGTTGCCAGCTGAGGTAAATAATACACATTTTGCACACTACTACTACTACTGGTGCGTTCATGACATGTCGTATAGATCGTATTTACGAGTTGAACGCACTTGAACGCCACCACAAAGTCGCTATTACGAGTGAGGGAAAAAAATAAATAAAATAAATATATATATATATATATATTATTATTATTTTTGAAGTACCGAGTTTCCGAGTTGGGGGCGTGTCAGTGAGAAAACATGTCGGATGCAATGTTCAAATGAATAAAACATTTTTTTTTTCATGTACAATAAAACTATATAGTCCTATATAAGCTACATATAGGTGATATCAGGCAAATTGGGCCATCAGGTAAAATGGGCCATTTAAGGTTGAAGTGTCTTATCTCTTTAAAAGTTAACACCCAATGACTGCAAAGAATTTCAAACTGTTGCCATAACAGTACTTGACATTTAGCAAATGAATTTATTGGTCTGAGGTTGCTAACAAGGGAGGGGCAATGCTTCATTCTGAGGCCACACCAGAAAAAGGCAAGGTGAGTGGCCTGACATATCCAATATTACTTCTCAATAATAAGGATGATAAATCAATAAAAAACATTATGCACATTTAGAAATAATGATTCATAACCCATGTCTTGATGGCCTCTCTGAGATTTTGTTAAATAATCCAGATTTTTATAAAGAAAAATCATTTTTAGTTACTGGCCCAATTTACCTGAATGTGTTGAGATAAAATGAGCCATTTATTTCAGTTAAAATGGGCCACCTTCTGAGTCGAGTTTAAGTAGAAATTCTGGTGGTTTTTCCTTTTAAAAATTATTTATATTATTATATATTGTATTTTAGCATTTGTGATATACCTTTTTCACATTTTATTACAGACAGCATGAAAAACAGAAAGGATCAGAAAGGAAAGACAAGGGTCAGAAAGGAACATTAACATCTTATTTTTGTTATATATCATATTTCTGTTTATTATCTTCTTTTCTCTCAGTCTGTTGTAAGATCAGTCACATTCAGTGACTTGATTTTATTACCAAAACGAGAGAGGCCCATGAGAAAAAGAGCCAAGCCTCCTCCTTACCTTCTCACGAATCAGGAACACCTTGATTGCATAAACAGAAAGACAAAAAAGCAACAGAAGAGAAAGCAACCAAGGAGAAAAAAGCAAGGTAAGAAGGTTTCTACGGCGACCCCAGTGACCCAAAGGCCACTCAGGACTGGGTGTGCTGTGATCACTGTAGTGCCTGGTTTCATTTTTGATGACGATGGCTTTATCTGCCAAGACTGTTTTTGAAAAACCTTCACATCAATCTTGAACGCGAACATGTGCACACACACACACACCAAATGTTCAGGTTTTTGTTACATTTTTCATTTTTATTGATGAAATTCATTGAAAGGTTTGAGTGTCTTATACCTCATCTGTTTGAAATTCTTTGCAGTCATTGGCTGTTAACCTTTAAACTGTTGCCATAACACTAATTGTTATTGTTACATTTTGTTCATGAAATGTATGTTTTATTTATTAAATTGTTTGAAATTAATGTTTTAATGCAATTCAAATGGATGTTCTAATGTAATTTAAATGCAATTTAAATGCAGTGTTCTGTTACATTATAAAATTAAACAATTAAATGTGTTTTATCAGAAATGTCTCTATTTCACTTTGCAGTTTGACTGGCCCATTTTTGCTGATCAGCCGGCCCATTTTACCTGAACACTGCCATCTCAAAAAATGTGGGGCAGCTAATGTTTCAAAACCTGTAGGGCCTGAACAATTTTATTATATTACATCAATTCAACACAAAAATATTAAAAACAGTCCTTATTAATCATAAGAACACAGTTAAATGTCATACATGTGTTTTTTTGTCAGTGTTCCAAGCGATTAACAAAAAAGTGGCCCAATTTGCTTGATATCACCCCAAATTGATTCAGTTTACATCACCTTCATACATTGAATAAAAACAGAAAAAAGCAAAAACACAATGATGCACATTCTTTCTTTATTCATAATTTTGTAGATGCAGAGTTAAAAAGAAATAGTTTAATTTTATGTAGAAAAGTTAAATCGCTATCTTGTCTTACGCACTAACGTAATTGTAACTTGTATTACTTTTAAAAATAGCTGTATTTTTTCAATGACTAGCGCCACAAAATATACTGCTGTAGTGTTTTCTTCATCAGCTGATGTAAACAATACACTTTTTTTTTTTTGCACGTTTTATAATTTTATCAATCACACTTTTTTTTTCTAAATGTCCACCAGAAATTCATGTTAAAAAAACAAAAAAAAAAACACTTTTCCACCCTTGTAGCACAACAAAATACTGCACCACTGATTGTTGGGTTTTGTGTTTTACACACTTTCCACAATAACAACAAAAACAGCAACAATAATTTACAATATCTCTCAAGTAGCGTTCGAAGCCCGGGTTCAATTTCCTGAATCGGTTTGTTTGTTCAAAAACGATTCACTAATTCATTTGAGTCTCTGTGTTTACTTAAAATATTTAAATACTGTCATTCTTTATTCACTCAAATTAGCATTTTCTCTCATTTTTGTATTGTATTTTAGTGTGCAAGTCCATCAGCCAAACTAGCTGGTCCAAAAGAACTTCAAATGCAAGGCTTAACAAATTTGAACAGTTGGAGTGAATTTGCGAGAACAACCCACCTTGTTTTCTCTTAAAAGGTAAGTTTGTTGATTATTTTAACAAGATCTGTTTAAACTTAAAAGTTAGAGACAGTCTGAGCTGCATAAATATAGAGAGTTATGCCCCCTAGTGTTGATTGTATGAAATCACCAGTAAAAACAATGCTTTTACTGCACTGACACACTTGAAATGATCATAGCACCAAATTCATACATTTATATATAATAATGAGATTATGTATGTTGGCATGTGGTGCATGTGTCATGCATAAATAATCTAAACTCTGAGCGTGTTGTGATGCATTCTGGGATTGCCTTCACTGTAAAGGATGCATTGATGCTGCCTAGAATCACGTCACAATGCCATAAAACCCCACCTATCTAGGAATCTCTGGGTTCGGGAATAGAGCCAATGTTTCATGTGATGTCTGTGATTAGAAACACATATTAAACCTGTTTTCAGACCAGCATAAAGCTTGAGGAAACTCACACCGCTTCTAATTTCATCTCCCGCTTCTGGCTGTAAAGCTGACTTCACTCCTACAAAGAGATGAACTTGTGTCTTATAGAGGAAGAGCCCACGATACCAGACGCCCACTTCAACACAACCTCTGCAGGAAACCATATTAAGAGCTTACCCAGCGTGCTTTCAGACTTCTTTGGGAACATGCACTATAATATTTGCAGCTAATATTGAATATCCTTGCAGCCAAAACTCATTAATCTTGAAATATACGAGCATGCGTAAAACAGCTCAAAATTTGAGCTTGCGAGTCGAAATGCCACAGAAAGCCTCGTGAAAGGCAAAACAAAGATAATGTGGTAAATTCAGCTTCACCTAAGGTCTAAAGCAGAACTAGGACATGATTCTTGATTGTGTCCAGCTTTGCATCGGGTCAGATGAGGTCCTCAAACTCATGATTTGACATCCTTTACCAATAGCTCAAGGGTTTTCTCTGAGGAAAAGGGAAAAATTTTGGATTAGAAAAATAATCAACATTAAAAAATAAATAAAAAATTGACTAAAATAAATAAATATATTAAGCATCTCTATTTATTATTTATTAGAGATTATTTTATTATTATTACAAAAATATTTTTTTTAGTATTTACGCAATGCAAAACACTCTGGATATTTACATTACATTAAAAATATTAAAAATCATATTTAAAACAGTAGTGTTTTTTTAGTTTTAATAAATATGTTATCATATTAAAAAGATTAAAAGTCATATTTAAAACATCAGTGTTTTTATACAATGTTATATATAAATATACTGCATAAAAATCTAAATAAAAACTAAACAGACCCCCCCCCCCCAACATACATTACACTGCATGTAAATATAATGCAGTAGTATTGGTTGCTTGTAGATGTGTAAATATCAAATGGAACAGAAACAAAAAATACATTGGATTAAAAAGATACATTTAATAAGGCTATTTATAAAATACATAAAAATACACATGTATTTTATTTATTTTTTATTTAATTAT
The DNA here is from genome assembly GCF_012432095.1 of Onychostoma macrolepis. NCBI lineage: Eukaryota > Metazoa > Chordata > Actinopteri > Cypriniformes > Cyprinidae > Onychostoma > Onychostoma macrolepis. The sequence continues at coordinate 22,330,060 of NC_081164.1, read as the reverse complement.
TCATCTAAAAATATCAGAAAGAGGAAAACTTACATATGCATAACTCATTTAAAAATGAACATTATTTTCAAAATATGTGGAAGTCTGTCGTTCAGGGAACGCTTCAGCAAGGGCAACCCTGTGGGATTATGGGGGATTACTGGTTTGTCTGTCAATCCCAAAAATAGCAGCATACTCATAAATCTCAAAAAAGGGGATAGTGTGGCAATCTGTTTGTAGATGTTGTTTCAAAACAAACGCAAATGGAATGAATTTCCATGATTTATGGATTTGGAAAGGGCATTTCCAGGTCAGATGTTCAGATACTGGGATCAAACATCATCTTTGTGTGCAAGAACAAACTAAAACTTCAGTGTCAGATTAGCAAAACATTAAATTAACAGAACAAATACATTTAGCTGTGCTGTTTTTTAAGTGGTGTTACTAGAGAACTATTTCTGTTGCAACACAGATTCTGTCTGCAGCTGGGTTCCTATCATGATTTTATGATATTAATATGATATTCAAATGAATTAAATCATTATACAAATGAAGCTGTTAAAACTGCTGATAGAGTGCCATCTTGTGGCACGTCCAGAATGAATAGGTCATTTTTAGTGGTGTTTGAGAAACCGAGCATCACTAGCAGCCTATTGCTCATACTTAGTATTGAAACTTCAGATCATAAATAATCTGAAAATCATGACTGGGGTCTTTTGACATCCTAATCAACTACTTAGCAACATTTTGTCAACCATTCAGACCTTATCAACAGCGTAGCAAGGTACTAAACGCCCCTTGTAACTGCATAGCTAAACCTATGCAACCACCCACAACACTAGTATTGTGTCAGCAGGTTTTGCACAGGAAAACAGCATTCATGCTTTCTTGATCTGAATATAGATTTCACATGTTTTTCTACTGAAATTAAATGAAAATCAAACTGAGCGAACGCTGCTGACTGCTAATAGAGGAAAAGCATCATTAATGTCACTCAGTTTACTGGGGAAAAGTTGCACCTGATGTTCTTGAATAGTTGCCATGACGATGGCTAAACAATTAGACTGTCCACTGTGAAGCAGGTTCATGGTTTCTATTAACAGCAGACACGTGTGCAATGAAACAGCTCCGTGTGTGCAATAAAATAAAAAAAATTAAATGGAAATAAAAAACAGAATGAAATAAATGAAAACGCTGAAAGATAGAATAGAATAAAATGATAATAATAACATTAAACAAATAAAATAGAAAACAGTTAAATATCAATAAAATACAGAAAAAAATGAAATGAAACAATACAATAAAATAGAATTGAATATGAAATAAAATAAATTAAAGAAATATAAAAGTAACAAATAAAATAATAATGAAATAATGATAAATAAATAAGAAACTAAAATAAAATGAAAAAGTTGAATAAAATAGAATAAAACAAATAACATTGAATAAAAATAAAATGAACAATACAGTAAAAAAAAATCAAATTAAATAAAACTGAATTGAATATGAACTAAAATGAAACAAAAAAATTAAAATAGTAAAATTAAAAAATTAAAAAAGGAAAAAAATAAAACAGCAAAAAATAAACAAAATAATAAAATAAAACAAAAATAAAATATAATTATAAACAATTAAATAAAACATACTTTCTAGTATTCCATTTCAAACACTTCAATCTATCAATCAAAACTTTTCTGATAAATGAGTAATGAACTAATAAAATCACTGTAATTAACATGCTGCAGCATGGAAGGCCTGAAACAGCAACCAGTCATAGGTTTGGTTTATATATTAGAGACATTCATTAGACTAATAAATGACATATGCACAGTTATTTCTTAGTCCTTAAATATGACTCGTCTGACCATGTAGTTCCAGCTTTTACATGTGTGACATTTCAATTCTAGCTTTAAAATATTTCTACATTACATAACTCTAGACACCAGAACACCTAATATCATCGCAACCAAAACCAATCACGCTAAACAACTCATTTATTATCCTTTTTTTCCCCATTTATGCATTATTGCATGGTGGTAAAATGCTGAGTTAGTCACTGCAGTAATTAGCTGTGTGATCAGATGCACTCGCTCTGTGAGATCCGTAATCTGGAAGTTCACCGTGAGTTTAGTCCAACCTGTGCAAGACTCATACGCAGTGTTTCTTTATTTCACTGGTTGCCATGGAGATGGCATTGCTCAAGTGGACTGAAACTACGCCATCTCACCTTCCAATCAACCTGACGACAGTTCTTTCACATATGTAAACAGCTACTATTTCAGACCCACCACACCACATAAACACCATTATTTCAAAGGTATGATGAAAAAAGACAGGAAATACAGCTGTCCCTAAACAAGGTGCTTTTCTTCAGGAGTCGCTTCTTGTTTGATACAAGCAATGAAAAGCATTTTATTTTTTGTTAACAACTGTTTATTGAATTTTCTTCTGGGAACAGTAGTATAAAACAAAGCAGCTGTACAAATTTAGAACCCACCCCAACTCATCCCACCCCCTGGTAGACTTAAAAAAATAATAATAAAAAAAATTAAATAATAATTATATTAATAGATAAATTAATAACAATAAAAGATTTTAGAAAAGATGACAACATTAAAAGCTGAATGCCATGAATTTACAGTTTTCACATTAGATCCATGTATACGAGAAGTTGAGAGTTCCATCGAGATAATGTCCAACAAATACACAGTCCAATGAAAAGCATTTTAAAGTGCTGCCATCTGCATGTCCTTGAGTTCTGAGACATAACACATGCAACAAATACTGAACAAACCACAGATGAAGGCATCCGGAAGTAAAGTTTAATGGTGCAGTGTCCCTGTGAAACTCAAGATCGCTACAGTGAATCAATCAATCTATCAATCAATCCATCCATCCATCTATCCAAGTTGCACACACAGTAAAACAAAGTCATTACAGTAATGAGAATTTGGTAAATAATTGTGCTTATTTGCCATAAAATGTAAATATATATATATATATAAAAAAATATATTTAATTTTTAATTTTGTGCACATACACGCACACAAAATTAAAATTACATGTGTATCACATGTATCTATATATCCATATATAGTAACAGTGAATATATATATAGTAATATGTAAACAAATACATGTATAAATGTGTATATGTATACACACACACATATATACATATACATATATATATATACATATATCTATCTCACACACACACACATACATACAAACAAAAATAAATAAAAACTAATACAAGTAATAATAATAAAAAATAAAAATAAAAATAAGAGTCTCTGGACATGTTTTCATGAAAATTCCCTCTTGTGGTAGGGCCTTCCTTAGACAGAAAATATTGAAAGAATTGCCTCTGCAGCCCCACAAATTGCTTGAGATTAAATTGTTTCTAAATCAATTCTCTGAAACTCTGAAAGGGTCCAAATGTGTATCTGAAGTTCCTGAGAATCGGGGTTATTTTGAGTCTTGATGTTTTCCTGCTTCTCTCTCTCACACACACACACTCTCTCTCTCTCTCTCTCTCTCTCCCACCCTGCCTGTTTCTCTCTCAACATGTGAATAATGCACCTCTCATTGTCGCTTAGATCTGATCAACGTCATGCCTGCAATGCAAGCACAGTCAAACACATTTACACTACAGACAGACAGCTGTGACACCAGCAAAACATCACCGACTTCAGCCTCCATCCGGATCGGTCTAAATTTCTGATTACACGGTAAGAACAAAATGTATTTTTTCTCTTCTTTATCCATTTACCTCTGCATTAACACTGAAAGTCTGTAGTATTTGACATTAAAAGAGCAGCTTATGATAATTATACCTCATTTTTACCATATGCAATCTGAAGACAGAACATATTCCCATGTCACCAAGTTGACTAAATGAGGTTTGCTTAAAGCGTTGTTAGATTTATTTTCTTGTGCTTCACTGGTTAAGTTGGCACAGAGCAGAGAGCGCTTTGAACCACAGTACCTTGTTTAGAATAGAAACACTTTGCGACCTCTTCAAAATCTCAAGTGCATACTGAATATGCTGTTTCGTACATCATCTTTCCATGTACATTACAAAAGCTTGAAGAATTGAAGCAAATGGCATGGAGTCATTTTCTGATTTGTTTGTGCAAAACAGCTGGACAGGACTTTAAGTGCATAAGTGGGGAGCTTCTCTGCCTGCTCCCAGTAGAGTTGGGCAGCTCAGCAGAACATCGCTGACAGGGTAGAAGTCTCAGCTACTCAAAAGCAATCGTCAGTTCCTCCATGGTAACAGTGTGCGAGCTGCTCATGACAACTTGGAAATGCAATTGGTACTTGGACAGTCAGCACTGATGTTGTTTCACTGTGGCTTTGATTTCAACATCTGCAGCATGCAATGTGATTAAAGTCCAGATGAAATGACATTTGCAAGCATTTTGCTTCTGTAACCTGACATTTCTGAGGGAAACTCAATATTTGACGAGTAAGGAGCACAAGACGAGCATCAGCTGAAAAGGACAGTCATTTGAGAAGCAAAGTAAAGCAATGCATTTTGGTGAGAGATCGCAGAAACTACAGAAATCATCTCTGAAATAACTGTACTAATTAACTGTACACAAAAACACCAGGAATGTTTTCCAAGAAAACACTACTTCAGTTTTTCTACTTCAAAATTTCACATTTCATTGCTATTTCTTTGTAATCGATTGTGAAATTTATCAGCAATTTTTTTTCTAGTGCAAAATGGGTCAGTTTTGATTTCATATGGCATTGGTGAAATTGTGTCAAATATAGAAATTATCTTTGAAATACCCAGCAAATTTTGTTTTTTTGAGGTTGTAAATAAAGATTGGAGCAAGTTTTACAAGAAAATACTACGATAATTCATGTTTAATTCAATGTTACTTGCCATTTCTTTGCAAATATTTGTGAAATTGCAGTTTCTAATTGAAAATTGTTTCTACACCATTTAGAACTGTAAACAATAACACCAAGAATGTCCGAATGTGCATTTAAAACGAGTTTCATGTTGAAATTGACATGCAAATTTAAAAAATACATATGAAAATATATCATTTGCAGTCGAGAAGCATGGAAGTTGGTGTCTGGAAGTGATTGTTTTCAAAATGTTTGTCTTTAATTCACAAGGCCAGATTCTGAGAGACAAAAATAAGAATAGTTTGCAAAACCAAACATATTACAAATACTTTGGCAAAAGTAATTTATAATAAATACAAGGAGAATTCTTTATAATGCATCGCTTAGATGTAGGATGAAGCTAACAGAATACAGTATCCATACCTTCTTTACATAAGCGCCTACTGTCTCTCCAGTTGACTTAAAAGCTATTCAAGAGCACTTTATAAACCCCAATCAGAGGCATGATGTTCTGCAGGCGTGTATCAGCGCTCTGAGAAAGTAACACCAAGGACAGCAAACACAATGGCCTTTAGAAAGACGCTGTTCCTAAAGAAAGCGTGAGGAAGGCCAAGCTTTGCGCTCATGCTGAAAAGGACAGGCAGCGCGAAGAATGTTGTCTGGCAGTAATGGCAAACAATAAAGCCAAGGTCTCTGCTTCGGTTTATTGAATTTAGCTTTTCAAAAAAAATAGCTTGAGAGGGAGAGCTGTAATTCTACAAAAAAGGAGCTTGTTGCTGAGCAGGACTGGATAAAGAAAAACAGAAAGAGAGAAAGTGCATTTGGCTCCGTTTGATCATCTTGCAGCATTTGTGTGCAACTAATCAAGCATCTAATAACAAGCCAAACACAATAGGATCATTCAAAGCTACTTGAAACTTCCACTGTGTAATTTGTAATAAGAAGAGCTGAACCGTCTTCCATACATCCCTTGCGACAAATACCTAACCTTATTCCCCTCTTCACAGGCTTTGTCATGGCAGCATACGTGATCCCCGTCAGGTGTGAGTCTCAGTGAGAGAGGTGAAGATGGAAGGTCCACAAGTTGTCAACACTGATGGCAACTCCTTGCTTAAGGCCGTCTATCTAAGTCGTCTCCGTCTCACACGGCTTCTTCTGGAAGGAGGTGCTTATATTAATGAGAGTAATGAGTGCGGTGAAACACCCTTGATGGTCGCCTGCAGGAGCAGGCATATGGACCACCAAAGTGTCTCGAAGGCGAAGATGGTTGGGTACCTGCTTGAAAGCGGCGCTGATCCGAACATCCAAGACAAGAGTGGGAAGACGGCTCTAATGCACGCCTGTTTGGAGCAAGCCGGTCTTGAGGTGGTGGCGCTGCTCTTGGGTAGCGGGGCGGATCCGTGTCTTGAGGACCACACCGGTTCTTCAGCTCTGATATACGCCATCAATGCCAGCGATGAAGAAACTCTTAAAATCTTGATGGATGCCTGCAAAGCCAGAGGAAAAGAAGTCATCATCATCACCCCTGACAAACTTGCATGCGGAAGGCAAACGGCAAAACAGTACCTACCTATTCCTCCGCTTGCAATGGTGGAACAATGGAGTTCCACAATTGTTCCCTGTACTTCTCCATCTGATATTCTCCTCAGTACATCTCCACAGGGGACTCTTTCTACTAGTCCTACAGAGCACATGTTTTCTTTCAAGGACATCCAAAGTATGACCAATTCCCAGCCAACTTCTCCATCCCACCAGGTTACCCTGGTAAACAGTCGGTTGAGCAAAATCCACAATCTCCAAAGATTACACTCCGAGCCTTGGCTGAAGATCCCACAGTCTTTCTTGGCCCAACAGCATGCCAAAAGCACCTCGGCTACAGAGGAACTCCCGGACATCACGCCCGAAGAAGAAATGACTTTCAGAACGAACAGATTGGCTTTTGATAACGCGCCACTCTTGCGGCATTGCAGTGTTGATTTGAAAGAAGCCAACTCTTTGAGTCAAACTCTAAGGCAAGGAAGCAAAGGTGAAGGTTTGAGACCGGAAGGAGCACTGTGCCGAAACATGTCCTTTGATAGCTTATCATCCCTGCACTCTTTATCCCATCCCAATCTTCACTGCAAAAGCAGTGCGGAAGCTTTACCAGCTGAGAAGTATCCGGACAAATCCCTGCCAAATTTGGCCGTGTCCAGTCTCCGTAACATCATCCAGAGAAGGAAATTAGGAATGGACCACTACAGCTCCGATTCCCAACTATCAGTGAGCCTTGCCAACTCTCCAGAAGACCGTAAAGGACAGTTAGAGAAGAGAAAACTTGCTAACTCGCGTTCTGCTACTTTGGTGGGCTCTAGGGAGTCTCTTGAGAATGCTTCGTTGGCGCACTTGCACAGGAGGAATCCCATCAGCTATGAGCGACGAGGCTCCGGGGTGCTTTTGGATCCCATCTCCAATCCTCGAGCTGGTTTCCTCCCTCCACTGAACCAGCATTCACCAATCCCAAATATCACCGGAAGTGGCAACACAAGCAGCATCAGTTCCAGCAACAAAGCAGTTTGTGGCGTAGCAGCAGGGACTAAGCCCTGCATTCCCTCGGCTCCTGCGGGTTTTCCAAAGGATCTCAAGACCAGGAGGATGCTGATGAGAAGACACTCCATGCAAACTGAGCAGCTCAAGCGACATGGTGACTTCACAGAAATTTTTGGACACTGAATGGTTGCCACTGTTATAAAAAGTAACAAAGGTTGCACTGACACCAAATGATTGCTGGTCCCTGAAACTGAACAAATACCATCTATACTTTTCAGTCTTATCAAAAACAAAATAATTTAACCATGCATCCTTAAGGTGAGGTCACATTTACTACTGTGCTCTGTGAAATTTCATGAACAAAATCCAGTCATTCCAATAGGAATTGGCGTGTGAGCTTCACGTGAGGGCGGAAGATTTCCCTGCCCAGATTTTGCACATTCAAGTTGGTTACGTACAGCAAATCTGCTTGGTTTGAAATGATTTCTGTGTTAAGCAGTGCTTCATACATCTCTATACTATTGACAATGGACCTTTTATTTGCCTGTGAAATTTCACAAATGTGACCGCACCTTTACAGTCAAAGACGACTTAACGGGAACAATTGGTTATAAAATGTGGCTAGAGCTTCAATAGCTAAGAAAACAGGATGCAAAAACATTCAAATGACCTGTAAATTCAAAATACAATTCAACTCAAAAGAAATTCAGCTAGCCAACATACAATTTCATTCATAATACATTTGAGTCATTGTGTACGGAACAAACCTTTGCTTGTGTGCTGTGTTTGACGTTCACAATGTTTAAAAAAATAAAATAAAACAATTACAACAGAACTCTAATGTGAGCAGTAAATTTGCAACAAATCCCTCACCCATTTAGAATATCTCACTTCATCTAAATGGCAAAACAAAAAGGCTGTTAGAAACATGTCATAAATGAGCATGAGACAATAAATTTGTATATTTATCAAAATTTTATTCTACATGAGATACATATTAGAAATGAATGTTGTTTTGAAGAACATCCTTAGGTCCCATACCAGATAATTCATCAAATAAATCTGGTTTTCATGAATAAATAGATATACATTATGCAAACTGGTACATCTTAACAGCTTTTTGTAAAGCATAAAAAATACTTTAATTGTGATGATTTAATTAATCAGTAACGGTGAGAAAATAATTTAACTCCCAAAATATTCCACAAAGCCCAAATAAGGATCTGAGATGTCTATAAAATGCTCAACTCATTTCACAGACATTTAATCTCAATCCTTCCACAACAATCATGTGTATTTTAAGAATATTTGTATTTGGTTTGTGGCAGAATTATAGAAGCCTTCAGATTATTTAAATATTCCAGTCAATATATCAAATAAACTGCTTCATCACTGTTTATGTTGTGTTTTATCACCATGAAGAAAAACTGAATAAAAAATAAGAAACAATCACTCGTCCTGTATTTCCTTTCACCAACCATAGTAAAAGTGCATTTTGCAAATTAATGAATTTAGGTTTTTGTTAAGCTGCAGCATTTAAAAAGTAATGATTTCATAAACTTGGCTTAAACATAATCAGAATTCATTTGAGGGGAAAAAAGCTTTGCTTTGCAGGTTCAAGGTACATTTGAAGCTGAATGTAAAATTGTAGGATCACAGTCCAGTGAAAGAACTCAAGGTTATTGCATTTATAAAATGGCTACTTAATTCAGAATCACCATCCAGCATATTTCATAAGGAAAGAGTTTTCATAATTCTTGAAAACAGTTACAGATATTTTAATGTGTGGAGTATATTGAGGACATTTGGCAGCCATGTTAACTTGCATCATGGTGGGATGACCAATTTTTAAAAATTAAAAAACATGGAAAGTGTTCAGATGTGTTGATATTTTTTCAGGCCAACATTCAAAGCTCTAAGGACTCTTAAATTCCTGGCTGGTTACACCAACACCACATTTGTAGTGTTAACAGATGGGGCTGTTTTTCAGTTTGTACAGTAAAATGAACTAATAGTAAAATAAAGCCATTTAAAGATCTCAATAAATGACCTTTTGTTTAATTAATGCAGTAGTGTGAAAATAATTATATAAATGTTAAAGCAAATTTTTTCATAGAGATCGTCCTATTGTCCTTTACTCTGAACCTTTCTGGTAAATATAATATGTGGTTTGAAAATGTTTTCACAAGCATTTCATTAGCTTTTTGGGGGTTATAATTGCAGAATGTGTCATAATTTGTAATTTCAATGCCCTATCAAAAATATCACCTTTAATCAACACATGAACTGTCTGTTCCAAAAATAGTATTTAAGCTTAATAAAAGCTTAATCAAATTAGCAGATGATTTCATCTATATGTTTTAAACAATCAAACCGAGGCTTATTTTACCCTCTGTGCATTTTACAGATTGAGAATAATGACTAATCATACGACGCAGTACTTAAAAAAGTACAATAATCAGTACATAAAAACGTTCATATGGATTCTTAAGTCCACATGAAGCTACTTCATATGGTAACAGTAAATTATGAAGGATGGGAAAAAACAGATTGCAGATTCCAGCTCAGAAAAAAACAGACATAAAGAAACAGCACTTCATATGCTCAGTTGCCATGTGTGCAATCAAGTAACGATTATAATTACCAGTATATCTGACATCATAGTCATACATAAACAATTCTGTTCGCGTTCAAACTAACATTCATCGATCAGCATCCAACGATCAGACCCTGGAAACACGACTGAAGAAGCAAAGTTCAGCAAAGTTCAGCAAAGTTCTCACGTTTTTATTTTTGTTGCTGATTCAAGACCTGTGATTTATTCTAAAGGATCGCTAATATAGTGCCACTTCAGTGAAGTGCTTTTCCTCTAAAATGCATCAAACTCTCCATACCTTGTCAGAGATCAGAAACGGAGTCTGTCTCTCTGCATTTGTGATTCATTGGTACCGATCGTGAAGGTCTGACTGGCTGCCTGTGGATGGAAAGTTTGCAAGTCACCAGTGTTCAAATGCTCAGTGAGATGTAGAAGAAAAACTCCATGTCCATGGCCTGATGGGGGACGCAGGAGCTTCCTCCGTGGATAACGGGAATTAGAGCCCCGTCCAGATCGTTCATATACTTCTGAGGCAGGAGGCGGCCACCAGAGCCAGCCTGATACTCAACCTATAAAAATACAACGAGTTATTCTGCTAAATATTGTGATTGTGATTTTAAATGTGATTAAAAAAGGCTCCAGGTTTAATGTTGTAAATTAGCATTTTATGTACATACAGTCATGGCCAAAAATATCGGCACCCTTGGTAAATATGATCAAAGGTGGCTGTGAAAATTAATCTGCAATGTTAATCCTTTTGATCTTTTATTTTAAAAAATTCACAAAAATCTAACCTTTCATTGGATAATAAGAATTTAAAATGGGGGAAATATCATTATGAAATAAATGTTTTTCTTGCAGGTTTTAACCTGGAAAGACATTGTTTAGTCAACACTGCTGTATAAATCGGCACCCAAAATAATTTACCATGTCTGAGTCAGTGGAGACCCGGAGTGCGAGAGAGTTGAACCCATTCGCCATGAGCACAGAGAGGTGCGGGCAGAGGGCGGCGCAGCTGGCCGTGGCGATCTCTCTCTGAAACTGAGCCGATGACGTGAGGACGGCAGACAAGGAGACATCTGAAGACTTCAGCAGATAGAAGACCTGATGGGAGATGAGACATGAGGCAGAGATGACACCAATAAAATCCCTCCTTTTGCTGGCATCATGCCGTACTCACCTCAGTACACCTGATGGTTCGGCTGTCCATCTCAAACTCTGAGTCCTGCTGGATCTTGACGCTGTACACTCCCTCTAGAGACTTGCCATCCACCGGACTGGTGACTCTGCAAACATGCAAACAAGTTACACGTTATACTGTCTTAGGGGAATTAAATTTGACCTTCCACAGCATCTTAACAGTCCAAGGAAGCTGAAGGAATGAATATTAAATAGTGCCTAATTAATGCAGAAAACATTTTCAAGGTCAATTGCATTGGCAGCCAAACAGATCAATAGTGATTTATCATTCAGTAAAGTGGTCATCTAGTACAGAATTGGCATACTGAACATCCACAAGAAAGCATCTGATGAGAACATGTACTACTGGTCAAAAGATTGGAATAATTCAGATTTTTTTTAAAAGTCTCTTCTGCTCACCAATGCAGCATTTATTTGATAAAAATACAGTAAAAATAGTGAAATATTATTACAATTTAAAAAAACTGTTTTCTATTTGTATATATTGATGAAAATAATGTTAAACAGCAAATAAGCATATTAGATTGACTTCTGAACAATAAATCTCAACTACTCCAAACTTTTGATAGTGTAAATGTATTTGATAAATCGTTGGTACCCAGTGTTGACAGGTGTGGTCCAGTCGACCCAGCGTACATTCACATTTTCCCGTGTCTCTTCCGAATCTGCCTTTCCACAGGGGATCTGGAAGTCGGTCTGGTCCCTGAGGGCCTGTCGCAAACCCTCCATGGTTTCCGGAGGGATTTGCACCATTAACCCATCTAAAGATCAAGAGGGACAGTGTGATGATTAAACGTTTTGAGAATAATGACCTGAGGAAGTGTTTGAAAGTGATTTGTGTGACAGCATTACCCTCCACAATGCTGGATTTGGCAATGAATCCTGATGAGGCTTTCAGAGCACCGTTAAAAACCACAAAACTAGCTCCAGTCACTGCAATTGAAAGATGGGGTCCGGTGAGACATCCACTTACCATATTACATAACAAATGTTACACAACAAATAACTTAAAGACTGATTTCACTCTAAAACTTTTGGTGCTGACCAAAGTACATTTGAAAGCTTGGTTTTCCTAAAGATTTTGTAGTCTTGCGATCATTCCTTGTCTTGCAACATGCAAGTTTCACAACATAAAGATGTTTTAATATCACCTCAGATTTAAAAGGTTATTGTTGGTAAGTTTAAATAATTTTCTAAATATTTTTGTGCATATAAAATAAAAGCAATTAAAAACTTTTTTCATGTTAATTCAGTAAAAAACACTAGGAAAACTTGCCTTGATTATTTTTCAAAAATATGTAGGTAAAATAATATGTATTATGTAGGGATGTCAAATCGCTTAATCGCATACAAAATAAATGTTTGTTTACACGTGTGTGTGTACTGTATATATTTATTTGTATATATAAATACACACATACATGTATATATTTAAGATATGCATTATATATTTAAATTTTTATATGATCATACATAAATGTGAAATATATAAACGTTTAGACTGATCATTTCTTTGTCAGTGGCCAAACGTACAAAATCAGCAGGGAATCAAATCATTCTCCACTGTATTTATTCTTTCTTTGTGTTTATTCAGTAAAAAACACTGAGAAAACAAGCTTTGATTATTTTAAATGTAAGTTGGAATAATGGATTTTATGTAATGTTAAAAAAAAAAAGAGATTAATAAAATTTTCTGTGTGTTAATTCAGTCAAAGTCACTGGGAAAAACATGCCTTGTTTACTTTTCACTTGATTTTTAGATTTTTCATTAAATATCTACTTGACTACAATAGCTTGAAATGATTGAAACGTTGGTCCCTCTGATTGAAAAATAAAATCCTTTTAAGACATTCAAGAGAAAACAACAAGTTTTTAAGGATTTTTAGCTATAGCAGTGACTAACTAACCTCTCCTGGTTTTTCCTGGTATACTGTTGGCTTGCGTCTGGTAGCTTCCGTCCTCATTCTGCAGGCAAACCAAGTGAGAATCGGCCTCAGTGCTGAAACAGGCACCGAAACTGATCACATGCTCATTAGAAGAGTTCACCACCTTCAGCATCTACAACAGCCAGAACAAAACAACACATTCAACAACACAATAACACTGAAGCATAACTGCTACACAATTCAAACATAACTCTGACCTCATTAAACCTGGACTTGGGAATGTCGATGAAGCTGTTGCCCATCTCCATGTGCACTCGCAGATTTTCCACCACCGGTAAACTGTACTGGTAGTTCCTCAGATCCTGTGTTAGAATCAGAAAAATCACAAGAATAAAGGTGGACACCAAAGATTTGGCGTTACAAGGCCTAAAGTTAAAGGAATAGTTCACCCAAAAATTTGAATTTGCTGAAAATGTTCTCACCCTCAGGCCTTCCAAGACAGTTTGTTTCTTCATCAGATTTGGAGAAATGAGGCATTACATCACTTGCTCACCAATGGATCCTCTGCAGTGAATGGGTGCCGTCAGAATGAGAGTCCAAACAGCTGATAAAAACACCACAATAATCCACAAGTAATCCACACCACCCCAGTCCATCAATTAACATCTTGGGAAGACAAAAGCTGCATGTTTGTAAGAAACATACCTCATTAAAGGGATAGTTCACCCAAAAATGAAAATTCTGTCATCATTTACTCACCCTCAAGTAGTTCCAAACCTGTATTAATTTCTTTGTTCTGCCGAACACAAAGGAAAATATTTTGAAGAAAGTTTGTAACCAGGATGTTTTGGGGCACCATTGACTTCCATAGTAGGGAGAAAAAAATACTATGGAAGTCAATGGTGCCCCAGAACTGCTCTGTTTCCCACATTCTTCAGAATATCTTCCTTTGTGTTCAGCAGAACAAAGACATTCACACAGGTTTGGAACTACTTGAGGGTGAGTAAATGATGACAGAATTTTCATTTTTGGGTGAACTATCCCTTTAAGGCTTTTTTACTTAAAACTGTTGCTTCTGGCTAAAATATAAGTCCATAATACATAATAAAGATTCCTCCAGTGAAATCTGTTTTAGTTTCTTAAAAACCCGTAGCTTTTTGCTTCATAAAATGTTAACTGATGGACTGGAGTGGTGTGGATTGTTTGTGGATTGACAATGTGATGTTTTTGTCAGCTGTTTGGACTCTCATTCTGACGGCACCCATTCACTGCAGACGATCCATTGGTGAGCAAGTGATGTAATGCTTAACTACTTCAAATCGGTTTGAATGAAGACACAAACTCATCTACATCTTGGATGGTCTGAGGGTGAGAACATTTTCAGCAAAATGTCATTTGTGGGTGAACTATTCCTAGAATAATACATGTGTCATGTGTATTATGTAATGTTATATTTGTGCATATAAATAAAAAAAAATAACCAAGACAAAACATGCCTTGATTATTGTACAACTTGATTATTAGTTTTTGCATTGAATATTTTGAATGTACTTGAATGTATTTTAAATGCTGGTTCACTGCTTGAAAAAAAATATTTTTAAGCCATAAATAAACAAAGGATTTTTGGGTTACAAGGCCAAAAGTTTGATAACATGTTTACATTCACCATCATACTAAAATGGATCTGCAAAGTAGAATAACCGGTAATAAGCCAATTTAGATGCAAAATAAAGTTAATTTTGCAGAGATGGGCCACATTTTTCCATGCCTGCATCCAAAAAAGTGGCCATAAGTGTACTTGAAAGCACTATAGTTAGAATGGGGACCAAAGAAGCACTTTAATTCTCAGAAATCAAGAGTGGCTCAGAGCTGAAGTACACACTGAGAGGTCTCGGGTTTGAGTTTTGAGCGCCCTCTAATCTCCTTCATTATCTGTCCTGAGCTGAACCCGAGATTCTGATTAGAAAGGTGGAAAAACAGCTTAACCAAACCATCTCTGATTTAAAACCCTTTAGGGCAAATGACTCACATATTTTTAACATAACATTTTTAATTGAAACCACATTAAAATTGAGATATTGTGTATAAGGTTAGTAACAAATACAGTAGTCTGCATTATGAACTTGATCTTAACTGCATATCTTTCATCTTTGAGAACCATTAAGCCATAAATAGCTTTAAACATCATCTTTTAAAGGCTCAAAAGGACTTATTTTTGAAAGAAAGAAATGCGTTTATTCAGTAAGGATGCATTAAAATGCTAAAAAAAAAATTACAGTACAACATTTATAATGTTACAAAAAATTTATATTTCAAATAAATGCTGTTTTTTTTTAAACTTTCTATTCATCAATAAATCCTGAAAAACAAAATGTATCAGTTTCCACAAAAACGGTTTTCAACATTGATAATAATCAGAAATGTTTCTTGATCAGCAAATCAGCATATTAGAATGATTTCTGAAGGATCATGTGACACTGAAGACTGGAATGATGGCTGCTGAAAATTGAGCTTTGCAATGTAATATTTTATAACTATTTAACATTAAAAAAATCTTACCGACCCCAAACTTTTAAACACCAGTGTACATCTTTAAACAATGCATTGCAAATTTATATGAATAAGTTCAATACTTGAGGGTTAAATGTGAAAACGTACCGTAAGCAGATTCATGATGGTGTGTCCCGTCTCTTTAAAAACTGAGTCACGGAAACGCACGCTCACCAAAGGGCAGGGATAGACTGTAAAAATAAACACATAAACACATCACATGACTGGAGGAGAGGTAATATGAGCTAATATTATATCTCTTAAAAACAATGTTTTAATAAAAAAAAAGGGTCTTCTCTACTGTACTAAAGGATGTTTTAATGAGGGATCACCGTTGTATTGCGCCCCAGAGCGAGCAGCAGTCGGAGGGGAAACACTTTAGCCCAGGGAACCTCTAGTTTCTGAATCAAAACACCACAGAGGAACGAGACCTGTGGCAGAGCAAGACCATCAAGCGGCTGAAAGGTTGGAGTGAAGAACAGGACGCCCCCGTGGTCTTTACTGCCCAGGAAACTGTCAGTGAACGTTACGTTTCCAAGGTGCTCGATGAACTTCCCTTTGGTGGGAAAAATAAGAAAAACACTATAAAAACACTATAAATATAAAAATTGCTCTGTTGGTTGAGGAGTCAAGACATTTGAAAATATGATTAAAAGATGAATATGAGACAAAACTATAGAATGTCACATTTTATTATTAGCCGTTTCAACACATACATGTTTTACCAAATAAAAAGAACAGCACTTTTAGAGTTCATCCCACTCATTGATGTGAGCATAAGTATTGGGACAGCTGAACATAAGGCAGATATAAAAGATTAAAAGCTATTATTTAGTTGCAGATCCCTTGCGCACAATCACAGCAGTGAGTCTGTGACCCATAGACATCTCCAGACTCTTGCTCTCATCCTTTCAAATACTTTTCCCAGCCTTTAATGCAGCCAATTCCAATTGTTGCTTGTTTTGGGGAGTTTCTGCCGTTACTCTCCTCTTCAGCTGGTGAAATTCATGTTCAATCAGATTTAAATCTGGAGATTGACTTGGGCAATCTAAGACTTTCCATTTCTTTTCCTTTATAAACTCCTTGACTGAACTGGCAGGGTGTTTTGGGTCATTGCCCTGATGCAATATGAAGCACTTCCCAATGAATCTGGTGGCATTTTCTTGAATATTGGTAGGCAAGATGGTTTTGTACTCTTCCAAATTCATTCTGCTACTGTCATCATACATTAAGTCATCAGTAAAATTGAGAGGGTCTGTTTCAGAGGCAGCCACGCATGCCCATGCCATGACACCACCTCCACCATGCTTTACAGATGAGGCTGTATGCTTGGGATCATTTGCAGTTCCCTTTTTTCTCCACATTTTTGCTTTCCCATCACTTAGATAAAGGTTCATCTTTGTCTCATCGGTCCATAAACACAGTTCCAAAACTCTTCTGGCTCACCTTTGTGCTTTTTTGCAAACTCTAATCTTGCCTTTCTATTTTTGGTGCTGGTCAGAGGTTTGCATCTTGCTGTGTAGCATCTGTAATTCTGTGTCAAAGTCTCCTGAGGACAGTAGATTGTCAGAGCATCACCCCAGCTTTCTGGAAGTCGTTGGTGATTTTACAGACACGTCTTTTAGGCTTCATTTTCACAGCTTTTTTGATTTGTCTGTCATCAACTACTGTTGTTTTCTCCATGCCCTTTGTTTTTGCTAGAGCTCTAACTGATTTCCTCTTTTCTTTTAGCATCCAAATTGCTTGCTTTTCTCTCAAAGTCAGCTCCTTCATCTTCATCCTGGTTTGTGTGTGTCATCATCGAATGCAAGATTCAGAATGCAGAAGTAATGGATATAACTGATACGACACATTCCCTGCTTTTAATATCTGAAGAATTAATGCAACAGGACACAGCTGATCACTTAGAAAGACCTGTGAGGCAACTGTTCCAATACTTATGCTCACATCAGATAGAGGGATGAAACTCTAAAAGTGCTGAACTTCTTAGCTGATAAAACATGTATGTGTTGAATCGCCCAATAATAAAATGTGACATTCTGTAGTTTTGTCTCATATTCATCTTTTAATCATATTTGTAAATGTCTTGACTCCACAGCCAACAGAGCAATTTTGTCTTTACTGTTCCAATAATTTTGGAGGGCACTGTAAATATACAATATATATACATAATATAATTTCCAACAAAAATACATTTGCAAAAATGCAAAAAAAAGTGTTGCATTACATATCTTAGTTGTAAGATATTCCTTAATAATAATAATAATAATATTACTACTAATACTACTACTAATAATAATAATTAAAAGTAATATTGTAATAAGTTGTATTATTGTTATTATTAATATTATTTTTACTTTGAGAAGTACATCATTCTAGAAAAATATAAATACCGTCAACAGCCAGAAAAAAAATTCACCAAGGTTTTAGCAATAAAATATATAAAAACTGTAAAGTTTGTCAGTGCAGCTGAAGTGGAGCAAAAATTCATTTTGAGAAAACAGCCTTTAAAGATATGGATTGTAACGTACAGACACAAATAGACAAACTATAATATAATAAAATAAAATAAATAAAATAAAACCTTGGATGTTTTCTTTCCACTAGCCTGAAACATCACGTCATGAAAAGCCAAAAAGTTCAAAATTTCAAAACTACCCAGTGCATGAAAGCACAATGTTTTTGCCTGTACTGTGAAGTGTTTGTGTGATGTACCTTTCTGTGCATCCTGGTATAAACTAACGTACAGGTTGAATATGTCTCTAGGTAGGCTGTTCTCCTCTGGGAGACACTCAATTATAAACACCAGCTCCTTCTGGCCCACTCCCTGAAGACCATTAGAGCTCAGACACCAGCACCTCTTCTCACCATCTACAACACAAACAAAGAGAGGACAATGATGTTTATCAAATTAACAAGCTGGACATGATCACATATTTTAATCAGATTGAGAGACTGTAACATACATGTGACGATCTTGACGTTCACCAGTAAATTAGCGTTGAGCACAAAGGTCAGAGGTTGTGGGCCTCCCTCTTCCAACAGCAGCAATATTTGGCAAGCAGCAGGACGTTCCTCAACTAATAAATCTGTAATGAAATGAAAAGAAAATTACACATGACAGAAAAACAGTACCACACCCTAAAGAATCAGCAACAGCAAAATGGCTGTTGTGAGGTCACAAAATAACAACCAAAATGGCAGCAGCTTCAGTTAAATGTAGCAAGGGTACATTTGACATATGACATTTTATACTCAATAAGGATATTAACTGACTTCTGTAAGTAAATAATATTTTGCTGTCATCTACAAAGCCACACATGGACCCATTCTGGCATTGCAATAGACACATTTCTGAGCCTGAGGGCATGAAATGCTCACAATTTCTCATCTAATAGTCCAATGTATGTCCAATGTATTATTAAAGCAATATAATTCTGGCAAAAAAAAAAAACAATCACCTGTTTAGTAGGGTTTGACAATATTGCCAAAAATAATCACATTTCCGCCCCATAACATTCAATACTGATTTATCACAACATTCATTTCATACCATTAATTGGGGAAGAAAATGAAGTCCACATATTTGCTAGAACTCGAGAAAAAATATGAATATAATTTATTTATTTAGAAGTAAACTACAGAATAAGCTGCCTTTTATTCATTATTTATAAATGTTTTCCCCAAATTTTGTGTTTGTTTCATCAAAAAAGTTGTCTAAAGTTTATCAACTAAACAAAAATATAACAACTAATTTCCAGCTAAAATATGTTATTTCATGTCAAACTTTTATTTTGGTCAAATAAAGTGCTGCAGAAATTGTATACTGTATTAATTAAAACGTGGATGAATAAAATCTTGGTTGTATGATATTCCTTATAATAATAATAATAATACTATTAATGATAATAATCATTCAAAGTAATGTTTTATTGATGTATTATTTTTGCTTTGAGAGGAGAAGTACATTTTACTATTTAACAGTAATAAATTATATTTTTGTAATAATTTCTTCAAATTAAACCATACTTTTATTCTGGTGGGTCATTGCGAAGACCTTTGAGTTGTGTGTGTATCTGACACTAGTTTTTCTCAAATGAAATGATGGCAAAAGTGACAGCTCTGGAGATGAAGTACATGATTTCATGTTCAAGTTTATTTTCGATATTGTGCATTTGTTTTTTTGTTTGATGTCGACTTCCAGCCCTGCCATAGGGGCCATTAAAAATGACGACTACCCTCACCCCCATCTTCCTCCTCTCCTGTGGTAATGAGCAGTGGAGGCAGACCTTCATCATCCTCTGGCACCAGACTGACCACTCTCTGGACACAGCTGCACACCGCACAGAGCAGGCCGTAGTCCCACGGGCCTCTGATGGGCGGGCGGCTCACCTCGGCAGTGCTGTCGGAACTTCCTCCGGCACTCTCATCACACTCGCCAGGCAATTTACCATCAGGCTGAAAGGCAGCAAATCAGTTAATGACTTCAGTTGTCATTATCAGTTTTCTCCAGCATCAGTTAAGAGGATTTAGCCGTCTCACCCCTGGCGGGTCTGGCGTTACTGGGCTTGACTCCTGAGAGGATCTCCGGGTCTGTACGGACAGTTTGGTGGTGTCGGCGACTTCACCGTTCGGCAGGATGCCATCGGCAAACCACACATGCTTCTGCTCACGTGGAAAACCTACGAGAACACATGGAGAAACAAACAGCAACTCGTTAGGGTAAGGCTTGAAACAGGGTTATTGTTGTGAACTAAAACAAAAATAATAAAACTAAAATAACTAAAACATGTCTGTTACTTGAAATAAAATGTTAAACTGAAATAAAATGTATATAAAAATCAAACATTTCAGTTAGTTGCCAATGCATCAATTCTTATTTTATTTCAGTTTAAATTAAAGTGCTAAAATAACTAAAATTGAAATATAAATTAATAACATTAAAAAAAAGACAAAAACAAAACACATTTACTAAAAATGTAAAATTTAAATGAAAATAAAATATAAAAACAATCTAAATCAAAATATTAATAAAACTATAACAGTATATCAATGACGCTAAAATAACACTGACTTGAAATACAGTAGGTGTATCAAATAAAATTTGCATGATATTTGGTGTGATGAAGAGGATTTTTTTTTTTTCTGTTTTCTATTTTTCAACACTAATTACAATACTGTTTAAGAGTTTGGTTTTCGTTTGGGTCAAATGTTTGGTCAAAAACACTAGAAATTGTGAAATATTATTACAGTTTAAAATAACTTTGAATATGTTGTAAAATGCAATTTATTGCTGTGATGCACAGCTGAATTTTCAGCATCATTACTCCAGTCTTCAGTGTCACATGACCCTTCAGAAATCATTCTAATATGCAGATTTGCTGCTCAAGAAACATTCCTTATTATTATCAATGTTGAAAACAGTTCGTCGCCTTGGAATTATAAGGTTCTACCTGCATTCTGAGTGGTTTTGAGATATTGAGCTTCAAAGATTTTACATTCCATATAGCAAAAATGATATGGGGAACAAGTCTCTTTCCTACATGAAAATGATAGAGACCCTAAATGTATTCTAACTGTACAAAATGTATCAAAATCCTCTCAAATTTTTAAATGGGGATTTTTGGAACAGGTCAAATGCAGATAGAACCTTCTAATTCTAAAAAGTCATTTTCCGCTTGAAATTATAAGGTTCTATCTTGCAAAACATTAATTGAAGCAACAGTTTTCAAGAAATACAAATAGTTTTTTTATAAACAAATGTGTCAACATGTATGAGAAAGGTAAATTTAATGCTTTCTTTATCACATTTATTTTTGTAATTAAGACACCATCATTTAAATTGTTAACTATTTGATATGATAACTATTTGATACTATTTGATAAGGCTTAATGTTGTAAAATTTAAGACATTTTAAGACTTTAAACTGCATGAATATTTCGCCAATCATTACATTTTCGGGTCTTTAGCGACCCAGACTTATATCCAGCATGGATGGATCTCTAATTGCTGCAATAGCAAACTCTCCTGATATTTTAAGAACATAAAATAAAATAAAAAAAAAGATTAAAATAAGCATACTTTCTTACCTTTTGAAACTTAGAAGGGTTTGATTAGAGCAGATGATTTTACCATCACTGCCATAATTAGAACGCATTTCCCTCTATACATTCAGCATCTGACTCATATTCACGATATCAACATATTCTCAAAACGATCGTTTTCAGCCTCTTCAAAAACAACATTTTGATCGCTATTCACCACATCCACCATATTTCATTATGTGCAGTAATTGCTCTGCAGTAAAAGCCATTCAAGCCAGTTAAATTTTTGCAGATGATTATTTGTTTTATGCATGCGCTAATTATGAGTGAAAAATCACGTCATTATTATGTTTTAAACAGTGCCACTTTGTGGAATAAAGGTGAATTGCACTTATTGATTATGCAGACATGTAATTATTGTTGTTTAATGTTTAATCTTCCCTGGTGTTACGGAGCAGCCCGGCGACATGACAAAGAACGTTGATCCTGATTGGTCCGCTTGCTTGCATTCGAAGTGCTGATTGGCGGATTCACAGATAGAACCTTATAGAACCAAGTTATAGATCGACTTTGTAGATAGAACCTTTTTGTTTTCTAAATAAAAAGTCCTAAAATGTACAAAACTTAAAAAAAAAAAAAAAAAACGTCACATAATGTAAATAAGTTGTCACAGAATAAAAATATGTGAATAACTCAATTTTGACAAAAATGTCAGATAGAACCTTATAATTCCAAGGCGACGAGTTGTGCTGCTTCATATTTTTGTGGAAACCGTGATACATTTTATTTTTTAGGATTCTTTGATGAACAGAAAGTTCAGAAGAATAGAATTTATTTGAAATATAATTTCTTTGTAACATTATAAATGTCTATGAATGCCACGTTTGATCAATTTAATGCATACTTGCTGAATAAAAATATTCATTAAAAATCATACTGACCCAAAACTTTTACATAGTAGTGTACAGTTAACACACTAACCTAGTCTAGCAGACTATATGATACGCAGTGCGTGCAAATTTGGGACGCAGTCACTCTTTCATTCATGAACTAATTATATTAAGTGGAAGTCACTGTGTTTTATAGCCATAAGAGCTATAACTCTGGCTCAGAGTGCAGTGCGTACCGTCATTACCGGGGTGTTTGAGGACAGACACGGGGACCATGACGGTGGGTGGGGGAGAGTTGAGGGTGCCGGCGGCACGGGCCTGCTGCATGGGCGGTATGGTGGAGCAGTACTCTGATGGGATGTTGGGATTGGGACTGGGCCCAGTAGGGCTCATCATTCTCTCATGGGCTTGAGCTGCACACAAACACACAAAATCAGCCATTCCTAAATCAGTCTTTTCAGTGTGGTGAATGAAAGGTCATGCTGGGTGAGAGAATGAGAGAGAGCAAGGAACAGTGGGTAAATGTTGTAGAAATGTATGAGTTCATCCTTTAATAACCTTTCTAAGAGATTTGACCTACCTAATTACCACTTATCTTGTTTCTTTCAAGTCAGGCACTTTGTGCAAAAACTATTCCCTCATTTCCCAAGCCGCCCCCCTGAATCCCCACTGGATAACTTTTAAAATCTTGAACCACACTCAAAATATTGTATTTCTGTCATTTATAGTTTATATAAATATTAATAATATTATAATTAATATGAATCCAGACCCTCCAAGTCAGATTAGAGGAAACTGGTTGAGCAACTTGGGATTTGCGTTGTCTGATGAACACTGGGACCATTCTTGAGCTCACTCACACATCATCTATATCTGCAAGACATGGGCTGATACAATGTAAGATTCTACATAAAGTTTACTATACTAATGCTAAACTTGCTAAAATATACCCCTCTGTCAGCGATGCATGTAATAGGTGCAAGCAATCACCAGCCAATCATTCATATGTTTTGGGAATGCCCTAAACTACTTGATTATTGGATTAAGATATTTAAAACTTTGAAAGATGCCTTTGCTGTAGATCTTTTTACAAATCCACTTTTGGCCATTTTTGGGATGGTAATTGATGTTAAACTTTCAGTAACAGTCTAAAAGGCTTTAGCCATTACTAATTTACTAGCAAGACATCTCATCCTTTTGAAGTGGAAACATGTTTCACCCATTCTTTTCATACATGGCTGAAGTGTTTGCTTGCATTAAATTGGAAAACAATAGATTGTCACTCACTGGTTCTTTAAGGACTTTTGACAAGGTGTGGTGCCCCTTTTTAGATTATTTGCTGGCTATCTCTCTAGACACTTAACCTGAAGACCCCGCCTTTTCTTTTCTTGTAAAGTGCTCTGTTTGTTAGAATTCTAAGATTGTGTTTCATGGGAAATTAATTGATTGAGGGAGGTTTTTACTTGGGTATAATATCGTAGAATGATAATTTAATAAAATCAGTGTTGTTATCTGTTGATTTAATGGTCCATGCAGGAAAATTTGATAAAGAAATAAAAAAAATTAAAAAAAATATTGTATGAGGTTTCTCATTAAAGGTTGTGTACAACTTTAGTTTACAGGACCCCAAAAAATTTAAATTAAGGCAATTTAATTAATAGTTAATAAATTCTTCTGTAAAATATAGTACTCCATATCTGACTTTACTTGACCTTTCGAATTATGTAATGGAAAAAATCTAATATCTAATACGTAACTATCCAATCAAAGTCTCATCCTAAATTATTTCAAAATTAATATGTTGTTTTACTCACACATACTTCATAAAAAAAAAGTTAATAGTTCAGACAATAATTCAGTCATCATTTACTCATCCTCAAGTTTTATGATTTTCTTTTTTTTTTTTTTCTGTTGAACACAAAAAAGGAGATTTAGCACAAAAAGTTCCATAAAAGTAGTAGACGAGTGTGCTGTCGTCCATACCTTTGTAAATATTTACTGAAAATCCTGCACCCCACTGCAGCAGAGTGAATACGTTTCGATCTGTTCCTCACACATTTAACTTCTGGATGACTTTCAATAGCACACTGGCAAGTATGAACTACTTTCATGGTGCTTTTCAGAGATTGACAACCACTGGTTTATATGCTTTCATTTTATGGAAAGAAAAGCGACAGTGTTCTGCTTTTTGTATTCAACAAAAGAAAAAGTCATATGGCTTCAGAACAACGTGAATTAATGATGACACTTTTCATTTGGGTGAACTGCCACTTTAAATGCAGTGAAAGCAGTTCAAATTTCAAATATATTTATAATACACTACCATTCAAAAGTTTAGGATGAGTAAGATTTAGTTTTTTAAGAAATAAATACCTTTATTCAGCATAGAATAATTGTTCAAAAGCGACAGCAAAGACATTTAAAATGTCACAAAAGATTTCTGTTTCAAATTAATGCTGTTCTTTTGAACTTTCTATTGATCAAATAATCTGGAAAAATAAAATGTATCACTGCCTCCAGAAAAATATGAAGCAACAACTTTTCAACATTGATAATAATCAGAAATGTTTCTTGAGCAGCAAATCAGCATATTAGAATGATTTCTGAAGGATCATGTGACACTGAAGACTGGAGTAATGATGTTGAAGCTTTGATCACAGGAATAAATTACTTCTAAAAACATTCACATAAAAAAACTGTTATTTTAAATTGCAATTATATTTTACAATTGTTCAGTTTTTAATGTTGTCTGATCAAATAAATGCAGCCTTAGTGAGCAGTAGAGACTTTTTTGAAAAACATCTTAAAGACTCAAAGCTTTTGAATGGTAGTGTATATAATGTACACTCAGGTTTCAAATATTTTTGTTATAATTATCTATTGTCAAGTTGTTGACCTGTGGTAAACCAAATGATGACTAAAGTCCAAAGTACAAACCTCATTCGGCCGAGTCACCTTCTAATAAATCAAACATTTACAAGCAAGAGTACTAAGCATCAATCACAGCACCGTTGTTATTAAAGTGATGGGCAACAAGCCACCAAACCGAACTCAAGAAACAGGACGTCCAGTGCAGCCACAGCCCAGTGTGCTGACACCTCCTCCAGCCATGAGTCAGCCGCGCTCTGTGCATTATGTTGATTAAAGCTCATAGATGCTCATCGACCTGATTACACTGGCACTGCCTGTGACACCCGCAAACATGTCAGCTAGAAGCACGAAAGCAGAAATCTGCTGGCTCACTGTGAAAACGGCTACAACAAGAAGACAGATGGGAACTGTGAAGCCAAGAACCAGCAGCACGGAACGTCCTTCAGCATGTGGAAAATCACTAAAGACGGTGCAAAAAAGTTACAAACTTAAAGAGTTAACCAGATAAAACAATCAATTACACTTCAAGCCTCAAGAGGGCTCGATTTCGATTCAGTTCAGTGAGCTTACCTCATCCTAAATTAACTCTCTTCCAGGTTAATCACGGGTTGCATGTTAGTCTCCCAGGACAGCGTTAATGTGCGCCAAGCAGAGGAGGAAGTGTCCCCCTTGCCGTTAAGCGAGAGAGAGTCCGCGAGTGAGTGAGATAGAGGGCGCATCCTTGAGCCTCTCTCATCCCGGACGGGGCGCAGCTCACTTCCGCAAGCTCACACTGAGTTCTCGTCTGTCCTGGACCAGGCGAACGTCTCTGGCTGCGAGTGCAAGCTCAGTCCGTCCGTCACACACACACACAGAGGTCGTATTAAATGGCTGCCCTGGGCTAAGAGTGGTGACAAACCCTCCTCGCCTGAAGATGAGATGTGTGTGTGTGTTTATGTGTGTGTCTAACTCTATTCCTCAACCCGGAGAGTGAATGAGAGAGAGTGTCACGAATACTGCACCAGGTGGGTCCTATACCACACACACACACACACACACACACAAACACACACTCAAGGACATGCACCAGTGCCCTGGCTCCACCCAGCCCTGCACCAAACCCTGCGAGAGCTGGCTGGCGACTCGCAGCACTGACGTTCTGTGATGAATGCCCTTTTTAATGTGCAAATGGACCGCACGCTCGGCCACACACCGCGTGCCAGCCTCTTTTTATAGACCGGCCAGGACAAAAAAATAAAAAATTAAAGCCTTGATCTTCTCTATTAAATCAGCCCTTGAAAAATAAAAGAGCTTCAGATGTTTGGTCCACAAAAAAGTTGGACACAAATGAAAAAGGATTGGGGATCTGCTTCTTTCAAAAGGGATGCAAGTGAGCCAGTTTTATTATTGCTAAATGAAACTAAAAAAGTAGTAAAGCTTAAATTAAATAAAATACACTTATGAGATTAAGAACTTAAAAATGCTGCCTTGGCAACTAAGTGAAATAAATTGAAGTAGTAAAATCTTAAACTGAAATTAAAAAATATAACTACTAAAAACTAATTTTAAAATTACAAAATCACAATAAAAAATGACTAAAACAAACATTAAACATTAAAAAATAAAAGCCAATTCAAAATATTAATAAATACTATTAGAGTTTATAAATAATACTAAAATAACAAATTTACATAAATTTAAAAATAAATCTGAAGATACAAAAATAAAAACTAAACCAAAATATTTATTAAAACTATAATAGTATGAATAATACTAAATAACAGTCATGACAAAAGGGGATAAGGTGTTCGGTTTTGTCAAAAACTTCATCACTTTTGAAGTTTTTGACACTGCCCTCTGTTTATCCAACTGTCCATGGGCAGGAATACAAAATGTTAAAGTTTGATCTTCCCAAGTGTTTGGAAGTCAGCGATTGTTGTTCCAATATTCAAAACTGGAGATCCCCTTTCTATTGATAATTATAGGCCAATTAGTATTTTACCCACTGATTCTAAGGTTATGGAGAAACTAGTTGCAGAACAGATTAGCAGTTGCTTGAGTAGTTGTTCATTTTCATTGCATCCAATGCAGTTTGGTTTTAGAGCAAAATACTCAACGGAAACCGCAAATTGTTTTTTTTTAATAGAAAATATTAAAACTTTCTTAGATAAAGGTGGTGTAGTTGAAGCAGTGATTTACGCACAGTGCATACGCTATTCTCTGTCATCAGTAACGCATGGATACGCTGTTTCCGTTCAAATCAAAGAGTAAATAAACGTACTATACGTATCCATGCGTTACTGATGACAGAGAATAGCGTACACACTTTGCGTCCATCAGATGCTTTCCAAAATGGCACTACGCTGACACAGAGACAGAGAGGAGACGAATTGTTGAATAAATGTCGTTATTTTTATTTTCTTTGCGTACAAAAAGTATTCTCGTCGCTTCATAAAATTCAGATTGAACCACTGATGGCAGATGGACTATTTTGGCGATGTTTTTTATACTTTTCTGTGCCTTGACGGTGTCATTTACTTGGCAGTCAATGGGACAGTCACAAGCCTCCCGGTTTTCATCCAAAATATCTTTAAATTGTGTTCCGAGGACGAACTAAGCTTTTACGGGTTTGGAACGACATGGGGGTAAGTGATTAATGATAAAATTTTCATTTTGGGGTGGAGTATCCCTTTAAAAAGGTTTGTAAGCAGGTTAAGTTTAATCTTTATAATTTTAAGTGTACTAGAGATTATATGTCATTAGAGGCAGCTAAGATGTGTATTCTATGGTTATTCCTCACATGACTTACTGTTTAACCAGCTGGTTTCAGGCGAGTTCAGTGATTCTAAAACCATTAGAGTCCTTATACAAACGTACACTTAAAGTCTTTGATAAGACATCGGTACATTATCATTATTGTCCAATACTGAAATTATATAATTTGTTAAGTTGGGAAAACATGATTAAGTCTGCAAATGTATAAAATTATTTATGGTTTATCTTCTCCCCCTCTTGGTCAGTTAGTTAGTATTAGAAAAACTGATTATCGTTCTACAAGGGGTGCATTAAGAGGAAACTGTATCATACCGCTTGGACGAAGTAATTTTAGTCAGTCTGCTTTTTTCAAAGCTGCACGAGAATGGAATACTATTTCGACAACTATAAGAGATCTAGAAACTAGGGATGTGCGGGACTAGTCGACTAAACGGTTCAGCTCCTGCTAGTCGACACTGAAATCAATAGTCGATTAAACGAGAGAGAAAAAATACCATAATTTTAACATTACATTTAAAACATTTTAACAACAAGCTAAAATAAAACTTTTGAAAAATAATAAATATCAAAATATTTAAATATTTTTAAAAGCGTATCTGGGCGGAAACTATATTTTTACCTCAGACTTCGCATGCCTTTTCTTCTCGTCAGTTGCCGCGAGATCAAAATGACCAGCGAAGAACCAGCAAGGTGTGGGATTATTTTGAATTAGAAGGAAACGGAAAAGTTTTGTGTAAACTGTGTAATGTCAAATTGGTTTACAATAACTCTACTGGAGCGATGCGTAATCATATTCAATACAGGCACTTATGCGTTAGCTTGAAGACGAAGCCAGCAAATGTCAATCATGTCATACACTACAACCCGCCGCTGAGGTCCGCGATCCCATCCGCGCCGTCTATTCCTCTAAACGAAGACCCACTTCGGTGGTGGTGTGGGATTTCCAGGCTCTTTTCGAAACAGTCTGCTAGCTTGTAGTTATCTCTCTGCGTGCCTGTAACTTCAATTCCTGCCGAGCGCGGTTTTTTTTAAGTGCATAATCGCCTCCAGTCCCGTCTTTCGCCAGTCCACGTTAACATGTTAAATTCACTGAACAAATGCGCATGGTCTGAGTAAGTAAAACGAGCATTGTTTTGTTTTTAGACAATATAGCCAACATGAGGTACATTTTTAAAAGCCGTTTTAATGCTATTCCTTGATAAACTTTCCTTTTTTTTTTTTTTACTTGTGTTTTAATATGTTGGCTAACGTTATATGAAAATTAAGAATTCTGTCAGTCTATTTTCCATTTCTGCATTTCTCCAGCTGATCTGAATAAATAAGCTATGCACTGGTTTATGTTCAGTTATGCTCTTCCTTATTTTCTGTTTAACGACCACCTAAAATTAAATGATGATAACGTGAGGCAAGCATACGGCATAACCGTGACCTATTTTTAGCAGATTTCATTCAGGGATTTGACCATGTGATGCAAAGATTAAGTATTTCAAGTGTAGGCTGTTATACACGCACAGTTTTCTTTTCTTTTGCCATTTTTTGGGGAGTTTCTAGCTTTTAGACTTGTCGACTAGTCGGATACAAAACTTCCGTTTAAACGACTGTCAAATTAGTCGTAGCGCACATCCCTACTAGAAACATATGCTTTATTTAGGGTTCAATTGAAGAATTGGTTAATTAGTACTCAGATTTGTCAACACTAGAATTTTATATCTGCTAGCTATCCTATTATTGTTCGTATCTTGTTTGAATTTTTTTTTATTGATCCTATTGTTTTCAATAGACTACTGTATGATTTGTACTGTGTAATTATTAAATTTTCTAGTATGTATTTTTAATAAAAAATAATTTCTAGGGTGACTTGTAACATCTTGTCCAGGGACTACGGATGAAAAATAGCCTTTGGCTAATTCTGGTACATTTACAGGAATGTTTTATTAATGTACAATGTCCCTGTCAACTATATAAAAAAAGAAAAAGATCTGTAGTTTTAACAAAATCCATGGAGCTCTTGAAAGCAGGATAGTGCAAAATGGTCCGCTTTGTTTCATCCAGCGTTTTTTACTGCACAAAAAACATTGTCTGCCTTTTGATGATCAGCATAACTTTAAACCTTCCACAATGTCTCACAAACATGTAAAGCAACCAACTACAGTTTGTTTCGCTTCAGTGCCTATAACAGGTAGGTTCATCTAAAATACACTGCCAACTAAAAAAAATGATTGTGGTTGGTAATCGTGTTTATTCAGCTTTATTTGAGCTTTCCTGTAGCTCAAATAGTAGAGCATGGCGCTAGCAACGCCAACATCATGGGTTCGATTCCCAGGGAAAGCAAGAGCTGATAAAATGTAAAAACTGTAACTTGAATGCAATGTAAGTCGCTTTGGATAAAAGCGTCTGCCAAATGCATAAATGTAAATGTAAATGTATTCACACCAAAAACCATACTTACAATATTAGCTATATCAGTGTCTACACTTATAAAAGATAACATATTTAATCTAATTGTAGACTTTACTCATAGTTTTGTGAATGTGACGTCAACATGCATTTTAATGTTTTTATCGTTCATTAGATGAAAAAAAAGCACTGAAAGTGATTCCAACGATATTGTTTCTCTATGTTGTTATCGTTTTATTTGTGTGTGGATGCCACTATTTTCTTAGAGTTAGAACGTTTTTTTAAAACTTTATGGTTATAGTTCTCATTTTTGGTGTGAATGCACCTTTCTGCCAGAACTAATAAAGACCGATACGGTTTTCAAATTGTTAAAATTGGGCTATTTTTAAAAGAATAGAGTTCATATCTATAACGATAATGGCACAGAGGAGTGATACCTCTGGAATCGCTTTTCAGAACAATTTCAGAACAACGTTATCATTATTGTTATCGTTTTACGTGCAAACGCGCCTTTAGAGTGGATTACTTCACAGACATAACTAATACATACTAAGTGCATCAAACAAAGCTCTTTCAAAGATTTAATGCCAATATCACAATACCAAGACAATGAGTGCTTTTGAGTAGTTCTTCTTCAAAAACACTCATTTTATCAACCTAATTTCTGTTTACCACATTACACCAGCTAAAAATAAACCATGGTTCAGTCTGTGGCAGTAGTTCATGTAGGGCTAAGTGTAGAAATGGGTCATACCCATTTCTACACCGACATGAACCACTGCCACAGATTGTCGGCCTTTAAAGAAATAGTTCACCCAAAAATGAGAAATTGCTGAAAGTTCACTCCTCCTTAGGCTTTCAAGATGCAGATCGAGTTTGTTTCTTCATCAGATTTGGAGAAATTTAGCATTATTTTACTTGCTCACCAATGAATGCTCTGCAGTGAATGGGCGCCGTCAGAATGAGAGTCCAAACAGCTGATAAAAATATCACAATAATCCACAAGTAATTCACACCACTCCATTAAGTTATTCTAACTTAAAACTGCTGCTTTTAGCCAAAATACAAAACTATAATCTATAGTAGGGTTGGGCGATATCTAAAAAAATTGGCATCAGACGTTGTCTACAGTGAAACATCGTGAAGGACGATAACATCGGGGGATTTAGGGGTGTGACCGAAGCATGAATCCGTATTCAGAAAGGCACGGAATACAAATAACGATTGCTAACGGTTGCCTGTTACATTGCAGTACATAAAATTTCACTTACCACATAAACAGAGTAAGAACAGATAGTTTAAACATAGTATAAACTAGTGCTGGGCGGTATGACCAAAAATTTATATCACGGTATTTTTCAAAATGATACCGGTTTCACGGTATATGGCGGTATTTATTTTTTTCATGCATGACCGGGTGTTAACCACCGAGGCAGCACTGGCCACTTCTTCCAACTGAACCATAGCTAAGGTTTATCCCAAAAATTCGCTAGGTTTGTTAGTTTGTATATTCTATGGGAAAAAAGCAGCTAAAAGGGTCTGAAAGTTGCTAAATATAGTGCTGAAGTCGCGCTCGTGTGTGTGAGATGCGGGAGCTGATGGCAGCGCGCGGTGGATATTGTGGATGAGTTCTTCTGTGTCATCACGTTCTACAGCTTCAGAACTTTCGCGCTTTGTAACACATACAGCTGTGTCCTCGCCACAATGCAATAGTGAAAAGAGACCCCTCTCAAACAGTGTGTCGCATTCCAAACGTTATTTAAATAACACCGGTATTGCGGCATTTTAAAAATTCATATCATAAGAAAAATAAACACCGGTATTCGGTATGAACCGGTATACCGCCCAGCACTAGTATAAACAAAGTATGTGTGATCGAGGATCGTGATGCCGGCTCAACATCGTGGCGTCTATCAGCAATCAGCGATGGACAATGGCATCATCTATCGGACCAACCCTAATCCATAGGACTGAACTTTAGACGGAAGCAATGGCTTGAAGTTAAGAACATCTTAATGATGGATTTGTTTTTTACAAACACTTTTGATTCTCAAGATGTTAACTGATGGACTGGAGTGGTGTGGATTACTGTGATGTTTTTATCAGCTGTTTGGACTCTCATTCTGATGGCACCCATTCACTGCAGAGGATCCATTGGTGAGCAAGTGATGGAATTCTCCAAATCTGTTGACACAATGAAGACACAAAATCATCTTGGATGGGTGAGGACATTTTCAGCAAAATTTCATGTTTGGGTGTACTATCCCTTTAACGTTTGGTTGTTGTAATGGATGTTTTAAAGGTACAGTGCATTGCATCCAATTGAACATATTGAATTCATTTTTATTAAGCCAGCTGGAGAGTATATTAAAGTGGTTTGCACTCACCTCTCTGTATGGTAACATGGCAGATGACACAAACCCTGGCCTCTTTGTCCAGATATTTCAGTCTGCATTTGCGGTTGCAGCAATTTGCACAGTACACCTGCAAAGCAGACAACATTATTCACTCAAACACTGGATAAACGCAGTACTTCATCAGACATAAACCTGGAGAAAACTCTCTGGTGTCCTTTAGCCCATTTTATTTATTGGCCCAGTATGTCTTGAAAACAGCAACTGAGTGCAGCAATTCAAGCGGGAAACTATATCAGCGCTAAAAATACATTCTGCTGACCCAGCAAATCCGCCTCTATATTTAGCACCTCCAGAACAGAATAAACCAGGCACTGACGTAATGAAAACAAAAGACCTCACAACAATACACAAAATTAGTACTTTTGCTGTCTAGGCAGTGGACTACAGGTTTAAGGCTTTCCTGTGGTTATAAATAAACTAGAACACAATGGCACAGACCTTTGCTCGAAATCAACACAGCTGACTGCATGTTAATTCATTGATTCACACTGCGGTTATTTGCCTTTCACCTCCAAAAGTCAGGGCACACTCAACTACTACACAAAGTTACAAAGTCACTTTCAGAACTGAAGGAAACACATTACTAAAACTCTAATTAAGTTATAAAATAAAATAAAATAAACCCTTACAGGGTGATCAGGATTCAAATGTAAAAGGGTTTATTTTGAAATAATGACTGTCTGACTGTGCATATCTTGCTTATAATGAAGATACTTACTTGATAAATAATAAATGGACATGAAATATTGATCAGAGTTTAAACTATTTTGTTATGCGAGAAGAAAGACTACAGAGTAATATAGCAAGTAAATCACCTCCCTGGGACAATGTATAGGTACAATTGCTCCGTTCAGTTTGCATCATGCTGCTGTGGTCACAGGTTCAGTTCAATAAATACTTAATATACGTGCACTAATTAGATTGATTTAAGACAGATATAAATAACCAATACTGTAACAATTCGTTTTTTTTTTTTTTTTTAAAGAGGCCCTTTTACCAGATGTTTACATACATCCATGTTTATATACATTCAGCCATATAGTGCCGTAAACTTATAATACTACTGCAGCTAATTATTATTATGTATTATATCCAAATATTAAATATATAACTACTGAAGTTTAAAATTTTATGTTAATGTAAAGTCAATGTTTTTGAAAGAAGACTCTTCTGCTCAACAAGACTGCATTTATTTGATCAAAAATACAGTAAAAACAGTAGTGTTGTGAAATTACTACAATTTAAAATATCTATTCAAATTTCAAGGGGAAATCAGAATATTTTAAAATATAATTTATTCTTGTGATCAAAACCGAATTGCCAGCATCATTACTGTCTCTAGCGTTACATGATCCTTCAGAAACTATTCTAATATGCTGATTTGCTGCTAAATAAATATTTATTATTAATATATTATTTATTAATAATATAAATATTATTTATTATTTGCTGAAAACAGGTGCATCTTATTTCAGTCGAAACCATGATACATTTTATTTTTCAGGATACTTTGATGAATAGAAAAGAGCAGCATTCATTTGAAACTAATCTTTCATAACTTTATGGTCACTGCCGATCAATTTAATGCATCCTTGCAGAATAAATATATTAATTTCTTTAAAAATGTATTGTAAGACCCCAAGCTATTTAATATCTTCCAAATAATTGTGGGTACTGACACTGAGAGACAACAAACTCACCTTCCCACATGCTCTGCAATGATGTCTCCTCTTGGTAAAGGTAAACTTTTGCTCACAATTCATGCAGTTAGGAGCCTCGGAGTCCGGCACCCAAGGGGGCTGCTTTGACCCCAGACCCTCAGCCTCGTGTCCTGGTGGATCAGGACTCTCTCCTGGGTATGGTGGAGGCTCTGAAAGCTCGTCATGGCCATAATTGGCATCATATTGCTGATAAGCAGGGGGTTCACAGTTATTTTCGTCTATGTTGGGAGAAACTTGTGAGCCATTCTCTGCAGAAAGGCCTGGCACATGGGGTTCAGCATAGCCGGTTCGTTGTCTTTCAGATGGAGGCTGTGCGGTTTGGTTGGACAACTGCTTTGGTCTCGCCCCACCATAATTTGACTCTTGGTTGAGGGCACAAACTGACTGAATCTCAACAGGGCTGGTTGCATTTTCATGGCTAATTGTTTGTGTGGCGTCTGTCCTCAGCGGGCTGCTGTCCTGAGATGAAGAAGAAACGTTCGAACCTTCGCTCTCCTCCAGATATTGAAGAGAACCATCGCTCTCAGGAGAAGCAAATGTCTCGACTTTGCAGCTCTGCAGTTCCTCATCTAAAAAGCCTTCCATGTTTCCGTTAAATTCTGAAAAGCCGTCATCTACGAATTTTTCTGTGCCTGCGTCAGAGTTGATTTTAACACCCTGACCCATCAGAAAGGCGTCCAGCTCCTCGTCCGTAACCATCATCACGGTCTGGTCGCTTTCAGGAAGGTAATCGTTGGCGATACTGAACTCGTAGGAATAATTTGGGCTTTCTGAATAGGGCGGAGATGGGTTGCTTTCGCACAACTCTTTCTCTGTCGGCAACAAGTTGCGCTTAAAGTTTCTTTCAGGGTAATGGCCTGAGACAGCAGTCGCCCTTTCTGTGTTCGACATGATTTGGACAAGCTCCGGTTCATCTTCAGGTGAGGAATCAGCCCTATTGGAGGAGAACGGAGTTGTGGGTTCTTCTAACGGAAGAATTAACTCTTCAGCCTCTTGAATTGCAGAATTTTTTTCCAGTTCTGCCTCATCTTTGGTTTCAATCACTGCTGCCTGTGGGTCTAAAGATGCCACAAGGGATCCACACATAGAGACAGCCATCGGCAAGCAAGATAGAGAAGGTTCCTTCTCCAGGGAGGGACTTCCAGCTGAATCCTCTGGATTTTTGACACTAAGATCTTCAGACAGTTGGGTATCTGTTGAGTCCGGCTGCAGCGATACAGCATGCTCTTCATTGGTTGCTGAAACAGCTTCATTTGTAGCATGAGGAATTGAATTACTAACATCTTCCTCGCTCACTGAGACTTGAGAATTGTTCTGATCATTGGAGTTTGAGTCTTCAGGACGAGAACTTTCAATCTGATTGCACTCCAAAGGTGTGATGCTACTTAAACCATGAGGGTCACCAACGGCCGGTAATATGACATCTAACAGGCTGAATGAGTTATAGTTAATCTCAGAGTCATATTTTGGTAATTCACCAGCGTTAGAAGCATCTTCTGAAGTTGATACTACAGGACTCTCGAAGTCCACTAGCAGCTCCTCATTAGTTTGTTTCTCAGGAACGTCCAGCTCTTTAAAGTCCTCCTGACTATCGGCTTGCTGGAGGTTTGCAGAACCCGTATCATTCACCAGGTCACACACAGGCTTTAGGGAGCGGTCCGGACAAGGAGGAGCCGAACTTTTGATGCCTCTGCTATCAACGGAGGACAGGAGGTCCACACCTGTGAGTGGCCGTTCATTTGAATACGAATCTTTTTGGTTTAAGGTAATACTTTGTGATGTAAGTCCATAATGCAGGGCATTGACATCTGGGAGTGTTTGCGAGACCGTGTGTTGCTCTGGTATGAAGCTCTGAAGGTCCAAATGGTGACCAGGGACAATCGTGGAGTCCGGACAAGGAGGGCTTGGAAAAGTGGCGGGCTTGTTCTCAAGCTCCTCTGAAAATAAAGTGAAACATCATATTAATTTATAATGAAGCTAACACAAAAACATCAGAATAATAAACAATTAAAATAACTGTTATAAAACCATAAAACGGACATAAAATTATAAGATCAAAACAACATATATGATATACACTGTTGCACATATTACATATTATGAATAACACATCATATATGAGATTTGTCCAGTCAAAAGTTTGAAATAAGGAATTTTTTATGAATTTATGAAAATATTATTTTAATTTAATATTTTTAAAATGTAATTTATTCCTGTAATACAAAGCTGAATTTTTAGCATCATTACTTTATGACTTAACTTGACATGACTTTAGTGTCACATGATCCTTCAGAAATCATTCTAATATGCTGATTTGTTACTCAGGAAACATTTGTTATTATTATCAATGCTAAAAAAAGAGTTTTGATGCTTCATATTTTTGTGGAAAGTACCATGACACAGTCATGTTCAAAAGTTTGGGGTAAGTAAAATTTAAAAGAAAAAAACGTTACTGAAGATTTCTATTTCAAATAAATGCTGTCCTTTTGAAATAAATGCTGTCCTTTCCATTCAAATAATCCAGATTTTTTTTTTTTTTACATTGCTTCCATGAACATATGAAGCAGCAAAACGCTTTTCAACATTGATAAAATTAAGAACAATTATTAATAATTGAGCACAAATAAAAACTAATAATAATTTAGCAGCAAATCAGCATATTTCTAAATGACCGTGACATTCAAGACTATATCATATAT
Organism: Onychostoma macrolepis; assembly: GCF_012432095.1. Lineage (NCBI taxonomy): Eukaryota > Metazoa > Chordata > Actinopteri > Cypriniformes > Cyprinidae > Onychostoma > Onychostoma macrolepis. The sequence continues at coordinate 22,292,661 of NC_081164.1, read as the reverse complement.
TCAAATACAAAACAGTTATTTCAATTTATAATATTTTAAAATTTTTCAAAAACTACCAACATATGATAAAACTTATGACATAAACTACAGGAAACATACTTATACAGAACGTATGATCAATTAAATGAATAGCAAAAGTGGTCGAATTTACATCCTAAAGGAATTGTGTCCTCAACAATTTGGAAGTGCAAAATTAATATTTGTAACACTATAATATCAGTAAAGCCAAAGTCTCAAACCTGCATTGAGTTCAAAGTCATCCAAAAGCTTGTCCAGGTCGCACACAGCAGCCTTAAAATAACTGTCCATCCTAGGACGGGGTATGATACACCTCACTTACCCCTGCAGAGAAACTGGGGCAGTTGGGACAGAAAGTTAAAAATACACATTTTTTACGGAAATAAAATTTCTCCGTCTTAGGAATCTAACTAGGGAATACTCGGTAGTTACTGACAGTAATAGACAAAATAAGAAACAATAAGAAAATAAGAAACAAATAGACAAGCTGTTCTCAATGCTTAAGTACAAATAAGTAAAAAGTGGGGACAAATATGTATGGCTATTATTTAATATTGAAGATTTGTATCATTGTAAGTATAATAAGTGTAATATTTTCAACATCTGAATTCAAAGTAACGGTTTTGGATGTTTACTTTGCTGTGATTTATTTTGAAGTGAAAAGTGGAAGTGTGATTTCACCAGGTCTGCAATGCAAATCAAAGATTTGACAAAGAACACATTGTAAACATTAATACATTATAAACAAGAAACTATAAAACAAAAACAATATACTAAATTAATTCACTCAGACTATGGTAACTATCTAGGATTCCTCTGTCATGAGCGATGATATCAACCTTGGTTTCGAAAAGGCTGTTAATTAGTCATCTAAATGAACTGGATAACGTTTACTTAATGTTTATTATTTAGTCCTATTATTTTCAATATTAATAATAACATCATTACTTGTCTAAGATAAAGTCTCTAATTACACATATGAATACAATTTACCAGCTCACTGCAGTCAAAAACTAATAAAGCACACCATTCAAACCGTTTCAGCACACAATAATAAAGCTTTCGTAACGTCAAGCCCAAAATATCAAAAATAAACAGTACGTTAACTTACTATTTTCATAAAGTTATATTAGCTGTTCAGTTATCAGTAGCAATCTGCTAACTAGCTTGTAGCTGTTAGCGTCTAATCACACACAAACATAAATACAACCCAGGTGGCTGGAATATTATTTTTTATGATATCATTCCACTTAATTAGCTACCTTAATATGTGTCATTGTTCAGTCGTCTTCGTTTGTTGGCTGTATTCAGATGAAATGTTAGTGTATTTCACTGTTAGCAGCTAGCTAATGTTTTCTTTTTCCTCAGTAAATTCCACAGTCGACTGCGCGAGCGACCATTTCCACCCGGCGCGAGACTCGCTGTTTAAAGGGGACGCGCACTATTTTTGACACTGAATTATAGACCTTAGTCAGGGTAGCGTCATATTTAATTTTTGACCGGAATAATAAAAAAAAAAAGATTAGTGAGTAAGGGACTGAAGTATAGCGTGTTCAATGGACTGTATTGTTGTTTAACAACTACGTCTTTTCGGAGAGGAAGAAGAAGAAAAAAAAACTTCCAGGAGACAAAAACTGAGTTACGTGCTAAAATTACGTGATCTTACGTGAGCCTGAATACGGTGCGTACCATTGTAAAGACCACAAGTCATTCAGTCCCTCACAGCCTCGTCATCCAAGTATGTAGGCTATTCAGTGCAGCGGCTAACTTGAAGAGGCCTTGAGTTATAATTTAACTTAAGTTATAAAAACATTCTGAGTGTTCACAGAACGTTCAAAACGTCAGCTTTTAAATGTTTTTTTTTTTTTCTTGTTTATGTGAACGCTACAGAAAACATTAAGGGAACTCCAACAAAAAAAATGTTCTAGAACGTTTTCTAATATTCAAAATTATATTTCTGAATGTTGTCTGAAATGTCTAGTTTTTAAAATATTTTAAGTGTTGTTTTTATTGGTCATGCCAATGCTAAGGGAACATTTCATTTCATCATTTTGCAAACATTACCTTTACGTTACCTTTGAATGTTCTCTATACATTCTTAGACAAACGTTCAACTAAAACATTTGTCTAAGAGAAGATAATGAGTGTTTAATAATGAGAAGATTATTAAACACCAGAAAACTTTATATTAACATTTATATGAACATTTGTTCATAACGTACCATTCTGTTCTCTCCAAAGGTCTGCTCCCTGGTAGCTGGGATGTTAATATTTCAGTATTTTATTCAGTTTGTGTGTGTGTGTGTGTGTGTGTGTGTGTGTGTGCATGCGTGTTTATTCCTACAGCAACACAAATACACAGAAAACGTAAAATTAAAAGTTAGTCCTTAGGATTATCTAGCTGTTACTGAAAGAGTTCCTATTCATTAATTATTGCCATGAGAAGGTGAGGTGGACCATAAAAAGACATAGGCCTAATAGTTTGCAAATCAGTTATGCAGCTGTGTGCAAACCAGTGTGTTTTTAGCAGTTTGCCATAGGAAGGGTGTTGTAAATGTTTATTACAGATCATATTTGTTTGAGGTATAATAAGTAACTAATACCTTTCGAACTAATCTTCTACATTTTCATCTTAAGAAATATTTTGCTGCATAATAGTTTTGTTTTCACCTGAACAACACTACATCCTTGTTTTAAAGCAGGCACTGAGCACACATTCTTCCTCTATATGCTTCTTTAGTTCCTGAAATTACTGAATGAAAACTGCTTTCCGTGTGTCAACTGAAAATCATTGTCTCTGCCTTTTCAAGTTTATCGAAAGATGTTTGGAAATGAATCACACTGACAGCACACGAAGAGATAACTCTTGTTTACACAGTAAACACAGTAAAAACAGCATGTGGTTTTTCCCAGCAAATGATGCAGAGTAAGCAAGATGCGACTGCACAATACTGATAATCTGCACATATGTCAATCACAGAAACTTAGGTCAGCACCATTGTAGATTGAAGACGGCATGAGGAACAGCATCCACAACATGAAACTCATATCCACCTTCTGATTTGAATATAAATTACATCTTTATAGTGAAGAGGAAGTACAAACTCTTCCTGTAGTGAGTCACGTGTGTGATTTATTCAAACTATATATTATTATATAGTGTTAATTATCCCCAATGTGCACTTTTATAAATACTTCACTTTTAAAATTACTTCAGTAATGTATTATATTACTCTATAATGTAAACCAATATATTACTCTTCAAAAAATGTATACACCTGTCCATGATAAAGATCATGCAAAAGCTGTGACCTGAGAGTCTGCACACATTCAGCATGACGTTAGTCACCAGTTTCAGTCAATGCCGTCATTGCTCTTACAGCCTGTGAGAAGAAGAAAGAAGTTTCTGATGAATTATGACAGCAAATTAAAGTTTTATCTCCCTCTTCAGGTAAAGTGTTCAAGGCTCTGCTGACGTCACGCGCAGGGATAGGCTGCGTCACGTGGTACAACTTTCCAAACCTGTGTGTGTTTTCCGAAAAAAAATGTAGAGGAAGAAAAACCGCTTTGATAGTGGAAAAGGTAAGACGAAACCATCCTTAAAGTGTTTTATTGAATCTTTATGTATAATACCCTTCTTTATTAAAACTAAGCCGCATTTCTAAAGATGTGATCGTTGTTGTTTTATTATAAACACATCTGTCTGTCAGGGCTGTTGTTGTCATGTCGTTTAGTTCCAGTTTACTAAACGGTCTTTTGCTTTATATTTGAAATATGCCTTAAAGAAAGCAGAGATCTTTCTTTGAGAGTAGATCTATGCACTATTTAGGATAAATAACCATAATTTAAACTTCGCTGACCTGTTGATCCCGCAGTGTTTTTCTTAAGTGCGCCTTGTTTCAGTTTAGCATGGAATGTATGAATAGATTCATTGTAGAATTTTAAATGGCGCGAACATGTTGTATTATTCATTACTGGTAATTAGTTACATTGTTGAATTACTGCCAGCAAAAAAACGATTAGTTTGTGCTATGGTATTTATATATGATCACATATGGTCAAAAAGCATAGCATTACTTTTGGTACCGTTTAGTACTTTTGTTAGTGATGTATACAGGTATTTTTGGCTCTTCGTGAATGTGTTGATTGCTTTTATTAATATATAACTTTCTTATTATTATTGTCTGTCTTTCAGGCCTTTGGATTCACATATATCAAATGAAGTTTTACACACTGAACTCAAGGCCAATGTAAGTCTTGCACAGTGTCTGCGTGTGAAAGGTATTCTATAAAAGTGTCTTGCTTTTTCTCATTCTTAATACTTTTCTCTTGTTGTTTCATTAGGTAATCTATGCGTAAGGAAGAATGTAACATGGAGATTGTTGTTTTCTTTATTTTATGCTGTTGACGCAGCGTTAGTAGTCTGTGATTACTCAATCAGACGTCTAGTTCTTGAACAGGCATGTTCATTTCTGTCTCTGTGGTTGTCTTGATTCTATCTTTGTCGTAAATGTTCGGGTTGCAGTCGTATCTCCTGTGGGTTTAGAGTTAACGCTCTTTCTAGTGGATGACGGGTTACTGTTTCAGTCGCTGCTATGTTCAAGTTACAAAGTTGGACCGCCTGACCTGGGGAGCACCTGTGTCCGAGAACATTAGATCAATATAAACGTTTATCACACGTCTTTGGAATACTTGGTCAATTTTAGCATTGCATAGTCAAATATTTTTGCAAAATTATGCTAAAGTGTATAATTGTCCCACATAGCATTTGCATTATTACTTATTGCATATTACTCAATATATAATTCCATTTAGCAAGTTCACTTCTTCGTCCCTTTAAGACACTGTTGCTCCTAAGGGTTTCTTGTACCCCTTCCTGGTATCCCGTACGGTCGATAGCCTCTTATCTGCTTTGGAGAAGGGTTTTTGCATAATATCTTCATGCTTTATCTTTTTCTTGTGCTCTTTTACTTTAAGCTTTAAGCTTTATATTGGTTAGTAAAAACCAATATACAAGCAGACAATTTTGCATACTTTGCTACAGTTTCTGAAATATTAACATGAAGCATCTGTCACACAATATCTACTCTATAGGCCTAATAGTGGTTCTCAATTGGTTTTGCGAACAGTGTTTGATTGGATGCACTTCCTTTGACGTCAACAACAAAGGTTATTGGAATTAGGAGTTCCTCCTTTTTAAAAGTTAATGAAGCTACTTATTTGTTATATTTGCAAAATTAAAATAAAATGCAGATGCTTGACCAACTGTAGTGTAGGTTTGACTCAATCCAAATCTTAAATTTAAGAAGAAAGTGCAATGCTCACTCTACAAGCTAAGCTTAATTATAGTCATTTGCATTGTTCACAACAGACCTGTGATCAATTTTTGGGTCACAAACCACCGGTTGAGAATCACTACTCTACAAGAACTAAAAGCAGTTTCCTAGATCTTTTCCTAAACCTTTTTACTTCATGTTCCTTTACGGATAATTGCATATTCTGGAGGAGACGCCATTCGTCATTGTCTATAATAACGGTGCTCAACTGGTTTTGCTTCAGGGCACAGATTTTACATTGCACATCAACTCATGACCCAAAACTGTACCATAATTGATATAGAAGTAAGCAAAAATGTATTTACCATCAAACAGTGTTTGCACTTCCTTTAACATTAACAACAATGGTATCAGAAATCAGGAACCTACTTCTATTTAAAAGTTGCTAAGACTACTTATTTGTTTTAACTTTGCAAAATAGACAAAAATAAAAGACAAATGCGCAGCCAGGAATAGAAGAAGTTTTAGAATTTTAGAATTCTCCAATTTTAGAATAAAAGTGCAACTCTCACTCTCTACAAACTAGTCATTTGCAATGTTCAGAACAGACTTCTGACCAATCTTTGGGTCACGAACCACCAGTTGAGAACCGCTAATGTACAAGAACTAAAACCAGTTTTCTAGATCTTTTCTAAAGCCTCTTTACTTCATGTTCCTCTAGGGATAATTGCAAATTCTGGAGGAGACTCCATTCGGCGTTGTGTCCGAAACATGCCCCACTACAACGATGTACGCACAGGCTCGCTCCCGAGTCTTCACAGCTTGACTGATCACAGGACATCTGACTCTTTATACTCCGAACCTCTTCCACCTCCTCCCCTACCAAACCAGCCACCGATAGGCCCTGAATTTGACCCTAGCGGAAGCGAGGACAACGGGGACTCAGCCATCGACATCAAACCCATCCACCGTTTCATCCCAGACTCATGGAAGAACTTCTTCAGGTCCAGCAGCGGAAGCAGCAAGTTGAAGTCAATGTTGGGCTCAAGCAGCAAGAACACGACCAGTGACGGCGTTCGTTGTTCTCCACCGCACTCGCCGTCGGTTCCCGGTTCCTACCGCGACCCGTACGGTGGATCCGGAGGCAGTTATAACTCGCGTAAAGAGCGTGATGCAATGCTGTTGGGCAACCCTGTGGATTCCGTTGACGGCCGTACGGTGCACACTGCTTTGACATACAGCGAAAAAGTCGAGGAATACAACCAGCGCTACGCCTACATGAAGTCTTGGGCTGGACTTTTACGTATTCTTGGTTGCGTCGAGCTGCTTCTTGGAGCAGCCATTTTTGCATGCGTTTGTGCTTACATTCATAAAGACAATGAGTGGTATAACATGTTTGGATATTCGCAGCCTGGTGGGGCTTATGGAGGAGGTTATGGAAGTTACGGAGGTTATGGAGGCGGTTATGGCAACGCCTACTACACGGGACCCAAGACACCGTTCATCCTCGTGGTGGCGGGATTGGCGTGGATAGTGACCGTTATCATGCTTGTCTTGGGAATGACCATGTACTATCGAACTATCCTTCTGGACTCAAATTGGTGGCCTTTAACGGAGTTCTTCATAAACCTGGCTCTTGCACTCTTGTTTTTGGCGGCTGGCTGCGTGTACGTAAATGACACTATTCGAGGTGGACTCTGCAGCTATCAGTACTTCAATAATGGCATCAATGGTGCTTTCTGTCGCACTGAGGCTGGCCAGACGGCCGCTATCATTTTCCTGTTCTTCACCATGATCGTGTACTTGGTTGGAGCCATAGTGTGTCTAAAACTGTGGCGGCACGAAGCGGCTCGACGACTCCGAGAGCGTAATGGGCAAGAGGTGAGATTTTCTATTTTGGGTTCTATTTCTGTTGCATACTACTATATACTAAAAGTGTTTAATATCAGTATGTAATGCTTTTGTAATTTTTAGTCTGTGTAGTCTTTTTTTTTTTTTTATTCATTTATTTCTGCTTTAGTTTCAATTACTGTAATACATCAAGTTAAAGTTAAACTAAATGAAAATATGAAATGTTACTTTGGCAAGTGGCTGAAATAAATAATTAAAATATAAATTTAATTATTATTTTGTTTCAGTTAATGTTTATTCTAATTCAAATAACGAAAATGTTTTTAATGATTTTAGTTAACTATAATAACCCTGTACTAAACAAAATATTTTCAGATTGGCTGTAATTTTGTAACATTGTGCACCATTTTTGCTTGTGTGAACAGAAAATTGCTGTCATTGCCAGTATCTTCATTTGTTATAATTAAATATAGTTGCAAAAATGAATACAACAATAATTGAATCAACTCCACTTCTGTTTTATAGATGCAGCCAAGAGATTCTCCTTCTGCTGTGCATTTGGCAAGTGTTTTTGCTCCGTCTGTTCTCATGTTTACCCATGGTGCATTGCCATCTGCCAGAATTTGGATGTATAGCATTTCTAGTTGAAATGAATAATTCTGGTTATGTAATATAAGTGTTTAGCAAGCAGACATTTCCATCGCAAATTTCTCAACTAGTTTCATGTTTTGCATATAGCCTTTAAGGGCATACTGGAAACCAATTTGGTGGCTAATATAACTAAATATAATTCATACATTTAAATGCATCTTTATCCAGATGTTATTCAGTTATTCCTGAGGTAATTTACTTCTTTAATTTGCCTTCATCCATGTTCGACAGCCAAGATGAGTTTACCTGTTCAGTGATGTTTAATATCCTCGAAAACCTTTTTAGTCTCATTTAGCCGCTTGTTAGCCTTTTTCAAGACAAGTAAAAGCTTAAAAAATCACAAGGGGTATTACTGATGTAGCCACAGACCTAATTTCAGACATTTAACCAAAAACCCATTGACTTCAGGACGATGGAATGAGAAGTGCTAAAATGCAGCTTGTTTCTGGGTTTTGGCCCACAAAAATACATCATTCCACCAGCACTCTATTAATAACCATAACTAAGGTGGGCGGGGCTTAGCAAAGGGTCAGTATGTGATATAGTTAGAGAATACTGCTAGTAATTTTATGTCATTCTCTTCACTCTAATAGGTTGTTGATGGTTCAAGGGAGCCGATGCCAGTCTCGGCGCCGGTACAGCTCACACACACTGCCGCCCCTGCCGTCGCCAAGCCCAAAATTGTGAAAGGGCATATTCCAGCTGGACACGCTCCTAAACCTGTGATCATGCCAGACTACATCGCGTGAGTATTTGCTTCACAATCTAAAAAAAGAGAACTCATTTCATGACCTTGAGATGCTTTTGCTCTGTGATTAAGCTCACCCTTGTGCTTTGTCTTTCCCTGCAGTAAATATCCAGCTATCCGAACAAACGAGCAGCGGGATCAGTATAAAGCCGTGTTTAATGACCAGTATTCTGAGTATAAAGAGCTGCATGTAGAAGTTCAAGCGATACTGAAGAAGTTTGATGAAATGGATGTGATGATGCAGAATTTACCGCAAAATCCCACCAACCATATGGTCAGTTGAAATTTGCTACTAACTTGCTGTACACTTTAGTCTGTCCTTTGTGACTTGTAAAAGAATTTCATCAAGCACAAATACATGTCTCTGTATGTGTTTTGGAAAAACTCATTTTTAATCTTAGTCTTTGCAGTATATTTCCTAAATGTTCCTTGCTGGACGTTGGAAGAACAGATGTTTTGATGCCTCAGCTTGAGAATTATGGGAATTTGCTATTTTTAAAGATACTGCAATTTTTCAAATGTTTGAAAAAAACGGCGTTAGCGTTAGCCTTGCTTTAAGCCATTCACAGGAATGGCTTAAAGCAAAGAATTTTATCTTATATGTTATCATATTTTGAATGTTATCAAAAAAATAACTTTTTGGTGACACTTTACAATAAGGTCACATTAGTTAACATGAACTAACAATAAAACTACTTCTAAAGCATTTTTTATGTTAATTTCAACATTTACTAATACATTGCTTCCTAAATCTACTTAAATCTGGTCTGATAAACCTGGCATTGCATGTTGTGAATGTTGTTGGCTCTTTGACAAATTGCTTTTGTTCGTTTTTCGTAAGTCGCTTTGGATAAAAGTGTCTATCAAATGCATAAATGTAAATAACGTATTTCAGAAGAATAAATCTAGTCTTCTAAAAAAAAATCTCTCATTTTTGATTGTAGGAGCGTGATCGCGTCAACAAAATCTTGCAGGAATATCAGAGGAAGAAGATGGTGAGTTATTGGAATCCATTTGACTAGTGGTTTAAAAAAAACATACTGACCGTAAAACTGTATTGTGCATTATTTAATTAATGTTTTTATTTAATTAGATTATTATTATCATTATTTTACCTTCAAAGAAATAATTTACCTGATTTTTTTTTTTTTTTTTAACATGCCATTCTGTCACTCGCAGCATCATACTTAAGCCACATGTGAAAACAATGTGATTTTGTTCGTCATACGTTTGTTTAATGTTAAAAAATATTCCACATTCACAATCATAAGGGTCACATCACTATTCTTACAGTTCAAATTAAACCATGCACAATGTATACTTGACAAGCATAAATGTTGGCAATTTGATCATACATTCTTCTACAAAAAGTGTAGTACTCTCAGCTTAATTTAACAGATATTACTATATTTAAATCCTTTCCCCAAGAAAATCAGCACAGAAGATGTAAAAAAAGAAAAGAAAAAAGCCTTCAGATTCTGTCTGGGCTTTACAGGCCAGTAGGTTTTGTCTGGCTGATTTATAACGTTGTGAAGCGTGAGTGGTGAAAGAAAGGAAGGAGGATGAGGAAGGGGTGGAGGTTGATTTTCCCACAGGATTTGCCCCATTGTGTCTTTTCAAGAGGAGGAAATAACTGTAGTCTCTCAGACCATCGGTGGCTCCTTTATAAAGACCGTTTGAGCCATATAGCACAGGACAATAATCAGGTCATGCCTCAGTCAAGACACATGGTTTTGTTTCTGTGATTTTCTAGAACCTCAGATGAACTGCATTAAAGGAATAGTTCTCCAAAAATTGAAATGTGCTAAAAATGTCCTCACCCTCAGGCATCCAAAGATGTAGATGAGTTTGTTTCTTCAGCAGATTTGGAGAAATGTAGCATTCCATCACTTGCTCACCAATGGATCCTCTGCAGTGAATGGGTGCCGTCAGAATGAGAGTTCAAACAGCTGATAAAAACATTACAGTACATTTCTCCAAATCTGTTCCTAGAAAGAAACAAACTTGGAGGCCTGAGGTTGAGTAAATTTTCATTTTTGGATGAACTATTCCTTTAAAGACTAGTTGCTCAGTTTGGCTGTAGAATGCTGTTTAGCCCATTTTAATAACTGTGTAATAAATATACATTGAGAGGATATTTAGTTCTCCCTCTTCATGGTCTCATTTATGTCTATGATGGTGTATTTGTCCCAAGGATCCTTCATTTCTGGAGAAGAAGGAAAGATGTGAGTACTTGAAGAACAAACTCTCGCACATCAAGCAGAGGATTCACGAGTACGACAAAGTCATGGGCTGGAACGATGGTTACGGCTGAAACAAGCAGCACTAGATTCAATCCTGCTGTGACGGTCCTTCATTTTCATGCCAGGACATCGTATTACACTGAACATGTGACCACTGTATGTGCAGAGGCCTGGATGCTGGCCTGGATTTATATTACAAACAGTAATCCAATGAGGGATCGATAACTTGCATGCTCTTAATGTACACGCTGAGCCTTGAGCACTGACTGAAAATACTGTTTTACATTTTATATTTCATAATGCTGACTAAAAGTGCATGAATGTTTAAAGAAATACTCTGTGTTCAATTTATGTATGTATGCAGAACTGCTGGGGTTTTTTTTTTACTGAGGTTTATTTTAATGATTGTATGCACTGTTCAATTCATTTTTCTGCTATTTTGAAGTTCTATCTGATCTGAACAACGGCCTTGTCCTTATATATTCAGTGTTGTATATGAAAAGTCAAAGCATTTCATGCAAATTTGTTGTAATTGAGAAAATGTTTGAATAAAAAAAAAGTCCGGCCCGGAGGTACTTCAGACAAATCTACAACCTCAAAAAATTATACATATGTTTATGTGTTAAGAAATGCAATAGTAAGATTGCATGTTTTCATCAATTTGATTGGTTATATTCACTTCTCTTCTAAGCATCCCTATTGTTCCCTTACTGTCTAGACTGCTGAATCAGACTAGTTTTAACATACGCTTGCATTTCCCTCTATGGCTGATTGCAACATAAACATAAAAAGCTTAAGAATTTCCTTATTCCCTAAATACTTACCACTCATTTAAAGAAAATATTTAGTTCTCTATCAGTTCCATCAAATCTCCCTTTCCAGCACAAACCACAGCAGCCATTTGCAAAGTGCAATTATATTAAAATAAAATAAATAATGCAAAAATAAAATTTGTGACATTTTAGCCACATTATTTCTCTGTACAAGCCTATGGCGTGTTCTCACTATGTGGAAAAACATTTTAGATTTCAAGATAAAGTTTGTAGAGTAGATTTTTAAAATAAAAATAATCACTTCAACATAGAAATCTCACCACACCTCTGTTAATTTGCGTGTTTCTTATCGCAGACTCAGTCTTGTATCTATAAGGCGTCTGTATCCTGATACCAGACGACCTCTCTTTATGGCTGTGTTTCAAAATCTAGTATATGCTGACTATCTAGACAGCATTTTTAGGTACCGTATATAATAAAAAGCCATAATAAACGTAGAGAGTTACTCATGGTATCAGTCTTGGGCACATGAAGCTGTCTTGTTAGAGAACTGGTTAGAATTTGAGACACTTTCTCTCTCGCTCTGTGTTTGTATGGGTGTGTCTCTTTGTGTGGGCGGGGTTTAATTATCTTAAGTACAGGTTGTTTGTCTCACCTGAACAGTGACACAGTGAACGTAAGTGCGCGAGAGCAACTCCGCAAACAGGTGAGACTGAAACTACAAAATATACGCTATAGTCTATTATATAATCCGTACTGTAATCAAAATTATAGTATATATCAATCTTAAATATTAAAAAATATATATATTTTTTTTACACAGTGTTTACTGAGTTTTACACACTAGTTGTCAATTTTGATTATTTCCCGTTCAGTCATAATGACGATTGACGTTTAGTTGATAATAGTGAAATTAGTTAAAGTGCGTATGATTTATATGAATTTTATACACGGTGTATTTATTAAATAGACGTGTTTTTGTCTATTTTCAGAATGTCTTCGAGGCCAAACGGGAGTCCTCCGCCCTATGATTATCATACAGAGGATGGATAGTAAGTGTTGAGTTTCACCTCAGCGTTTCTCTGGATTGTGTTACATGGGTTTAGATTTTTAACCTCTTTTGCCTTTGTTTTGATATTGAGGAGTTGAACTGCAGTCAGAATTAACTGTAACTGTACATATTAAATAAATAAAGGGCTATGATGATTATTGGGCAGCCACATTCCAGTGACTATATTGGTATCGGCCAAATTTATTTTTATTTTTTTTAAAGTTTCGAAAGTAGGCTACTGGCAATGCACTGAAACTGATAGCTCATATTGTACATCATGTAGCCTATGTGTGTATATATCATATATGTGTATAAGTATCCTACGTTTATACCACGATATACCATATACGATATATTATAAACGATATACCATTCACACTAGCACACTTTAAATTAAATTATACAATACAACATTGAACATAAAAAAGTCTGAGTGCTTTGTAAATCTGGTGTAGGAAAAACTGTATTGTTTGAAATGGAAAAAAAACAGGTCTAAAAAATGAAAAGAAATGAAATGGATAAACTGATATCTTGTATTAGTGTGAATATTTTTGTAGTGTGAATGTTTCAAGTTAATATTAGGCTATATTTGTATAAGGAAAAATGTATTGTGTCCTTAAAAGAATGTTTTGTTTAATTGATTTCAACAATTTCTCATCCAAAAATAAAATAAACTAACAATGAGATATTCACTAATATATTGCATCCAAATCATCTAAAAGATTTGAGCTTTAGTGTGATTTGTTTTTTGTTTATATGTATATGTTTGCATATGTTATTGTTGCAATTCAGAATGTATTGTGTCCCTAAAAAGGCTGTTTCTAAATCGGTTTCCCCCATTTTCTCTCCAGTAATGTTGCTCCACAGCCTGCGTATTCATACTATCCTGACGATGAGTTCCAGCATTTCTACCGCTGGACGTCTCCTCCGGGCATCATAAAGATCATGTGCGTCATGTCGGTCATCTTCTGCGTGGGCATCTTCGTGTGCGTGGCCTCGACTCTGGCCTGGGATACGGATGCAGGAGCGGCTGGATTCGGTGGTTATGGAGGTTCTGGAGGTTCTTATGGAGGTTCCTATGGAGGTTCTTATGGTGGTTCTTATGGAAGCTCATTTGGTGGCTACGGGGGAATGGGTGGATACGGTTACGGGATCCTCGGCTCTCAGAACGACCCCAGGCAGGGCAAGGGTTTCATGATCGCCATGGCCATCATCACCTTCATCGTTCTGCTCGTCATCTTCATCATGATCATCTCACACCAGAAAGTGGCTCAGGGAAGGAAGTTCTACCTGGCCGTCATCATCGTCAGCGCCATCATGGCATTCCTCATGTTCGTTGCCACCATAGTCTATCTGGTGACAGTTTACCCAATGGCCCAGACGTCCGGATCGGTTCAGTTCAATCAAGTTTATGCCATGTGCGCCGCTTACCAGCAGCCTCAGATGTCGGGAGCGTTCGTGAACCAGTATCTGTATCACTACTGCGTGGTGGATCCTCAGGAGGTGAGCACAGCGTTGTAAATCATGGTCGATTTAAGTCGTTGTGCACTAATAGTGAGCTTATTCTGTCTTCATCCAGGCAATCGCTCTTGTTTTGGGCTTCATTGTCACTGCGGCCCTCATCATCATCATGGTTTTTGCCATTAAAACCCGTCAAAGGATCAATAATCACGGGAAGGACAACATCCTGTGGCGCCACGTGAAAGAAATTCAAGATCAAAACTCACCACAGGATGTAGAGGATTGGGTGAGTGTGATATTATTGTTCTTTGCATTGCTAGCTGAAGTACAGTCAAACCAAAAATTATTCAGACACCTTCAACATTTCTCACATTATCACAGTTATAGTTTAGAAAATGGTTATAGAGTGTGACAAGAGTTAAACCATGTAAGAACAAATTCATCTTGATAATGCAGATAACTTTGATAGAAAGGTATGTAACAAAACATGGTCAGGTCAAAGTGCCAAATCAAATTTTTGGTCCCAAATTTTTAATTTGCACTGACTGTATGAAGAATTTTTGGGTATAATGTCACAGTTTACTTTATTTTGCTATTCTCACTTACATAAATGAACTATAGTGTCCTGCACCCACTAGTAAAAAAAATATCAAAAATTATATCTGGTGTCTGAAGAATCTTTAGTTTGACTATCATCTGGTCTCAAATGTTTCAAAATGTCTCAAAGCAGTCAACAATGTCAGAGTAGGAGTAGACTGAAAAAAATTGGTGTAGGATTTACTTTGAAACTATTTTTGCTCAGACATTGTTGGTAAATTTCACAAATAATTACAAAAAAATGTTGAAGTAGAAAGACTGAAATAGTGTTTCCTTGTAAAACCATATTCTAGTATTTGTTTTCTTTACAACTCAGAAAAATCATGTTTGTACAGTGTATAGAGCTATAAAATGAATGTGGATAGCAGATGAGTTTGTATTGACTATTGATTGCAGATGTTTGTATTTTGGCAAATCTTAAAGAGATACATGTGAGGTTGATTACTGGGCTACATTCTCAAGAGAAAAACCAGGAAGTATCAGGGATACTGTGATCTCCAGAACCTAGAAAAGTCATTGAAATTCTTACAATTAGAATGAATGAATGAATGAATGAATAAATTATAAATAAATAAATACAAAATTAGTAAATTATAAATAAAAAAAATTAAATTAAATTATTTTTGAAAATATTAATGTAATTTAATTTCTGAGTATAAAATGAATATAAAATCTGGTAATGTCCATTTAATTGGCTAGAAATAGCTTTTCATGAGTATAATCTCTAAAAAAAAATCGGAAATCTTCGTTATCGGAAACTAATGCAGTGGAAAGAAGTTGTAAATAAGACCGATTGGAGCACATTTTACAAGCAAGCACTGTTTTAGTCTTCTAAATTTCACGCTTAATTCAATGTGTTACTTGCCGTCTCTTTGTAATTATTTGTGAAATTTCTGAGTGAAAATTTGTTTTGTTTTTTTCAAACTAAATTCTACACTAATGTTGTACCATATTGAAGATTTGTATAAATGTATAGGTCAAATGATGCAGAAACGCTGAAAATCTGAGAAACTGAGATCTTATTTGCTCTCCATTTAATGGTGCAGGAATGGCAGTTAAGATATTGGAGGTTATTTGTGATTTTTAGTGGTCACTCAACTACAAGCCTTTGTCCTAGAACTTATAGTCGTCTTCTGTGACTTGAAGGACTATAATTTGGTCTTTTCCATACAGAAGGTCTATTCTACTCGAGATGGAGCATATATCAGCTTAAATTCTACACCTGTGCTCGTTTCTGTTGCCAAACAAAGAGTTATTTTACTTCCTCCAGCCTCCTCACAGCACAAACCTGTTTATCTCTCACAGGAATCATCTGTCTGGTTTTGAATATAGGAGGCCTGTGTGGTTTTCTATAGCTTTTACCGTGCTGAAGGTGGAAAGACCTGTTTGTGTGTGTGTGTTTGTGTGTGTGATGGTTGGGGGAGGGAAGCGCTCGTCGTTGGTTTCTGGGTGTGGTTTGTTGTGACAGTTTCAGTCGCATATGTGTGCTAGACATGTTAATGGTCCTAAAGAGAGACTTTATTTTCTTTATCTGCTTTAATATTTTACTAAATGTTTTTTGTCCTTTTATTTATTTTTTAGCCATTTTGGAAGCTGTTCAGTGGATAAATGTAAATAAATAGCATTTTAGGGCATATAGATGTGTGTTTTTTTTTAGAAAATTTGATGTTTTAAGGTCAGTTTTTATTAAAAATGAATGTTGGATCTGAACTGAATATCAATATATTTGGGTTTCTAAGCAAACATAGATATCTGTGTGTTTGTATTCTGTTAAATGCACAAGGCGAACTGGTTCAACCAGAAACTAAAACCTATGTGCAGCAAAAGGGGATTGTGTTTTTGGGGCCTGTGCTTCATGTTAAATCAGGCTGTGATTCTAGAAAAATAGATAGAAAAGATGTGGAAAAGATTCTTCTATACTATTTGTTGACTCCCTCAGGATAGACACGTTGAAACATGTTTGCACCAAAGAATTCACCTAAAGCACCGAAAACTGACAGCACCGTTTGAGTGAATCTCACAAAAACTGTCCAGAAATGGAAACTTCTTATGACACCTTAATTCTTAAGAAATTCCTCTGATGTAATAAATGTTTTTTTTATATTACTGTAATGGAGGGAAAATAATGCAGTTTGTAAGGTGCAGTTTTAATATAACCTATTTTAAATAAATATTATGGACTGGATTTTTATTTATTTTAACAGATTTTATTTATTTACTATTTATATATCTTTTACACTATTTTATTTTCACATTAAAATGAGAATAACGAGAACTGTTCTTAATAGTCATGATTATTAATAATGTCCCAGCGCGAACATATCTTAATGCTGTCTCTCTCGTTCTCTCTCAGGTGAATGATGTGAATGGAGTGCCCGAGCCGCTGCTGACTGACTATCCCATGAAGTTTGGAGGGTCTAGAAATGATCTAGATGACAACAGCACAAACTATGACAAACCTCCCCACAGTGAGAGTCCTGTGTGAGTACGGCCATCATGTCGTCTGTGTTTCTGCATGTGACTGAGAGTCTGGCTTTCAACACTGCATCTGATTTTGATCTGTTTTTAAAAATCAGATTTTAGGACTGATTGTTATGACGTTTTAAAAGTGTTGAAAGCAGATCTGTGTGTTCAGACAGTGTGCTCAGTGTATCTATATACTGGAATATTATTATTATAAAAATTACTACATTTATTTTAATAAAAACATTTATTATTATTATTATTATTATTATTAAAAATAGCATAACACTAAAAGAAATATGATTGTGTACATTAAAATTATTTTTTTCAAATATACATTTATTATACTGTATTGTGGTACAACATTATTATTATTATTATTATTATTATTATTATTCTATACTATTTGCATAAATGCAGTAGAAGAAATGGTTATGATGTGTTAATTTGAACTTAAAAATCTAAATTATTTTGAGAAATATAAAAGTAAAACATTTGAGAATTTTATTTTTGACATTTTAAATCTATCGACAAATCATGTGCTGTACTGTATTGTGCTACACTTATTATTATTGTTATTATTAAAAAATAGCATAACACTAGAAGAAATATGACTAAAATTTTTAATTTTAAAATATATATTTGTTTTTCAGATCTACATTTATTTATTATACTGTATTGTGGTACAACATTATTATTATTATTATTATTATTAAAATTTGCATAAATGCAGTAGAATAAATGGTTATGTGTTCATTTGAATTTAAAAATATAAAAATTTTGAAAAATATAAAGTAAAACATTTGAAAAATTTGCATTTTAAAATCTGTCGACATAAATCATGTACTGTACTGTATTGTGCTACACTTATTATTATTATTATTATTACAATTTGCATTAAGATAGAAGAAATTAATTTAAATAAAAAAATTAATGTCCATTTAAAAAAAATTAATTATAATACATAAAAAAACAAACAATTTTTAATATTTTTCAAATGTATCTACCTACATCAGTTGCCATCTCATAAAAAAATGATTGCTGTGATTATCACAACTTAAAATTCAACATATAAAAAAGTAATATGCTGTTTCAACTTAAAATGTGTTTGTGCTTGACTTAAAATAAGTTAGATCTCACTATGATGCTGTTGTTTGCAAATCTTTATGACTTCATAACCGTTTGATAGTTCAACATGACACTTGAAACTCTGTCAAATGAAAAATGCTGTAAGTTACTTGAAAGGAATGAAATGAAAGTGGGCGGAGTTACAGAACAGGTCATGCAGAAGCGCTAAATAAAGCCTCGTCAGAGGTTGAGAGATAAAGGAAGTGTTCTCATTCTTTCACTTCACTTTCTAGTTTCTGTGTTCCTTTCGGGTCTGAATCATTTCTGGAAATGCTGTGCATTCTGGAGACTGACCATTGTGCCAGTTTAAACAGCATGACGAATACCTCAGCTATGCATACTAAATCTCATGTAGTGCTTTTCAGAAGTAGCACAGATAGCAGAAACAATGACGACACTGTGGAGGAATGAAAACAATGTCTTATGTAATCTGTCCTGCTTTGTGGTTATGACTGAGCTAACTGCTTGTGTCTGTGCATTTTAAGTTTGTGTGATTGATTGGTTAAATGCCTGCTCATGTTTGTGTTGTTCAGGGAGATGGCGCACGAGGTGCCCGTCCGTAGTTCAGTCCCACTGAGCAGCGGATCGGAGATGAACAGCTCTGCAGGACGGCCCAAGAAACGGCGCGCTAGACGCCCGCGAACCGCTGACGGACGGGATCACGACACAGACTACGCCTCCTCTGGAGATGAGCTGGACGACGATGACTTCTCCAGGTGAGCTCACCAATGAAATCCAGCTCTGAGTTCATAATGTTCACTCGAGTTCCAGATGAGATGGAAGTGCTTTTGTTTTCCAGCGAATTCCCTCCCATTATTAATAATGAAGAGAGAGACGATTACAAACACCTGTTTGACAAAGACCATCAGGAGTACAAGGAGCTCCAGGCAGAAATGGACCAGATCAACAAGCGTCTGGCTGAAGTGGACCAGGAGCTCGATGATCTTCAGGACGGCAGTCCTCAGTTCCTGGTATGAAAAGTCTTCAAGATTTGGCGATGACTCATTAATTCTCATTACTGAGAATTTATAAGTACTGGAATATTCTTTTATATTATTATAATTAAATAATTATATTATATAAATGTATATTTTAACAACATCAGCATAATAATAATAATAATAATAATAATAATAATTATTATTATTTTTAAAATTAGCATAAAGAGTACTAGAAATATCACTGATTAATATTTAATTAAAATTTTAATTCCCATTACTGAGAATTAGTAAGTACTGAAATACATTTTTTTATATTATTATTAAATTTATTATTAATAATATTTGATAAAACTTATTTAATATTTATTGTTGTTATTATTATTAAATGTAATTTATTATTATTAAAATTTAAATTTGTCCCTTTTAAATACAATTTTTTTAAATAATCGTTCTCGGCTTCTGACATGAAAAGTCTTTAGATTGAATTATAATTATCATTCTCATTAAGTACTAGATGATTATTATTATTACTAATACATGTAATAATAATAACTTGTATAGCTTATTTATATTATTAGTTTTTTCTCTCATTATGCTAATTTTAATGATTATAAAAATAGAAAAAAAAAAAAAAAAAATTTCTTTGAGTTTTGTGATTCACCCAATAGTGCATGAATTGTTTGCCTTACGATGGAGCGTTCCTGTTGGTTACGCTCTGTATTATTTGTAAATAATTAACGTTAGCATGGGAAAAACGTTTGAGTCACTGCGCTTGTTGCTGACTTCAGTCATTCTCTCGTAACAGGACGCCATGGACGAATACAACGCGCTGAAAGACAAAAAGAGGGTAAGAATGAGCTGAATCCAAGATTTCTCACAGAAACGAACAACAGTGGAGGATGTTATCTGATGTATTTCCCACTGTCTCTGCAGAGCGGCGAATACCAGGTGAAGAAGAAGCGCTGCAGGCACCTGAAGGTCAAACTGAACCACATCAAAAGAATGGTCAGCGATTACGACCGGAGATCCTGAAGATCCTTTCCATCACATTAGAGAAGAGCGAGCTACTGGACAGTATTGAGGAGAGCACAGATGTGTTGGCGTCTGTCCAGATGTGTGGGTCATTGCCATTCGTGAGCTGGGCTGTGTTGCTTTCAGGACATTTGATTGATAATGCGTGTAAATATTCAAGGCATTCTGATTTGTATTGCTCAGTGCAATATTTTCCCAGAATCCTGAACCAGTTTTAAAATCAGGTTTAGCTAATGGCAAAATCCTCATCAGTTCTGTAGTTTTTTTTTTGGCGCAAATCTCCACTTAACTGTTACAGATTTAACATGAACTTGTTGGTGTTTCATTACAACGTGTTTGTTTTATAAAGTTTTTTTTTAAATATAGTTATTCTGAGATTTCTTAATGGGTAAAATACTGTGCCAAATAATTTTTCCAGGTGGGTGGTTTAAACTCTTGATAACCAGTTATGTCTGTATAAATCAAGCTGTGATCAGTTACAGGTTACAGATAGCCTTTAATAGTTAAGTCTTTTAAGCTGTATTTATGCCATTTCAAAAACTTTTTACTTGCTGGTATGTAAATATGTAATTTAAATGTTTGATTTATTTTCATTGTTTTTGACAACTATTAATAAAATCATTTTTAATGGCATAATAAATGTGACCATACATTTACTAGTAAGCTATATTAAGTGTTAGTGGTTTTTGAAACCAGTTTCTTTAATTTAAGATCTCAAAACAATGCCTGGCTGGGTTTGACTCACTAAAAGTTAAAGTTTTTAGCTTTTCTTTTAGTGATGCACTGAATTTCAGCAACCGGAAAACGTGTATACCGTTGAATTTGAATTATCCATTTCGATCTTCACCGTAAATAAAATGTTACTTTTGATATGAAACAAAGTCTGAGCTTAAAAATTCTCGACTTCATAAAGAAAACCGTACAATAAATGCTGTTTTGGCATGCTTTTAGTGTGTCGTAGTCCTAACAGATCGTTATAGCACCTCAGTTCAAGCGGTTCGTGAACCGATCATCTCTTCCTCTTTATTACTAGTTATAACACAAAATGAACATCAAGGAACATCAGTAACTATGCTGAAAGAAAAAGAACTTGCTGAAATGTGTCATGTCCCATGTAATCGCTCAATAGGCGTTTCAACTGTGGAAAGACGTAAATAAAACCGCATGTAAAAACAAGTCACGTAACATTACATTTACCTCAGCAAATTTAAAGGGATAGTTCACCTAAAAATAATTTTATCATTATTTATCTATTCATATTTTGTGATTCTTAACCCAAATGCTATTTTTCATCAGATTTCATGACCATGTATAATTTTTACCCCCCCCCCCCCACTTTTGTTATGCAATTTTTGCTTTCCAGGCATTTTGAAATGCACATATGTAGGATGCAAATAAATCAAAAAGTTGTTTTGTAATTAATTTACTGTCTTTAATTTTTTAAAACAGCCCAACTACCAACCATTACAACTAGAAAAAACTCTAGAGAGGAGCATTTTGCTAAATATATGAACTATATTACATGTTCAGTATATTTTTTACTTAACCTGTTATCTTTATTATTTGATGTATGTTTGAATAAATCTGTCATTTATTGAAACATTGTCAGTTATTACAGCCACACTTATATTTCAACAACAAATTGGAATAGAAACATAATTATATCATTAAGAGGCTGATATAAAAAAAACTGCCTTGATTATTAAATAACATTTCTTTTGGTTTAGGTTTTTTCTTGCCTAAATGAACACTTATTCAAACACATATTTGGTTTTCATGTTTCCGTAAAAACTCATTTCAGTGCATCGCTGGTTTCATTGAGTTGATATGTAGCATTAATATTTTGAAACTTATTTAAACACTTCTTTTGTTGCAGCCATTTCAAAAATGTTGATGTTCTGTATGATATCAGTGCTGGTTTCTTCCAGTGTTAATGGCCCTTGTAAATTGCCGTACCCAAGGTGAAACTAGGTGCAACCTTGAGCTCCACACCCTGTTAAACACACTTTCAAGCGTCTCTAGAGTTTGTCAGGACTCAATCATAGACTGTTTCTGTCCAGCCAGGCTTTCAGTAGTGGGACGTTCCTGTCCATCCAGCGGATGTTCTGCTGGATTCTCTGCAGGGCCTGTTGAACGCTGCGGAGCCCGGAGCCCTGATCCTGCTCTAGTGACCCGAAGAATGACTGAACCTACAGGAACAACACAAGCCACCAACCACAGTGTTTTTAGATTTCTACTGACTCCAATCAGTGCAAATGCAATGCTTTCATTTACATATGCCATTAACCAGAAATGATCTATCACCCATGATTCATGTAAAGTCATGTGACCTCAGTATGTTGACAGCTTAAACAACTGTAATGTAGAAGTGTGAAGGTGTGTGTGATATTTCTCAAAAGATACTATAAATATAAATATTTCTCAAATTCATTCATTAAGTACTGGGGAAAATTTTAAATATTGTTAACATTAGTAAATGCATTGAACTAACCTGAACTAAGAATGAGCAATATATTTTTAAAGCATTTATTAATCTTCGTTAATGTTAGTAAAAATATAATTGTTAATTGTTTGAGCATATTAGTATGGAGGCTTGTTTATGACATGGAATAAAAAAATAAAAAAGTTAATTTTAACTTTTTTCTCAGAATTTTGAGTTTATATCTCAATTAAGACTTTTATTTGCTGAATTGTGTTTATATTAGTGCTGTCAAACGATGAATCGCATCCAAAATAAAGTTTTGTTTACATAATATATGTGTGCACTTAGTTTATTTATTATGTATATATAAACATACACACATACAGTATATATTTTGAAAATATTTACACGTATATACATTTATATATTTATATTATATATAAATATATTTAATACATAAACATAAAATTTTTCTTAAATATATACATGCATGTCTTTGTATTTATTAATACATAATAAATATACACAGTACATACTCATATTATGTAAACTAATTTTTTTATTTTGGATGTGATTAATCGTTTGACAGCACTAGTTTATATCTTGCAATTTTGAGAAAAAGTGTGAGATATAAACTCATAATTGCAAAAAAAAAAAAAAGAATGGAAAATAGAATTGTGAGATATAAACTAAGAATAGCATGAATTGTAAGAAAAAAAAGTCACATTTACATTATTATCCTGTGGCAAAAAAAAGCTTCCATATGTTAATTTAAAATGGATTAACTAATGCTACCTAATAACATTAACATTGACTAATATTGATAAATGCTGTAGAAGTATAGTTCAATATTCATGTTAACTAATGTTTGCATTCATACTTTTTAAAAAGAATCAATCTAAATACCTCATCGAGCATTTCTCTGGTGGAATACTGATCGGTCACTCCAACCGTCAGGCGAGATATCGCAGATGAACCGAGATCAAACCTAAAAGGAGGATTTGCATTTTAATATTCACAATCTAACATGCTACAATGTGTCATAAGCACCATAAAACAAGAATGTGATTTTATTTGACATATAACAAGGTCTTCAGGTAGATATGAAAGCTTGCTACACACTTTTTCACAAGTTTCCCCCAGTTGGTTTTCAAGAAGTCCCAGGCGAGTTTGAAACCTTTTGGGTTTTTACTGACACTGATGATCAGCGACGGCAGGTCTTGAATTTTTATTATCTCTCCTTCAATGCCTCTTTCCATAAGCCTAGACAGAACGAGAAAGAAAAACACATCATAAAGCAGGTTTAATGACTCACGATCTTTATTACTGACACGCAGGATTGAAAAGGTGAGAAATGAATCATGCTTTTGCATTTTAATGACTTTCAAGAGAAGATCTTTTCGGATAAATACGCCAAAGAGTTTGACCTTCCTTAATGATTCACACGCCATCAGCCATGTCAGGTTTGGGTGAACTATGAAAATGTCATGTGACGCCTCAGCAGTTTCATGAATCCAGACTCACCACTGAAGCTTGTGAGCTAATGGACTGTACGAGAGGGCGGCTTTAATCATCCACTTCTCTGATGGCGAGACGGATCGCTTGTATTTCTCCAACAGGAAGTCCCAGCCTTCGTCTGAACGCGCCCCTTCAGTGTAGACCACCAAACTGATGTCAGTGGGAGCCTGAAGCAAACAACACACGTTTGGATGAATGAAAATAGTACGCAGTATGCATAATGTGGATGCTACATGAATCAAATGAACTCTTACCACATTTTGCCATCGGATTCTGTCCACTGCTGGAAGAGTTGAGTGGCAGTGTTGACACAGGACGGGTAACGGCGGATGCAGGAGAACAACAGCAGATAATTCCTGAGCATCCGCTCAGACACAGACCCGTCATCAGACCAGCTCTGACGGTCAATCAGCGCCTTAAATAACTTCACTAAATGACCCTGTTAAAACAGCAAATCAACAACAGCATGTCTAAATATATTTTATTTTTCCCAAAATGCATTACATTTTTTGCCAAATTCTGTTTTCCATTTTAATTCTGCTTTAATAGTTTAATTAAATTTTAATAATAAATATGGATGTCTAATCAATCGACTTCAACAAATTTCACGAATGTTTTCTGGATTCTGTTTATACTATATATATTTTTAATTAAATATTTTTTACTGATCAAAAAGTATGTTTAATAAACTGAATTCATAAAGATGGTGGTATCAAATGAATCAATAAAACTTTAACAATTTAATTAATCTCTAATCATTTCATTTTTTGGCAAACAAAGTATCTGCAAAAAACATGGATTGATAAACTGTTTTAATAAACTGTCTTCTGTACAATAGAAATATATTTGTCAAAATTTCTTCAAATTAAACCAGACTTTTATTTGTCAGGTTGTAGTAAAGACCTTTGAGTTTCTGTTGTGTATCTGACTAGTTCTGTTAATTTTTATTAATGATTACTTGTACAGCCCTTCTTTTGATCCAAATTTTGCCAAATTCTGAGAAATTCTACATTATAAAGTAACTTCCATTTTTGACTGGATTCTGTGATTCATCTATGTTTTTTGCACTGCAGAAATCTCAGGTCCTTATAAATATAATAAATATTCAGATGTTGCTGTCTGACCCTGGCCAACTACTTAAGAAAAGGTTACCATAAGATTTTAAATGTATTATCTAAACTGAGACACTAGAAAGTAACTATTGCACATATAATCTTTAAACTAGACTTAATCATGTTTGCAACCACAACCTTCAGCTGGTTCTCCAGTTCCTCCATGTTTCTCTTCTCCATGAGTTTGTAAAGCGGCACCAGCTCATTAAAGCCCTGCGTCACCGGCATGATCTCTGACTCTTTACTGAGGTACAAACTCAGATTCAGAGCTTTGTCCAGTGCGATTTTCTCAATGCTGAAGGAAAGACAAATACATTTGATTAAGAGCAAAAATAAACTGTCTGCAATGACAGTAACAAGACTTAAATCAAGTCAAATCAAATCAAATCAAGTATTGTTTGTGCTCAAATGCTGCAGGATCTTTTGCTTTTCTTCATATTTGAAGCCCCTCTCTGAACCCCCATACAAACCCCCTACCTCCTGAAACATGGACCATCTGAAACTTATGGAACTTTTTTTTTTGTGCAATCGAAGTGTGCTACACGCAGGTGAGTGTGCCTGTACAAACCACCTGTAGTAGCACACTCTCCTCCTCTATGCGCACTAGTCACTTTCCACACACGCTGCTGTGTGTATACAAATCCCACAAAAGACTCAGTAATATATGTATGTTTACATGCTCATGCACTACAAATCATCCTGCACTGTTCCCCAGCCAGCTGCTGACTCACTATGTTTCTCTTCGCACATGTACAGTATTTATCTGAAGCACTCGTATAGTTTGTATTTTTTAGTTTATGTATAGGTAAAAAAAATTTTTTTTATATATAGTATATTTATAGTCAAAATCTATCAGTAGGATAGTTGTGTATAGGTTTATATTGTTTTACTTCATTGCTGTATGCCTGTATTTATGTAGCACCGTGGTCCTGTGAGGCACGACATTTCGTTCCACTGTATGCCCCGCATGTAGCGGAATGACAATAAAGCTCAACTTGACTTGACTTTACTTGACTTGACTTATTGGCTGATGTTTCAGTGATTTTTAGTAAATATATGATGTCATAAACTTCTTTTCGCCAAATGATTTACTTGAAAAGTGTATTTCTGCATCTCTCTTTACCATAAATGACACTTGATTTAAATGAGTTTTTGTAGATGAGTTTGTTTTTCCATCAGATTTGGAGAAATGTAGCATTCCATCACTTGCTCAACAATGGATCCTCTGCAGTGAATGGGTGCCGTC
The DNA here is from genome assembly GCF_012432095.1 of Onychostoma macrolepis. NCBI lineage: Eukaryota > Metazoa > Chordata > Actinopteri > Cypriniformes > Cyprinidae > Onychostoma > Onychostoma macrolepis. The sequence continues at coordinate 22,266,130 of NC_081164.1, read as the reverse complement.
AGAATGAACAGCTGATAAAAACATTACAATCATCCACAAGTAATTAATCAATTAATGTCTTGAGAAGTGAAAAGCTGCACGTTTGTAAGAAACAAATCCATCTAGATGTTTTAATTGTAAACCACTGCTTTTGGCTAAAATATGAGTTCATAATCCAGAATAACGCTTCTTCCAGTGAAAAAGTCTTGTGGTCTGAATCAGGAGAGAAATGTGTACAGATGAAGCACTGTTTACAAGCCAAAACAGTCTAAAACAGAGTTTGATGTGAGAGGACAGCAGCAGATGGACTTTTTCACTGGAGGATGTGTTATTATGGATTATGGACTATGGGTATTTTGGCCAGTAGCGACAGTTAAATGTTAAAACTTCTTAATGATGGATTTGTTTCTTACAGACACACAGCTTTTAACTTCGTGATATGTTAACTGATGGACTGGAGTGGTGTGGATTACTTGTGGATTATTGTGATGTTTTTATCAGCTCTTTGGACTCTTATTCTGACGGCACCCATTCACTGCAGATGATCCATTGGTGAGCAAGTGATGCTAAATTTTCCAAATCTGTTCCCATGATGAAACAAAATCATCTACATCTTGCATGGCCTGAGGGTGAGCACATTTTCAACAAATTTTTATTTCTTTAAGGATCACCAGCTCAGTTCCCTTACCTGACCAGCTGGAAGATGTCATGGATCAGACTGGCTCTGTCGTTGCTGCTAAACACACTGTGGTTTTGCTGGAGTTGGTTAATCAAAGCGTCCCAGCCTCCCAGCTCGTAATGTACAATATAATACCCCCGCAGGCCCACGTTAAATTTAATCCAGTCCACCTTCTCTGGCAGGTACAACACATCTGCAGACACACAGTCAGATTTCAGTATAACAGAAGGTATATAATATATATGTTGGTTTGGTTTAATATCTGATAGCTCAGACACACCTTTTTCGCTTTTCAGCAAGAAACGCTGCACTGCACTACTGTGACTGGTGATGTAAGTCAGAGGAACCTGCCAGCGGAAGCTTGATGTACTGTGAGAAATTAAATACAAACAACAAATATAAAAAAAATCAATAACTGCTTAGAGTGAATAACATTAATGCCATATTGACAGTAGCATACTAGCTTACTATATTTACTATTTCTGCAGGCAAACAATCTGTTTTCATAAAAACTAGTGTTGTTATTGTTAACAAAATCTAAAACTATTAAAAATATTTTTTTTGGTGGCTGAAATAAATCTGAAATTAAAATATCAATATTAGATGAATAACTTAAACCTAAATAATTACAATAAATTAACCTATAATTTAATTTAATAAATTAAACTAAAAAAGAAAATATAAAAAGTTTAAAATATTACTAAACAATACTAAAGTATACAAATAATACTAAATTATTTTTGTATGCCACAATGAAATGCACTGAACTTGACCTTTTCAAGGTGAAAAATAAAACAGAAGTAATATAATTTTCTTTCATTATCTTCTTATTTGATCAGAATGCCATAACATACCATTTTAAAAGCATAATAGAGTATGACACATTTACTTTTGCAGACTGTTTCGCATACTATTTTTAAAATGCATAGTATGCATAATACGCATTAAACAGTAGTTTGGTATTCCATAGCCAGCACGCACTTTGAAGTCTTTGAAGAGTTTGCTTCTCTAAGGAAGCGCTCCTGTTTGAGGGTGACCTCTTGACCTTTGACCTCCACAGTGATTAAAGGAAACCCCTCCTGCAGCGTCCAGGTGTCCATAATGGCTCGAACATCAACACTGTCCTCCATGAACCATTTCTGCGAGAACAGGTTTTTATCATTTAGTACATTCACTTAATCAGTTATTTGGTTTATTTCTAATAAAGATGACACATTTTTAGTGAAGAAATATAAGAGCTTAACTTATTGTAAATATAGACCATTTAATGAAATAATAAAAACCAATAAAATATTATAATAGATTCACATAAAGTTAAAATATTATATTTAAATGTAGCTTGATTTATAGCAGCACTCACAGAGGCTGGAGATTCGGCCCTGTTTTTGGAACAGAAACCATCAAGTTTTAGTCTCCCTGAATCCAATCCATCAGAAGAGCAGATCTGAAAAGATTGAAATGCATTTGATCTCTAGTCTAGAGCAATCGATTAAAGGGGTGGTTTACTGTGATTTCACTTTTTTCATTTTAAATAGTGTGTAATGTTGCTGTTGGTGCATGAACAGTATCTGCTAAGTTGCTGCGCTGAAAGTTCAACGTAAGCGGAGATATCGTCTTTTAAAAATCAGGAAGTTTAATGCCTACAAAAACGACTCATATGGGACTACAACGAGATACTTCCCGGGTTGCATACGTAAAAAACCCATAAATCTGCATCAACCCCTCCCTCCGGATCACGCAAGAGAGGGGGCAAGGCCATGTTCTGCGGCTTTGTCGAAGAGGAAGAGTTATAGTGGAGAGTTGTAGCCATGCCGTCGAAACGGTGTTATTTTCACCCAGCTGTCAGGTCTGTGTTCGGGCTTCCTACGGACGCTGTAGTTCGTCAACAATGGTTAAAATTTATGTTTGATTATGTTCCTGACAATTACAATCCTAATTTAGCTCTCTGTGCTGCGCATTTTACGGAAGACAGCTTCCAGAATCAAGAGAGTTCAGAGTTCAATGCCGGATTCACACAGAAACTATTACTAAAACATGGAGCAGTTCCAACTTTAAAACCAGAGGCAGCAGTTGTTGGGCCACAACCTGTAAGTAAGATTTCATAATTTTAAATGTATTTGCATGTATAATTTCAGACGTAATGTTTTAGTTTTATCACGGACGTAAACAAATGCCAACGCTGGCTTTAGTAGACAGTTAGTTAAATGCTATTTCGTGTGTCTATGACAAACGCGTACAAACATTTTGGACCCGAATTTGTAATTATGTACTAATTTTGTAAATGTATTTTCCATGTATACTTTATGACGTAATTTTTCGATTTGATCAAGAACGTAAACACAAGCCAACGCTGTTTGGTTATAGTGGCCAGTTAGTTCGATGCTATTTTGTGTGTATAAGACAAACGTGTACAACTTCAAACAATTAAATTTAATCACAACAGCAAACTTCCATTCAGAAACGTTTTGTAAGAGCCGTGCTTGCGGAAGTTCTGCTTGACTCTCTTCATTACCGCTTTCTGGGTCTGATTCTGGCTCAAACTGATACGGCAATATTGACACCATTATTTACATTTGACCGCAGCACATGCAGCTGTCGCCCCGTGAAGGTAATGGGCGTGAAGTTTCCGGACAATGTGCAGTACGCAGTTTAGCCAATCACAACACACCGGCCCAACTAACCAATCTGAGCCCATTGCCTGTTTCTGAGGGAGTGGTTTATAGAATCAGGAAGTCAACCGGTCGTTCAAATGACAGAGTAGAAATCGGCTTACAATAAAGGTGAAATATATGAAAAATAAGGCGTTTTTTAACAAACAAAACACGAAGACATGTTATATTGCACCCCATAAACGCAATCAAGCAAAGAAAAAAAGCAGTAAACCACCCCTTTAAATTACTTCAAGGACTGGAGAACATGCACAGGGACCGACTGTGGTAACTTACATTGGTAAGACTTTCCCAGAGGTGAGCGTTCACTGTGTTCTGGTAGCTGTGTGTCTTCAGGTAGTGTATAATACCATACTTGAAAGCCTCTGGCGTCAGGAAATCCCTCAGCATGTTCAGGATACACGCACCCTTCAGAGTTTGTGAAGAACAACAGTGGATATGTTAAAACAAATAAACCCTTCTTTTGTGTAGAATAAAAGGGTACTCCATTTGTGTAGGAGATGACTGACTGCCATTGGTTTCCATGCAACTGCCAAAAATTTGCTAAAAAAAACAAAAAAAACTTAATTGTAATTTGTCAAAGACTAAAATATTCAAATAAAAAATGAAAGACATGTCTTCTGAATCATCCAAGGAGAATTTGCTGTACCTTCATATATTTGAGTTTCACAGTCAAAAACTGGTCTATTGCAGCATTGAAAATGTTAGAAACTTTACCCTCATAAGGGTTTGAGAACCCGACATAAAAAAGGCAGGAGAATAAAGGTTTTCTAGATACAATTTCCAAAACACATCTATGTGTGGTCACTTTGCATGCACAATAATGACCCAAAATGGGAAAAGGTCACCAAATTTCAATAAGAAATAAATAGTTTAACCAGTGTTGCAAATCATTTAAAAATCTAATGTGGGTCAAACTGTCCTGCAACACAGTATTAATCAGGGCAATGTCAACTATAAGGATTCTAGAGAGATATAAACTGCTTGTGTACCTTCCGGTAGGAAACGTCATCAAACATCTCGCTGATCTCTGCAGGATTCTCCACTGGAGTGGAAATGGGGTGTGAGGAGGTTAAAGAGTCCACTGACATAGCAGTGAAGCACTTCTCCAGGAAATAATCATCCTAAAATAGAGGCCCTCGAAATCAGATCAGTCATGCCAATTATAGTTACATGTCATCACAATCTCAACTATTAGCTGTATTAATTGGTCTCACCACTTGTAGCTCAGGGTGGGTGATGTTGACGGACACATACTCCATGAATTTGGCAAAGCCCTCGTTTAACCACAGGTCATTCCACCACTGCATCGTGACCAGGTTTCCAAACCACTGTAAATCAGATTCAACAGACTTTCTACATATCTGTGCTAGTTTCATGTCCCATACTGCATCATTTAGCTCTCTTTCTATAATAATACCATTTTACTTCACCGCATCATTTTTGTCACAATATACACTACTGTTCAAAAGTTTGGGGTCAGTAAAAGAAATTCTCTCTTTTTTAAAAGAAATTAATACTTTTATTCATCAAGGATGTGTTAAATTGACAAAAAGTGTATTTTTAATAAATGCTGTGCTTTTTAATTTTTTATTCATCAAAGAATTCTGAAAAACCATCACAGGTTACAAAAAAATATTAAGCAGCAAAACTGTTTCCAACATTGATAATAAATCAGCATATTAGAATGATTTCTAAAGGATCATGTGACACTGAAGACTGGAGTAATGATGCTAAAAAAAATTCAGCTTTGATCACAGAAATAAATTACATTTTAAATTATATTAATATAGAACAATATTATTTAACCAATATTTAAAGTTGTAATAATATTTCTCAATATTACTGGTTTTTTTTTAGTATTTAGTATTAAGTAGATGTAGCTTTAATGAGACTTCTTTAAAAAAAATGTAAAAATAATTACCTATCACAAACTTTTGAATGGCAGTGTTTATAAAATGTATATAAAACAATCGAGTGACAAAGTTTACCCTCTTCAACTTAATGCTGTTGAACTGAATTTATGGAACAAACTATTTGCTAAAATAACCATAACATTAACAGCAACACTGAAATGCAAAAGACAAAAACAGGTTACATAAAAGTTTTGACCTAAAAATGGAGATAAGGTAAAGGTGTGATTAATTACATTTTAGACACATTGTCAGTAATTTCAGCAATGAAAAATCACTAAATCAATGAGTCAGTGAACCATTCATAAAGGCAGTCACTTTTGTTTCTGAATGGATCAGCCATTTGAATGAATCAATTGGCTGAATGATTGAATGACTCACTTATTAAGACAGGGATTTGCCACCACCTACAGGCGCTTTTAGTTTTATATTTAGAGTATCCTTTCCTATTTAAAATAAGTTCATATTTCACTATTTATTTGTATTTTTGTATGTTGAATTAAAATATTTCTTTCTAAAGCTACTTATATTTTAGCTACTTTTTTTACAATGTCTATTCAGTGTTTTTTTCTAAATTAGCACAATGATAACTATTATCTTTAATAATAACTTTATCTTTAATTGGCACATGTTGTGCATATTAATTAATCTCATTAATTTGAGATTAATTTGATTAATTAATCGGCACATTATGTAAATAATTAGATTTTTGACCGCCCTATTTAAAACATATAACCCCCCAGTGCTCCCCAGCCGACTGGCTGTTCATTATTCATTACTTAGATTGAATTAGTAATAGAAATATCAACCTGATGGGCTAGTTCATGGGCAATGACTTTGGTGATTCCCAGTTTGTCCGAGGAAGAAGATTTCTCAGAGTCAAAGAGCAAACCGGACTCTCTGTAAGTCGACAGGCCCCAATTCTCCATAGCACCTGACTGGAAATCTGGGATCGCTGCAAGATCTGCAAGTAAAAGATAGTTATAGCCTGAAATAGGTTCTAAAAAGCCAAGAAATATTCTGATTACAGTTTCCAATTATTTCATGGCAGATAGTAATATAATATACTATATTATGCCATGGTCTGTCTGAATACTCGATTCTGATTGGCTGGCAGGTGTTGATTAAATTCGTTGAACTGCACAGGTAGTTCCAGGTCAGTTTAATCACGTTCTATATTAATGCGCTTCCTATAAACATTGGTAACCATAGTAACATACAGTTATAGTTGAATTGTAATACAGACGAAAATAACCATCATTTCTATCGTTCCGGTCAAATATTGCAGCGCAAATATTATTAACATCTTTAATATGTGAATGCTGGGAAATGACCATGGCATAAACAGGATAATCAACGGCTAGCTGTGCATTAAACGATTTGAATGCACGAGTGGAGTATGCAGCCATGTTCAACAGTAGTAAAGATGGTGACTGCTGAACTTTCACACTCACCGTGTTTGGGAAGTGGATACGGGATGTCAAAATAATCATCATAAAAGTCCAGCAGTGTGACGGCGGTGTTGAGAGCATATTCCGCCTGACTGATCTTCTCGGGTACAGTATACACTGATATCTATATCAGGATTCAGGTTGGGAAGAGTCAATGGTCAGTGTAAAGAGTCAGGACAGTGTAATGAGGTAGGGATGTATTATAAAGTGTATTTATAATACTTTTGGTCATGTTATCGACTTGCCTCGACTCCATGCTGGCTTTTTTTACTGATGGACTGGAAATCGGAGATGATGAAGGCCACCAGGTAGGTGCTCATCTTCACCGTCGTGTCAAACTGATCCTCGAGCAGCCCGTCGGCCATTTCTACAGTTCTCAGCTATTGGAAGAAATAACCTTGCGTTAGTTTACATTTACATGATACGGTCTGTAAAAGAAATATATACTGAGAAAATACTGTTTGAAGTTATTGAATCACATTGCAGATTGTGTAATTTATATACACTGACTGTTATTATGATCAATTGAGTTACCTATACTTTTTTAATTGATATTTTGTGACTTCTCATTTAGGATAATAAACATACATTCAAAATTCTGACACTTTGATGTGTTGTGGAAAGGGTGTACAAAACGTCTATTATGAATTAGATGTTTCTGGGTCAATTTGGCCTTGTTATTACATGGTTAAAGGCAGCTGCACGGAATCATTTTTTAAAATGTATTTTTTTATTTTTTTACAGTATGTCAGAAGGGTGTTTATATTTACATTTATTTATTCGGCAGATGCTTTTATCTGAAGAAATTCAGAATTTTTTATCAGTTCATTTTGCTGGGAATCGAACCCATGATCTTGGCGTTGTGATTATCATACTTCTACTGTTTGAGCTTCAGAAAAGAACACAGAATAAGTGCTTTCCCACTGTTGAAAATGTTTTTTTTTTTTTTACAATACTATTTGTAAAATTTACGTTTTGTGAAAAATAATGTTTGAAAATGTTATTAAATACAGTTTTAAAAATCATATATTCTCATGTTTAATGTGTGAGAGCCATTAATGTTAAAGATTTCCTTTTTTCTTCCTCATAGTGTGGGTTTTGTTGAATTACACTGATGAATGCAGGTCAATTTCACCTGCAGTATAAAGATCAAACCCAGATATTTAACAGAATAAAATGGTTAATTATGTGTACCTTGGGCATGTTGGATATGGAAATATGCCTGGATTCTCGGCGCACACGAATGGTAAAGTTGGCTTTAAATGCAGGTTCATCAAAACAAGGGAAGGCAGCTCGAGCATGTGTCGCCTCAAACTGAGTGGATGCCAACATCCTGTAGGGAGAAAAATCATCATTTTGAAGGGGTTTGACGCCACTTCACATACAGTCAAACCTTAATCTAGAGTTAAAACTCAAGCACCAATGTTGTGGTTGTCTTACCTGACCTCTCCACTGTTTGTGGTATATATGCCTTTATAAAAGCCATGAAAACTGTCTGATAAGTTGGCGTAGAACTCCAAATGCACCACATGGTTTCCTTTCTCAAATGTGAAGCCATCAGAAAAGAGTGCTATCTGTTCATAGGCTTCAAACTCACTGATTTGCAGATCATGAGCATGTCTGGAGCCCAAGAGCTGAGCTTTGGAGATCTGCAGGTTCTTGCTGTGAAGGATGATGGCTCTGGTGTCCTGCTCTACCTTTATGAGGATCCGGACGACTCCAGTGAAGGTCAGGGAGGTCAAGTTGGGGTGTATCAGGAGGTCATAACGCTGGGGTTTCACTGTTTCTGGCAATCTTATCTTATCCCAGGGAAAAGGCAACTCATTTGTGTCTGTGTTGACGGTCATTGCATGGTTGCCAACAAAAAGACCACAGAATAAAACTGCAAATGTAAGGCAGCATAAACACCAAGACTGGGCGAAGAACATGATGAAAAACAGAAGGTTTAGTATCAGCTCTCTGACTGTTTCTTTTGAATATGTGCGCTTGTCAAATGGTTATCATTGTCACACGAGCACTGACCTCATAAGGAAACCCCCCCACAAATTGTACAATATTATATCGAACGTTTCATTGATTTTAGGCGACAAAAGGTTTGAACGAACCTCCGCACGATATCCGATCAGTAACGTAAAGTTAAATGAAAGCGAAAGTACGCAGCTGTCATTCAAAATATCAAATTTCCTGTCGCGTAAAGCGACTCGTTTTTGCTCTCAGATTGTATTATTACATCATGGCGCTAACAGCACACCACACGACGTTTTATATAACTGTAAAACACTATATTTGTTTATAAAAGGCATGTGTGTGCGATGAAATTCTAAACGCAGTGATGAAAACTTGCCTCTCATGAATATTAATTACGTAAAGTGACGTTTGGCGTTTTTACGTTCAACGGCTCTGTAGCTGGCCAATCTCAGCGCGAAACACTGGCTGTTGAATATTAATTAGGTTACGTGCCATGACGATTCACGAAGTTCACCGAGCAACGTCAGCAATGACCTTATTTATTATTCATGAGAAAAGCCTTCGCCTCAGTACTGTTTGTAAATACGTATGTTTAAAGTTGGGAAGAAATAGCGGCCTCTGTCTGTCGCGGTGGCTCAAAAACACACGATGAAACTAAAATGACATTTACATTTAGTAATTTATCCAAATGAGCACAATGTTAATAATAATATTAATCATTCAAATATAATAATAATAATATAATTAATAGTAATAATAATAATAATATTAATAATAACTGAACACACACATGCACTGACATGCACTGACCCCCCCTCCCATCTTACTCAGTGCAATATGTGTATCATATTCCTGTGCAATCTCTATTTTTCTTAGTGCAATGTTTTTCTATATCTTTATTCCTTCAGCGCAGTGCAGCATTATATTCCAGTGCAATATCTTCACTTTTTAGTGCAATGTTTTTATACCCCATTCCTTCAGTGCACTGTGTAATACTTGTAATACTGTGTAATAGTTTTACTCAGAGCCAGAAGTCTACCTCATATCAGTGCAATAATCATTTTAACGAGCTGTTACTTCCTATTTATTTATTTTTATATACAAGCATTTTTTTTCTATTTTCATTCTCTTTATTCTTTTGTCTTAGCTTAAATATTTTAATTGTACATCTCTTCGTATCATGTATATTTCTTTTTAGTCTCTTTCTGTCTATTGTGTACCACGCACCTTATGCAGAAACTGCAATTTCGTTGTATCTTGTGTACAATGACAATAAAGCATTCTAATTCTAATAATAATATTAACAAACATATGTAGATATAGATTAAATAAGATAAATATTCACATTCATATTTAATAAGTTGCATCAATATGTATTTATTTTAAATGAAAAATATACTGTAGTCGGAAATTACGTGACGGGAACGGACCTACCCAATGTAATTTACCTCGGAGAACCGCATTTTACCACAATCCTCCCATACTTTTTGGATTTACACCTGATATATCAGTAAACATGCTACAAAAGCTTCAGGTTTGTTGACATTTACTGTTAGAATCATTGCTAATTTTTATAAACCATAGACCATTATAAAGCAGCGATAGAAATATGTTAATTGAACTCAAATAAATAGACATTTCAAGATTGAGCTAGGAGTATACTTTGAACTCTTTTATTTCTGTTGGGACTGCTCCTCAAAAATAAATGACAAATACATTTTCATACATCAGGATTGGAGATTGACTGGCCAAGTCACTGAACAAAATGTGGTAGTTTTTGTGGACAAAAAAAGAAAAGAAAAAAATATATTGCATGGCATATGTTTTCAACTTTACTCAGTCACTTAATTCTGCTGGAAGACAATTAAACATGCAACTGCTCAAAACAGGCTGTTGGAAAATATAAATGGTCCCTGAGAAAAAGACAAAAACATTTTTGCCAATTACATCCAAAACAGGTCAACATCTTACTGTTTGCAAACATTCCTAAATTGTTTAAGACTTTAGATTAAAATGCATTCATTCTCACATCATCGCAGGTTAAATATAAATAGAGCTGTTTTTCTGGATTGGTTTGACTTTAAACTCTTTTAATTGCAAGAGAGAATTCAGGCAGTATTTCCAAAATAATTGAACTTTCACTATATTTTAGTCTAGACTAAACACTAGACTATCCTCATACCAACACTTAAGAATATTTATGGCGGTGGATGGTTTCTAACAGTAAGGAAATGCTTCAGTACAAAATAAAAATGAATTACAATAAAGTTCAATTTGAAAAAAAAAAAAGGTTCCATGCTTGTTTTCAACCTTTAAAACATGACCAGACATACATATGCCATTTAAAACACAGTTTCAAATTCACATGTAAAAAAGAATTATACAGTTTCATTATACAGGGCTAGGAACAGGTTTGCGTATCTGCATCTCTGTTTATGAGATTGTCAGTTGTGTGGAAGGATCATACTTTCATAGCTGCCAGAATTTAACATCCAAATAAAATTAAATAACACTAAATAAATAAAGCACAACATTTCCTGTCCATATTAAGCATATTACATACATTCTAAAATAAGCCAGCAAAACATTTCTATTAATAAAAACATTTACAAATGTCCATGAATGCAATTCTTTCTTATCTATGTGCATGAAGACATAATCTTTAAAATGTTTTTAAAAGCTAACAAACAAAGGCTAAAGTTTTTGTTTTTAATTATTTTGCAGGTTTTTTTTGTTTATTCTCCTCGGTCCAAACGCTATTGCATCACCATCCGATGAGCTTTTGCGTCTCTACGCCTTCTCATCCTTTCCTGCATTTGCATTTGCGAGGGCTGTTGTCTAAACGGTAAAAACACAGTATATTGATACAAAGACGACTAAAAAAATAATGCATATTAAACAAATCTATTAAAATACAATTTCTAGAATGCATATTCTAGAACAAACATTTAAGGATGTCACCTGTTCAACCATCCTCTGCATCTTCTCAATGACCGAGATCATCTGACTGCTGTTTTCTCTCAAACTCTTCTCGTATGTTTTGTTGAGCGTCTCGGCTTTCTCCAGTTTCTTCTTCAGCTCTTTCTGTTGGCCCTGCTCCTGTTCATTAGACGCCTGCATCGCTTCTGCTGCCTCTGAATCACACACACCACAACCACTCAAATGACCATGGAATATTATGGCAGAAATAAAGCATTATGCATTATGATCCTCTGCAGTGAATGGGTGCCGTCAGAATGAGAGTCCAAACAGCTGATAAAAACATCACAATAATCCACAAGAAATCCACACCACTCCAGTCCATCAATGAATGTCTTGTGAAGCCAAAAGCTGTCATTAAGACATTTTAACTTATTACGTTTTGCAATATGGATATTTTTCTTACAAAACCGCATGGATTCGCTACAGGAGGCCTTTATTCATGCCCTGGAGCCGCGTGAGGCACATTTTATTATGGATGCACGCGCTTTATTTGATGTCTTGTGGACTGTTCAACAGAAACACCCACCGGCTGCAATGATAACACTTGGAGTAGCCAAGAAGACAATTTTTAATATAACTCCGATTGGATTCGTCTGAAAGAAGAATATACATCTAGGATGACCTAGAACATAATACACCTCTATATATATATATATATATATATATATATATATATATATATATATATATACCTAGGATGCTTTGAGGGTGAGTAAAACACAGGCTAATTTTCATTTTTGGGTGAACTAACCCTTTAAACAGTTGCTTCAGGCCAAAATACAAGTCCTCTATCCATAAAATTATCCAGTAAAAAAGTAATCTTGTTTGAATCAGGAGAGAAATCTGCACAGATCAAGCACTGTTTGCAAGCCAAAACAGCTCTAAACAAGCATGTGAGTTGATTTTGATGTGAGAGACAACAGGAGATGGACTTTTAAACTGGATGAAGCATTATTATTGATTATGGACTTGTATTTTGGCCACAAGTGATGGTTTCAAAACGTTTCAAAACGTCTTAATGATGGATTTGTTTCTTACAAACACAGCTTTTGCCTTCTCAAGATGTTAACTGATGGACTGGAGTGGTGTGGATTACTTGTGGGTTATTGTGATGTTTTTAATCAGCTGTTTGGACTCTCATTCTGACGGCACCCATTCACTGCAGAGGATCCATTGCTGAGCAAGTGATGCAATGCTACATTTCTCCAAATCTGATGAAGAAACAAACTCATCTACATCTTGGATGGCCTGAGAGTGAGTAAATTTTCAGCAAACTATTCCTCTAAAGCATTCCGGTCTCACCGAGTCTGGACTGCAGTGCGGCGACACACTTCTCCAGGTCACGTTGGGCCGCTTTGCTGCTCTCCAGTGTCTGTAGTAGGTTTGGTAAGTTAATGACGTTCCCTCTGTAGTTCACCAGATCTGTGTTACCGGTGCGACGGGCGGATGCTCTCTCTTTGCATGTCTGGCCGGGCAACATGGCTTTATTTCCTGAGAGGAAGAAAGTGGCATTTTTATAATGCTACAGACAAATGTGTTTACAGGAATTATCAGATTGCATGATTTCCAGCACACACACCCTCAGCACTAATGCTGCCGTCTGTCCGGTCGGCGTCTGACCAGCGACTGCACAGATTTCTGTAGAGGCAAAGCCCACCGACTGCAGCCTTTCTGACCAGATCCTGCGCCTGAGGAGAGATGGGACATCAGATACACTGCAAAAAAATTGTTCTTCCTCAGTTCTTGTTTTCTAGTACAAATATCTAAAAATTCTTAATTCAACATACATTTACTTGAGAAGCAATAAGACTTAAGATATTAAGTTTAAAACAAGAAAAAAAAAGTCAAACTTCGCAGAAAAATAAACTTGTTCTCCCTTTGGATTAAGTTTATTTTTCTTTAAGCATTATTATTTTTTTTTTACACAGCAACAAGACTTAATATCTTATGCATTTTTTTTTTTTTTTCATTCTGAATCAAAGTTTGTGATTCATCTCTGAGCTGGTTGATCTGATTCATAGGTTTAAACTCTCAACATGATACTCTAATAAGCACAAAATACAAATACTTCACGATAAAATTCTTGCTATATTGAACTATTTTATTGATACTTATCAAAAAGGACAAAAAAGAAAGAAAATAATTTTTTCCCAATATAACTACATAATGACAATAATAATGATTATAATAATGACTATGATTATTATTATTATTATTAATATTATACTAATTATTCAAAATATTTTATTTCATATTTTTGATTCTAAAAGTTAAGCAAATCAATTAAAAAATTTACTGCAATATTACTACTGTAACAAAACAAGTATTTAATAATAATAATAATTTTTATTATTCAAAATATTTTTGTTATTATTTGAATTCTATTTAAATCAATAAAGAAATATACTGTTATTGCAATAATATTACTGTACTGTAAAATAAAAATGAGCATTTAATAATAACAGTAATAGTAATAATAATAATAATATAGTAATAAAAATAATTTAATTGTTTTATCATTATTCAAAATATTCAATTTTATTTTATGAATTTTGTTTACTTTGAATTAAAGTAAACAAAAAGTAAAAGTAAAGAAATCAATAAAGGAATATACTACTATTTCAATCATACCATTTTTCTATAAAATAAAAAGTTATTTAATAATAATTTATTAATTAAAACATCTTAGAAGAAGTGAAACCTGAGCAGGACTGAGAAACAGGCCGAGAGACAGCAGGATGTTGAGCAGGTCTGCCTCTCGAAGACTTCCTGTCAGCTGACGGTCAAAGAACACCCAGGAGAGAAGCACTTTACGGGGAAGCTCAGGCGTCCAGCCCAGAGGACGTTCCTTCAAGCACACAGACAGAGATGTTTGGAGGAGAAACACTAGACATGTGATGCAGAGGAGAAATGTGATTTCTTACACTGTCTTTGGACGGCTGATTGTCTGAGGCACTGCTGCTCTGCCCGTCTCCTCCTGTGCTTTGGCTTTTACTCTCTTTTAGATGCTCAGATTGTTTTCCAGCCGGTTCAGTCTCATCCGTCAGTGCGGCGTCTTCTGTCTCTCTCTCCCCATCCTTCTCTTTGAGTTTTCTCTTCTTAGCATCGATCAGTCCTTTCTTTTTTGCTGTCTGTTTGTCTGTTTTTTTGGGCTCATCCTCCTTTACAGAGAAAAAAGTGTGAAAAAGTTACCTTAACAACTGGATTTTCATACATTTTTTTTTTTTTGTGAAGTAAAACATAAGACGGCCCACATTTACATATCAACACCTATTTATTAGTCAACAGAGGTCATTTACATTTAAAACTTAAAACTTAAAGGTACAGCAGTCTATTTAATTCTGTTTAATAATTGGTTTTGGTCAAAGAAACCTTATCGAACATTAAAAGTGGACTTCACACAAAATGATACAATGCTAAAAATGTACAAAAGTATATAATAAAGTGTAAAAGACACAGATTTTAATGGTTTAGGAGCTTGTATCCTTTCCCTTTGCACATTTCAGATGAGAGTGTGTGCTAAAACTAAAACCATAAAAAACTTGCCAAGGCAACATTTCTCATTTTCATTTAATTTACCTTGATGTACTACAACAAGTAAAACTAAAACGTTACTAAAATTACAAAAAAATGATGAACTAAAATTAAAGTCAAAACAAAAAATACAAAAGTAAATAATTCAAAATATTATTGAAACTATATATACAACAGGGTTATTACAGTTAACTAACTCTAAAACCTTTTTTTATTTATTTTTTTAAAAACAACAACTACTTTCAAGCCAACATTTCTCATTTTCATATAGTTTAACTTGATGTACTAAAATAACTCAAACTAAAAAAAGGATAAAAACTATATAGAAAACTATATATCTTTAAAATAATAATAATAATATTAATAGTATAAATAATGACAAAAACCTCTACCAAATTAATAAAACTTTAACTAAAATTAAAATAAAAACAGAAAATATTCAAATGAGAACTAATTTAAAATATTATTAAAACTATAATAGCATCTCAGTGATACTAAAATAACACATGTGTGCAGTCTAGTGTACCATGGGAGCGCTGTTGTCCTCTTTGACGCTGGGGCCCTGTGGCAGACGGCAGAGACACTGATACAGCTCAAGCCCAAAATCCCTCTGGAGCATCTCGCTGAACATCTCCGCCATCAAACTCACCTGATACCACCACACGAGAGCCATCAGCCAAGACAATGCAGATTGAGCCAGTTTACAACATATGTAACACGCATGCTGTATTATTTGAATTGTTAATACAAGTTAGAAGTCACATACATATACAGTATATATATATATATATATATATATATATATATATATATATAGAATAACTACCCACCTCACAGCTGTCCCGCGTCTGAGGCGTCTGGGGCTCAAGCAGTGAGGACAGAGACACGACAGACAGATTGAGTCCAGTGGAGGGGTGAAAAACCACAGACGGACCTTCTGGATGCGACAAATCACCATCCTGGATGGCAGGAAAGAAACAGACAAGCTTGGAGACTTCTCTGGTGTGATTTCAAGCATATTTCCTATGCATAATATTTATAAACTCTGATGTCAGCCAGTACCAGCTGTTTTTGTCGTAATTTTGCCCAGTCTTCTTCTGCTGGCACTAGATTCCACACATCTGGCAACAACACCACAACCGTCTCCATTTTATCTCCGGAAAGATATCTCAGCTCCGCCATCTTGTGCCTAAAAAGAGAGAATGTACAGATTACTAATGAATATATAAAAGACATAAGGTGACTTAAATTTTGGGTCAGTAAAATTTTTTATGTTTTTGAAACAAGTCTCTTCTGCTAATCTAGGCTGCATTTATTTTATCAAAAATAAAGTAAAAACTGAAAAATTGTTAAATATTATTACAATTTAAAATAAGCTGTTTTATATGTGAGTATATGCTAAAATATAATTTATTCCTGTGATGCAAAGCTGAATTTTCAGGATCATCACTCCAGAACTCATTCAAATATCCTGATTTGCTGCTCAAGAAACATTTCTGATCATTGTTTTTTCATTTTTATTTTCAGGATTCTTTAATGAATAGACAATTCAAAAGAAAAGCATTGATTTGAAATAGAAATGTTTGTAAGATTAGAATTGTCTTTACGGTCACTTTTGATCAATTTAATGCATACTTAAAAAAAATCTTACGGATCCCAAACAGATTATGAACGGTAGTGTATTAAAAAGCCATTTTGTATACATATGAAACTTATGTTATTTATGTTTTTCTTCTTATTATTAAGTTACTTATAGCCTTTCTGTATACAAACAATGACAATAACAACCCGCTTTGGCAAGACAAAAATCCACCAATAAATCTTAACCGTATTGAACTGATATTAAAAATGAAATACAGACCACTGCGTGCAGGCTGAGAGGTCCAGAGCAGTTTGTTCCTTTATGCAGCGGAGCGCAGTGTTGACCAGCGTCGAACTGTCCTTCACTGGATTTGCTCCGTCTGCTTTGGGTGACCAGTGACCTCCAGGAAGCCGCAGTTCCCCTCCACTGTCCACCATCACAAACTACAACACAGAGAAAGAGTCAGTGACACAATTATACTCTAAATAGGCATGGGTACCAAGACCTGGTATTAAACTGGCCCCGGTGTTAAATTATGAAAGAGCGGTGTATTGATAAGCTCTGATGTTAATGGTTCTGCTATCGGTACTGGAGAAATGAAGAAAATACACATGCATTTATTATTGTTATATAGACATTATCTTGCAAATTCTATCTCGCCAGATTTCTTTATATTATGCAATAATATTAGGACATTCATCTACGATGCATTTTTGCTATTCATTAAAAAACTAAAACTTTAATACCCATTTTTCCATGAAATCTTTCCAAGGTTTTTTATAGTGGAAAAACGTTCTTTAGATTACTAAAATGCTCTTCAAACTAAGAAAAACTTTAAGAATGGTTGACTAAAAGGTTTTTTGGGGCATCGCTGTAAAAGCCCAGTTTTGGAACTTGTATTGTGTGATTTCAGAGATATTGAGGACTGAATGTTCTTACTTTGAGAAGTGTAGTGGGATGCACGGCCTCCTTCTGCATCTGACCGTCCTTTGAGAGGTTACAACACTGTGAGTACAAGTCCTCAAGGCACGGCATAGAAAACAACAGAACCTGCGGAGAGAACACAACCATTCTTGAGAATCCAAGCCTTGCGTGGTCACATGATCTGTCAAAAGAGCGGCACGCGTACCCTAACGGAGAAAGCCTCATCTGTGGACTCGCAAACATCTGCTTGACTCTCCGGCTGGTTTGATCCCACGTGAAAGTGACACGGTCCTCTCAGCAGAAAAGGCTGGTCGAGCGGGAAACTCTCAGTCCAGGACTGCTGGAGGTGGAAGAGGTTGAAGGGCAGGTGCAGGTGTGGGTACCGCCGCTGAAGCTCCAGATAATCACAGGCCTGGCTGAAAGAATGAAGAGGAAATCACAATGAGACAATGACAAATGAGAGCCCTAGGGGTGTGCTGTATATATCATCTGCGATAATATTGTAATTGTTGTTTTAACGATGTGCGATTTGACACCCCTAGAGAGCCCTCAACTCAAATATCTCCCTGTCCCCCTCTGAAACCTCATCCACAACCCTTCCTCTAGAAACCATGAACACCTCACCCCCTCCCCAGGCCCAGTTCTACGGGGTGCTAAGCACCCTCAGATAAAGCTGTAATAATGGCATTTCATTGCAGATTTGGCAAACTATCCAGTGTGTTATGATTTGCGCTCTAAGAGATCGATTTCTATTTATTTGAAGCGTTGAGCAATGTTAATCACAGACATATCTGCTTATTTGATATTTTCTGCCTATTATCAGTTAGAATTACCGTTTAAGTTAGAATTCCCTCACCGCTCAAATCACTGGAGTTTTTGTTCAGTTGTTGTGTTCATCACGAATCATTTCATTATAACAGCGTAGAGAATTTAATTGTTAATCGCGATGAACTGAGTGACAGCTTTTTGAGATATTATAGAGGAAGCGCTTTTATTTATATATATAAAAATTATTTGCGCCATAGCAATGAATGGCACAAATAATTTATATATGTATATGAAGAGCTCAGATACCAAAGGCTCTAAGTGGCGTCTGAAATTTTCTTCTAAAATGAGCATTTTTATCAGGCTCCTATTTTTATGTTCAGTTGTTTCACTTTAATTGCATAGAAAAGGACCTATACGTTGCCATTAGAGTAAAATTACTGAACCTAAACATAGGAACCTGATAAAAATGCTAATTTTAGATGAAAATTCAGACGGCACTTAGAGCCTTTTGCATCTGAACTCTTCATATATACATATACATATACATATATATATATATATATATATATATATATATATACACATACATAGTAAAATTACTGAAGTGGGCAATACAAACAAGTGAGCTATACTGAGTGGGCTATACAAACCACCAGTAGTAACAAACTCTTTTTCACTGTATGTACTGTACATTAGACACATTTTATAAACACTTCCTGCTACAAAGACTCAATATATTGTGCATTGCACTACAAATCATCTTGCATTATGCGCTGCTTCCCCCAAAATATTGCTTTTGCACCTCATGTACAATATTTATGTAAAGTTCTTGTACAGTCTCAGATTATGTGTATGTTTAGTCAACTATATGTATAGTCAGATGGTTAACTGTTGTATAGGTCTATAATTGTTTTTCTTATACTTCTATCATTGTATGTTTACATTTATGTTTAACTAGTATGTAGCACCGTGGTGAATAAAGCATGACAATAAAGTTCAACTTGACTCGACTTGAGTTTATGCTTCTTCAGAACGTCCCGGTGTGTTGCTTCTGACCGACTCACGTGTTCCTGGAGAAACAGGAGAACAGCGGAGTGCTGTGTGTGGACATGGAGCTGCTCTTTTTGGGTGCCTCCTCCTCTAAGACGGCCCTCCATCTTTTTCGTTTTTGGTGCATGGCGTCTCCTCCCCACGGCCCTCCGCCACCGTCCTCCCTGAGTCACGCCACAAAGAGCAACAAGGACACACGTCAGCAGAGGAGCGTTTTAAAAACAGGGCAGTCTTCAAGGACGCTCACACAAAAACAACAGAATGAGGAGCTAAAACAAATCAGACTGTAATGCTCTTGCAAACTTTTTGAAAGAAATCAATACTTTTATTCAGAGAGAGAGAGCATTAAATTGATCAAAAGTGACAGTAAAGACATTTATGAACATACAAAAGATTCAATTTAAAATAAATGCTGTTCTTTTGAAATTTTTATTAATCAAAAATTCCTGAAAGAGAAAATGTGTCACGGTTTCCTTAAACATATTTCTGATTATTATCAATGTTAAAAACTGTTTCTTGAGCAGCAAATCAGCATATTAGAAGGATCATGTGACACTGAAGACTGCAGTAATGATGCTGAAAATTCAGCTTTGATCACAGGAATAAATTACATTTTACAATAAATACACAAAGAAAGTGTTTATTGTAAATTGTAATAATATTTAACAATTTTCACAATGCATTGCACTCAACTTAACCTTAAATATCTAGTATAACAAATGATAAAGACACATCATCAACCTCAATTTTGCCTTATTATTTAATCAGACTGCCAAAAGTTCTATGCAAACTTAAATTTGCATAGATTTGCATTTAAAAAAAAAAAATTCTTCCGAAACATTTCATTTTTTTCAGAAGAAAGGCAAACAAATAATGATAAAAGGCACAATATTAAATGACATGGATGAACATTTACTGAGTAATCCACTATTTTGTAGAGGAAGGTCAAAATGTTTTTTCACCTGAGGTTTGGAGCCAACTTACAGTGTAATGTGAAATGTAGCACAGTCATATGACAAAAATGTGGCATAAAGCTGTTCAAAAGCATTTAATCATTGCATACTGGATTGTTTTTAAATAGCATGCAGTACACAAGTATCTACTGCATTGTGACTCACCAGCGTCCACCTCTACGACCTCCCATGACCTCAGCGTGTCTCTTCCGTCCTCCACCCCAGCCTTCGAACGGACCGTTCCAGGACATCTGCTGGTGATGGGACATCTGCATCATGCCACCTGTCACATATCAGACCAATTTACATGACCGCTAAATATTAGATATCATTCTAAAGCATCATGTGACACTGAAGACTGGAGTAATGATTACAGCAATCAATTACATTTTAACTTCTATTTTACCAGCACTGTACTTGCCAAGTGTTTTTATGTAATTTATTTCCATTAACAAATATGTTTCCTAACAGTTTTAGTTAATGATAACAACACTGCATCATGTACCAGGATTTGGCTGCATGCTGGGAATCAGTGGTGGTATTTTGGGAGACTTCAGCAGAGGTTGCGGTTTGGTCCCTAAAATGCCAGGCTTTGGATTGGATGACATGGAGGGCAGCAGCGGAGGAGGAGATTTGAAGGGCTGACAGAAAGAAACCAGAGAAAGAGACAAACGCTCTGAAGATCAGGTATAAAAAATAACATGGTAATTATACACTCCTTCATTATAATCTCAAGTCATTAATTTGACTTTGAGTATTTCATTTTAACCTCCAAGAACTATCATCTTCTCAGAACATAAATAAATGATTAATATAAATGTTAATAAATAAAACATTATTCATAATTAAGGCAAATTTAACCTTTCATTGTTACTGATATTAATTGCTGGCCCATGTTTACATGCAAACTTTTGTAATATCTTTCATAAAATAGTCAGCATACGTGCACAATTTCATGTACACTACCATTTAGGATCACTAAGAATCTATTAGAAGAAATGTATACTTTTATTCATCAAGGATGCATTAAATTGATCAAAAGTGACAGTAAAAACATTTATTATGTTTCAAATGCTGTTTTTAAAATTTCTCTTCATCAAAGAATCCATAAAAATATGAAGCTGCAAAACTGTTTTCAACACTGATAATAATCAGAATTTTTTCTTGAAGGATTTTTGAAGGATCATGTGACACTGAAGCCTGGAGTAATAATGCTGAAAACTCAGCTTTGACATGACATAGAAATAAATTACATTTTAAAACACATGCAAACATAAGATCGATGTTTTCAATTCTAATAATATTTCACAGTGTGCATGTTTAGTGGAAATTCATATTTCTGCGCTATAAACTAAAAAACATGTCAAAGTGGACTTCTATCCAAAAATCGTGAAAAAAAGAGAAAATACAAGAAAGTATTACTTACACTGCTAATGCAAACACACTAAGATGCACACAAAAAATATGTGTTTTTTTAACAAACTGCGCAATTGTATTATATAGCAACCTCTTAAAGAGGATGTTATTGAAATATTAGCCCAAAACCTTTCTGCCCACCTGTCCGTTCAGCGTCTGAACTTTCTGTGCCGTCCAGCTGATGGGCTTCAGGGGGTCCTGGACCGCCTTCACCAACACTTTTTCTCCCACCAGGGGCACACGACCCACCACAACACTGCGGCACAAACCACAAGCCCTCCTGAGCCTCAGACCTCACACTCAGGTTATGATTCACATGATTCAGAATCAGTGTTGGGGAGGTTACTTTGGAAATTTAATAGGTTACAGATTACAAGTTACCCTATCTAAAATGTTTCAATTACTTTCATTACTTGATTAAAGTAATAACTGATTGCATTTGATTACTTTTCTAAATTTCTAATGTTTTCAACTGTTAATCTTTTTCTAACATACAAACCAGGCAGGGTTCATTTTACAGTACTCAACACTGATCAGTCCTTCATCACTTGAATTAAGATTATAATAATTTAATTTTAAAGCACAGCTCAGCTACCACAAAATAAGACTTACTTTGAGGTCATTCTGAGGTTAAGTACAGATTTAAAACCACAGCAAGAAACAGTTTAGTAGCTATTATACTGTTTTTGAAATCAAATCTTTGCATATCTAACAATGCCTTGGGTAAAAAACAGTTATCTTAAAAAATAAAGCATATGCATAAATCCAAAAAGTAAAAATCAGATGTTACCCCCTTTGTAATCATTAACATTTGTGACCCTGGACCACAAAACCAGTCTTAAGTGTAAATTTAAAAATTAAATACATTTATACATTACATTTGTATAAAATGAATAAATAAGCTTCCCATTGATGTATGATTTGTTAGGATCTGACAGTATTTGGCCGAGATACAACTATTTGAAAATCTGGAGTCTGAGGGTGCAAAAAAAATCAAAATACTGAGAAAATCGCCTTTAAAGTTGTCCAAATAAAGTTCTTAGCAATGCATATTACTAATCAAAAATTAAGTTTTGATATATATACAGTAAGAAATTTACAAAATATCTTCATGGAACATGATCTTTACTTAATATCCTAATGATTTTTGGCATAAAAGAAAAATTGATCATTTTGACCCATACAATGTATTTTTGGCTATTGCTACAAATATACCCCAGCGACTTAAGACTGGTTTTGTGCTCCAGGGTCACATTTGAACTGTAACTGTAATTTAATTACACATTTTTTATCAGTAACTGTAACTGATTACAATTACATTTATTTTGGGTAACACTTTATTTTAAGGTGTCCTTGTTATATTTTACATGCACTTACTATAATAAATGATGCATAATTGCATGCAAGTAACTCTAATCATACCATATAGTAAGTACATGTAATATTACTCCGTCCTTAAATGTATAATTACACTGTAATAAGGACACCTTAAAATAAAGTGTAACCTTATTTTGTAATGAAATGACGTAATTTAGTTACATGTAACTAGTTACTCCCCAACACTGTTCAGAATAAACCAAACACACAAACCTCACTGGAAAATGAACCTCCTGATCCACAATCCCATGATGCTCCTGCATCTGTGTGACCACCCCGGTGAACACCCGCTGCCTCATCTGAACACAGAATCATTTAGTGTTTACACAATAATAAACCAGAAAGTGTATCTTTATGCACAATAACGATGAACAAATTCTCATCATATAGCTATACCTGTGTCTCCATATCAGATTTTCTTTTCTCCTTTGCATGCAAAAGAAAGTATACTGAGTGCTTTGGGACACACGCATACACAATAGAAATGCACGAATTAAATATATGAAATAATTAGTCTGCCTGTTGTGTAGGTCAACAGCAGCATGTGTAATATTTACTTCCTACTGCATCGGCGTTACAGTGACGGCAGTTTAATGCAGTTTTCCCGTACCCACAGATCTTTATTTAGGACTTATCTAGTAAGAGAGGTGTTGACTAATGTCCTGCGACATTTAAGAGGTGAAACTTACTAGTATTTTGTGTTCGTGCTCTGCTTTTCCTCCACGTTGATGCTTTTGTTTGTCTTCTGTCAGTTCATCAAAAGGGCGTTTCGCATCAGCGGCATCAAGCGGTCAGTCAGAGTAACTGCAGGTGAAACGCCTTAAACCGCCTTTGGCTGTAAATATAACACGAGAGACCGTACAAAAACATTAAACGTGACTTACAAACTCTTTAATTGTTTTCTAGACTTTGTTAGTCTTCATAGGCGGTCGTATTTGTATGAAAGCGACGTTGTTTGGTTTGACCTGCAGTTCTCCTCCGGTACCGTGGGTGGCGCTGAGGCGCAGCCGGGTTTAACGTCTCGCTCGTCTGTGCGCAAACACACGTGTGAAGATGGAGGAGGATACGCTGCACTTTCATGAGATGGGCTTAGATGATCGGCTGTTAAAGGTAAAATATACAGTCGTGCTATTAATATAATGTCTGTCTACCTCGAAACGCCATACACCAGGATATTAACTGTTTGTTTTGTGCGGTTTGAATGTAGTTCGTGTCTGGATCAACATTATGTTTACATGCTAACATGAGCACGGTCGTTTCTGAAATAGAATACATGATATATTTCTTATTGGATACTTAAATATTGTATTATTTTTATTCTGCCTATTTTATTAGGGTCTATGCCAACGTTTCTTTCTGTATCAACAAGTTTCCCATACATACCTTTCTTGTATAACTGTGTTTAACTATATATGGTTACTAGTTCCTGACCAAATAACTGTTGTTAATACAGTACAACTATGATAATTTGCTATTACACAACTGATAATGACTGACAAGTGATGAATGTGTGTGTGTGTGTGTGTGTGTGTGTGTGTGTGTGTGTGTGTGTGTGTGTGTGTGTGTATATATATATATATATACACATAATTTATATTTGTGTACTATGTATATTTATTATGTATATATAAAAGCACACACATACAGTATATATTTTGAAAGTATTTACATATATATTTATATAATTTATATTATATATAAATATTTAATATAAACATTACATATTTTTTCTTAAATATATACATGCATGTGTTTTATATATATATATATATATATATAAGTAAATATACACAGTATACAGGCATATATTATGTGAACAAAAAGTTTTATTTTGGATGCGATTAATCGTTTGACACCGTTAATATATATATATATGTGTGTGTGTGTATGTAGGCGTTTGTATGTATGAATGTATTACTTACAAATATACATGCATATATTTGCATTTGTTATCATTTAAATAAAACCTAAATCATTTACATAATATGTATGCACAAATAATTAAAAAAAGAAAAATATTTATTTATATGCACACACACGCATATGTATGTATGCACACGTGATTTAAAAATGAAAAATTGCAAAATATTGATTACATATTAGTTAATTATTTATATAAATCTAAATATAATTGAATTAATTACAAATACATTACATTTTTTAATTATTTTATACACACAAGTATAAATATATTTTGGAAAATAAGATTTCTCTCTTTCTGTATATATGTAAATAAATAATATAAGTAAATTTGTAAAAACTGAATTTCTGATGTGCTTCACACGATTTCTGTCGCTGCATGTTGATATCACAAAATAATAAAACATTTTTGCTGTATTTATTAGTGCTGTCCACTAGTGACTGGGATGTGAAGCTGTGTTTGTTTGTTTCTCAGGCTCTGGCGGATTTAGGCTGGTCCCAGCCCACCCTCATCCAGGAGAAAGCCATCCCGCTGGCGCTCGAGGGCAAAGATCTGCTGGCCCGAGCTCGAACCGGATCAGGAAAAACCGCAGCCTACGCGATCCCACTCATCCAAAGAATCCTCACGTCCAAACAGGTGACACTTGGCTTTGAGTTATTTTAACTTGGGTCTCAATGACAGAGGAGTCAGTTCAAATATATAACATACAGTTTATTGTTGCCGTTGATGTGTCCAGACTGTACGTGAGCAGGCCGTCAGAGCTCTAATCCTGGTCCCGACTAAAGAACTGGGCCAGCAGGTGCAAACCATGATCCGACAGCTCACTGCGTTCTGTGGCAGAGACGTACGAGTGGCCGACATCTCCGGGAAAGCAGATATATCGGCACAGAAGTCAGTACTACAGCAAAACAAAAACAAAAAATTAATTAAAAAGGTTAAAGGAATTATATCTACAATATATATACATATGTACATATACATATGTCTTGAAATGTATGTATTTGCTCTGAAATTATTTAAGAATGGGTGTTTTATTAATCATTAATTTCATAAAAACAACCTTTGAAGCCTGGGAGATTCAAAATGTTTAATTTCATATTATTTACATACTATTATAGTTTTTATTAGTGTTTTTAATTAGGTTTAATTTTCATGTTTTTATTTTTCATTTTAATTTTAGTAATTTTGTTATGT
Source organism: Onychostoma macrolepis (assembly GCF_012432095.1). NCBI lineage: Eukaryota > Metazoa > Chordata > Actinopteri > Cypriniformes > Cyprinidae > Onychostoma > Onychostoma macrolepis. The sequence goes on along the minus strand of NC_081164.1, from coordinate 22,239,770 downwards.
GCTTTTGTCATTTTTATTAGTTTACTAATTTATTATTACTTACTACTTACTTACTACTTATTAATTACTATTTATTTTTTATTTTTTAAGTTAGTCATTTTAGTGCTTAAATTTAAACTCATTTCAGTTAGTTGCAACATTTCTAATTTCTGTACAAGTTTTTCATCTAATATTTATATTTTATTACAGTTTTATTTAAATTCCAAAAATGTTTTCAATAGTTATAGTTTTAGGTAACAATAATAACCCTGCTTAAGTTAAACCCAGCTCATTCTAAGTGCAATTAAATATTTGTTATATGTGTTTGTCTTTCTCAGGCCGATTTTAATGGAGAAGCCGGACATTGTGGTCAGCACACCGTCCCGTGTTCAAGCCCACATTAACGCCCAGAACCTGCAGCTTCAGTCTTCATTAGAGATGCTGGTCATCGACGAGGCTGATCTTGTCTTCTCGTTTGGGTTTGAAGCGGACCTGAAAAGCCTGCTTTGGTACGCATTTTCATTAACGGCGTGCAATATATGTCTTAAAGTATAAGTCCACTTCCAGAATAAAAATTTCCTGATAATTTACTCACCCCCATGTCATCCAAGATGTTCATGTCTTTCTTTCTTCAGTCGAAAAGAAATTAAGATTTTTGAGGAAAACATTCCATGATTTTTTTTTCCATATACAGTAGTGGACTTCAATGGTGGCCAACGATTTCAAGGTCAAAAATGCAGTTTTTAATGCATTTAATATAATTATATAATTTAAATGATGCTTTTTAACCACAAATGCTTGGCTTGCACTAGCTCTGCGATGCGCATGCACGTCTTCATACATTACGTAATCATGTTGGAAAGGTCACGCGCAGTTAGTTCTTCGTCTTTGTACTTCGTTTAAAAACTCCATCTCATTTTCTCCTCCAACTTTAAAACCATCCGACATTGTTGTTTTACCTTTTTTTTTTTTTTTTTGCATGTTTGCTTTGTAAACACTGGGTCGGTACTTCCACCTACATCATGCGTGATCTTTCCAATATAACCTAATAAAGACGTGCATGCATCGCAGAGCTAATGCTAGCCAAGCATTTGTGGTTAAAATGTGTATAAATATATATACAAGAAAATGACCAATCGTTTTGCTAGATAAGACCCTTATTCCTCGGTTGGGATTGTGTAGAGCCCTTTGAAGCTGCATTGAAACTGCATTTTTGACCTTGAAATTGTTGGCAACCATTGAAGTCCACTATATGGAGAAAAATCCTGGAATGTTTTCCTTAAAAAAACTTAATTTCTTTGCGACTGAAGAAAGAAAGACATGAACATCTTGGATGACATGGGGGGTGAGTAAATTATCAGGAAATTTTTATTCTGGAAGTGGACATATCCTTTACATTTACCTTCATAAACCTGCAGAAACCCTGATAAAGGTCCAGCATCTAGTATTTGTGACACGGAACCAAATAAGGGTCAGTTTTTTGAAATTGAGATTTATACATAATCTAAAAGCAGAATAAATAAGCTTTCCATTGATGTATGGTTTGTTAGGATAGGAGGACAGTATTTGGCTGAGATACAACTATTTGAAAATCTGGAATCTGAGGGTGCAAAAAAATCTAAATATTGAGAAAATCGCCGAAATAAGTTCTTAGCAATGCATATAAATAATCAACAATTAAGTTTTGATATATTTACAGTAGGAAATTATCTTAATGGAACATGATCTTTACTTAATATCCTAATAAATTTTGGCATAAAAGAAAAATGGATAATGTATTGTTGGCTATTGCTACAAATATACCCGTGCTACTTAAGACACTTAAGTGTTGTGGTCCAGGGTCACATTTGTCTGTGTTCACCTCTGCAGTCACCTGCCCAAGATCTACCAGGCGTTCCTCATGTCGGCGACGCTGAATGACGACGTCCAGGCGCTGAAGGAGCTGGTCCTCCACAATCCTGTGAGTGCAGTAGCATTGGCGCCAGCAGCTCGTGTGTTTGGCTGGATCTGATGCTTTTTCTCTGTCTGTCTGTCCATCTGTCGCAGGTGACGCTGAAGCTCCAGGGCTCTCAGCTGCCAGACAGCTCTCAGCTCCAGCAGTACAGCGTCCGATGTGAGGAGGAGGAAAAGTTCCTGCTCATCTACACCCTCCTGAAGCTCGGCCTGGTTCAAGGGAAGTCGCTCGTTTTCGTCAGCGACGTGGACCGCTGTTACCGGCTCAAGCTGTTTCTGGAGCAGTTTAGCATCCCTGCTTGTGTCCTGAACTCTGAGCTGCCTGTTCACTCCAGGTGAGGGAGGAGAGTAGAAATCAATAGTCACACTGTTTACTTCCTTAAAGCTGCAGGGTGGCATTTCTGCACCATCTGCAGGGTTATTATCGTTAACTAAAACTATAAATTATGTTGTTATTGCTTTTTAATGTAAAGTTTCAGTACATTAACTAAAATAAAATAATGAAAAAGAAAAATAATTATTTTACTTAGTTGCCAAGGCAACATTCACACATTCATTTAGTTTTACAACTAAAACTAAATCAACAAAACCTGATAAATAAAATAGAGAGAGATAGACTATATTTCAAAAATATTCTATTCAAAATATAAAATATAAAAATAAAATCTAATTCAAAATATGAACAAAAACTCTGATGCCTTGATAACACTCGTGTCAAGTCACTTCCAGGATTATTATTAAAAACATTTTTGTTAAATAAAAATGAAATGAAATATAAATATCAGATGAAACAACAAGAATTAGAAATAATTTTGAATTGAAGAACTGAAATTAGTTAATGGAAAGATACAAATGGAAACAAAAAGTAAAACATGAATAGAAGTAAGAAGAACAAAAGCTAAAATTGAAGTTTAAAATATTAATAAAAACTAGTGCTGTCAAATGATTAATCACAATTAATCCCATCCAAAATAAATAAATATTTGTTTACATAATATGTGTGTGTACTGTTTATTTATTATGTATATATAAATACACACACATTCAGTATATATTTTAAAAACATTTACATGTATATACATTTATATTCTTATATTTTATTATATATAAATATATTTAATAAACATAACATTTTTCTTAAATGTATACATGCATGTGTTTGTATTTATATATACAAAATAAATATACACAGTATACATGCATATATTATGCAAACAAAAACTTTTTGTTTTTGATCAATCGTTTGACAGCACTAATAAAACTATAATAGTATATAAATAATACTAAAGTCTGCACTGCTCTTATCATGAACAGTTTATCTATGCAGTTTATTGTAAAGATAAAGTTAATGTTTGTTTTAATAATATTTCACAAAAAAGTCATAATTATAATCCCCTCTGAAGCAACTTTTTCTCTCCTGCTGATGTAACCAAGGTCGTAAGGTTTAAGAAAAATAATATTAACCAGCAACATGTATAATTATATAAATACATCACATTGCAGATGTTGCATGTGTAGCGAATACTGTTTTCTTGTTTCATTTAATGCCCTTAAATAATTTTTATTTTGTTTTTCAGGTGTCACATTATCACTCAGTTTAATCAAGGCTTCTACAATTACATAATCGCCACAGACGAACAGGGACTGGAGAATCCCGCAGGATGCTCCCAGAAAACACAGGAGAAAGGAAAGAAGAAAAAGAACTTTGGGAAGAAGTAAGAGTTCCCAGCAGTAGAAATGCATAAAACATTTGAGCATGTGAAATTATGTCTGTATTAAATATTGATACTGATTTTCAGAGGAAAAGACAAGGAATATGGTGTTTCCAGAGGAATCGATTTCCACAACGTGTCTAATGTGATCAACTTTGATTTTCCCACTTCAGTTGAGTCCTACATCCACCGCGTCGGCAGGTGCGCGGAGAATTATTACTGTATACTGTATTATTATAGTATTTATTTTTCGTCTAATATTTGTTTTTTTTTTTGGTTATTTTCAGCTTTATTTAAATGAATGAAAACTGATTGCGAATCGTTTTAGTTAACAATAACAATACTGATTTTTCCCGCTTTTCTTCAGAACGGCTCGTGCGGATAATCCTGGGACCGCGCTGTCCTTCATATCGCATACAGAAATTCCCATGCTCACGCAGGTTGAAAACGCTCTTACTGGAGGTAAGAGTCACAGGAAGCTAAATTATGCCTGCTCATGGTGTTAAATACCTAATATTATAAACTAACAATTATTGTAAATAGAATGCTGGTATTGTGTAGTAGAATATGGGCCCTTTGGATATCCCTTCAATTTATAATTTTTTTATTTTACACAAATATTGGCTGAAAAGAATGTTGTACATTTCAAGATTAGTGCTGTCAAACAATTAATTGTGATTAATCGCATCCAAAATAAAAGTTTTTGTTTACATAAAATGTGTGTACTATGTATATTTATTATGCATATATAATTACAGACATACATTATATATTTTGAAAATATTTACATGTATATATTTATATTCATATAATTCATATTATATATAAATATAATATCCACATAACGTATTTTTATAAATATATAAATGCATGCATGTGTGTATTTATGTGTAATTAATAAACATGCACAGCACACACACATGACAGCACTATTTAAGATAAAAATTATAATATTATTATATTGAATTATTATAAAGTACAAGCAAATTAATTTTTCCTCGTTTGTTTTCAGACAGCACACATGACAGTGTTTTGAAGCCGTACGGGTTCAAAATGGAGGAAATCGAGGGATTCAGATACAGATGTCGGGTATGTTTGTGTCCTCACGCAGCACTGAAGCTGTGTTTGTGGTTTGGTTCACCTGAGGAGTCTCTTTTGTGCTTTAATTTACCCAGGATGCCATGAGATCGGTGACGAAGCAGGCAGTGAAGGAGGCCAGACTGAAGGAGATCAAACAGGAGCTGCTCAATTCAGAGAAACTCAAGGTTTGTCATTGCTTCATTTTAAGCAGTTCATGTCTGATATCCAATGATTGGTTGTCATTGATTTTATGTGTGACAGACGTACTTTGAAGACAATCCCAGAGACCTGCAGCTGCTGCGACACGACAAAGACCTTCATCCCGCTGTCATCAAACCTCACCTGAAGAACGTGCCCGATTACCTGGGTAACAATTTATACCTTTTTATTGATCTGTATATATGATACATAGACATATAGATAGTCAAAACACATTTTCATGTCCGTTTCAGTCCCCACGGCGCTGAAAAGCCTCGTCAATCCTCTGAAACAACGGAGGAGAAAGAAGAATAAAGCAGGTGGCGTGATGCTGAGCAGCTTTAAAGTGAGAATACAGATCGTTCATGTATTTGAACAGTGTACAAACAGAAGTTATATCTACATATTTATATAGTAATGGCACATTGGTTAATAGCTTTGGGCTTAATTGTGCAATTTTTGTATTTTCAGTTTTCATTTTAGTTAAGCTCTCTCAAATACATATACGTATACAGTTATGGCCAAAAATATCGGCACCCTTGGTAAATATGATCAAAGGCAGCTGTGAAAATTAATACATTGTTAATCCTTTTGATATTTTATTAAAAAAATTCATAAAAATCTAACCTTTCATTGGATAAGCATTTAAAATGGTGGGAAATATCATTATGAAATAAATGTTTTTCTCTAATACAGGTTGGACACAATTATTGGCACCCCTAGAAATTCTTATGAGTAAAATATCTCTGAAGTATATTCCCATTCTGAGCACTCCAGGGTGATTATGAACATGAAATTATCCAGCCATGGCTTCCTGTTTCACAGAAATATAAATAGGAGGGAAAACAAAGCCCAAATTCCCTTAATCATCCATCACAATGAGAAAAGCCAAAGAATATATTTCTGATGTGCAGCAAAAGGTAATTGAGCTTCACAAATTAGTGAAGTGGCTTTAAGAAAAGAGCTAGAGCAGTGAAAATTCCCATTTCCACCATCAGGACAATAATTAATAATTTCCAATCAACATAAAATGTTATGAAACTGCCTGGAAGAGGACATGTGTTTATATCGTCCTAATGCACGGTGAGAAGGAGAGTTTGAGTGGCTAAAGACTCTCCAAGGACCACAGCTGGAGAATTGCAGAAAATAGTTGAGTCTCGGGGTCAGAAAACCTTAAAAAAAATTGTCAAACAGCACCTACATCACCACATGTTGTTTGGGAGGGTTTCAAGAAAAATTCTCCTCGCTCATCCAAAAACAAACTCCAGCATATTCAGTTATCAGACACGACTGGAACTTCAAATGGGACTGGCTTCTATGGTCAGATGAAACATAAAAATGAGCTTTTAGCAGCAAACACTCAAGATGGGTTTGGTGAACACGGGATAAAAGTATACCATGTGTACAATGAAATATACTGCTGTTTTTTTTATGTTGTGGACCTATATTTCTGCTGGAGGTCCTGGACATCTTGTTTAGACACACGGCATCATGGATTCTATCAAATACCAACAGATAAAAAAATCAACAAGTGACTGATTCTGTTAGAAATCTTATAATGGGCCATGTTTGGATCTTCCAACCGTACAATAATCCAAACACAAACCTCAAAAAGAGTGAACTGAAGAGAAGCACCAACATGGAGCTGTGAATCTAAAGGGTCTGGAGTGATTCTGGATGAAGGAATGGTCTCTGATCTCTTGTCAGGTGTCTCTAACCTCATCAGACATTATAGGAGAACATTTAGAGCTGTTAAACTGGCAAATGGAGGTTTCAAAAAGTATTGAATAAAAGGGTGCCGTTAATTGTGGCCAATATGTATTAGAGAAAAACATTTATTTCATAATGATATTTCCCCCTGTTTTAAATTCTTATTATCCAATGAAAGGTTAGATTTTTTTGTGAATTTTTTAAATAAAAGATCAAAAGGATTAACAATGCAGATTAATTTTCACAGCCGCCTTTGATCATATTTACCAAGGGTGCCGATATTTTTGGCCATGATTGTATATGTATGTGTGTGTGTATTTCTATTTAACTCTAATGTATATGCATTTCTTTTTTAGTAATTTTGAGTACTTATTATTCTAAATATCATTTAAGCTTTTCATTTAATATTTAATTTTCACTTAATTTCAATTAACAAAAAATATTTGTCTTTTTAAATTTATTTTATTTATAGATGAGAATACAAATCGTTCACTTTAACAGTTTAAAGCTTTCGCTCACTGTTTTATCTACATATTGATGTAATAATGCCATATTGTTTAGTTGGGCAGCAGTGATTTTAATAGTATTGATATACTATTATATTTTTTATTATTTTGAATTGGATGATAAATTTTCTGTTTTCAGTTTAATCTCAGTTAAAGGTTTAGTAATTTGTGTCATTAATATTATTTTATGAAATGTTCATGTAGTATTTTTATTTTTTAAGTACTTCAATTTAAGCAAAGATATATGAAGAGTTAATTTCCAAAAACAGATAACTCCGTTTTTAACAAGTTTTTTTTCTCAAACTAAGTTAAAATAAGTTAAAAAACTAACACAATAACACACAATAAAACATGATGACATAATAATAATAAAACATGATTTTTGAAAATTAAAAATGATAATGTTGACAGGACTTGAATTGTGTGTACAAACAGATCCTGTAATGGCGCTCTTCATTTATGTTGCATTTGCAGAAGAATTTCAGAGGCAGAAATCCACTGAAGAATTTTCACTACACGAGGAAGAAACGTGAAAAGAAGGCTGGGAAATCCTAATGGCAGAAGAGCCTGAGAGACATTGGGTTTGGATTGGGAAGTTGAGGAAATCCGGACACAAGTCTTCTGGATACTTTGAACTGTGACTGTAACGGTCGAGATCATAAAGTTCATCAGAATCAGACGTGCATGAGGATTCCTGTCTCACTGCATGTGTGAAATGATTTAGATGAATATTGAACATGTAATATTTTATGTTTCATTAATACTAACACTCTACTTCATAAAGTGTCTTGTGTTATTTTGTTTATAAAGTTTTAGTGCTACATGTTTTCAGCTGATTTGGACAACATTGCACAAGTAATTAACAAATTAATTTAAAAAATTATTATATATAATTATATATTGTCAAAAGAATGCATCCACATGTTTTATTATTTTTACAAATGAAAACATTTATTTCTCATATGAATTCATGGAGAAAATTAAAATGTCACTGCAAAAAAAAAAACTTAATAGTCTTCAAAATAGGCTTAATTAAATGTCTTATTTTTACTTTTCATTTAAATCAGCATCATGGTATATAAGTGCTTTAAAATGTAAGCTTTTTTTCAGTACTTTTTCTTTTAAATAAGAGAACATTTAACTCTCATGAGAATTCAGGCAGAAAATGTAATGAAAATAATGCAAAAACAACTTAAAGGTCCTCAAAATATGTTTAAAAATATATGATGTCTTATTTGTGTCTTGATTTTGAGATGAAATATGACTTGGACACGTTTCATAAGATTTATTCTTATTCATATTCATATTAACAGTTGAATAGTTCATCAGCTAATACTAACCTTTTACAGCTGTATAAAATGGAGAAATGGACAAAGATTCTGCAGTTGTAATTTGATTTCAACATCAACTACTCATTTGATCACATGACTAGTTATATAGCACAGGTTACTGGTTAAAAACCGATGAACATGAGGCGTGTTTTGTTACTGCCAAATATTTATTAGTCAACATATTAAATTTTTGTACAGTTAATGAGTATGTGAAGGGAACAACTAGTCTGAAACATCACTAACGATTGTGTTCTTCTAAAATGAGCTGGCAATGATTCGGCAATAACCAAAAAAAGGCACCTCAAACAGTCTCACACTACATCAGCAGTTGGTTAGTTAGTTAGTTAGTCGTACACATGAAGTGTAACTTGTACATTGCCGAGGGCAGATAGAAGCACACAGACTGAACACACACTGTCATGTTTCATGTGCTGAAAAACCCCAACTGAACATCAACATCTACACACACGACACTCTCAGTCCACCTCTACTGACGTATAAAAAGCACAACACTAGTGTCATTGTGATGAGTTTAAGATGTGCAGATTCCCCAGTTCAACACGCCAATCACACAAAACGTTCCTCTAGTGCCCGCTGGGACAGACAAGATGAGTGAATCCCACAAAAAGTGACATGTTTGGGTCATATTTCACCTCAAAAAAAAAAAAAAGGAAACTTTACTTTTCTTAAAGATAGTAATGCATATTTTAAGACAGTAATTTGACATTATTTTCATAATAGTTCTGCACCTTTTAACCCCAAATTCTCATTACTGTAAGACATTTTCCAGACTTTTACATTTTTTTCTTAACATAACTGTGCAATACATTATTATTTTACTGTATAAAGATGTATTTTTTTTAAACTTTCATTTAAATAAGCGTAAAGGCAGTTTAATAAATTTCATAGTATATTAAGTACTTTACAATTATGAGATTTTTTCAATCAAAACAAAATACACCTTCAAATATACAAACATCCTAGCAATTATTGTTGAAAGAATGATGAGAAAATGTCTTTAATATCAAGAATTGGGAGAAATTTGGGGGAAATTGTTCTTAAGCGTCAGAATGCAAAATACAAAAGGTTCTAATTATGAGATTTCCAAAATCAAAACAGAATAGAATTTAAAAATCCTATTATTAAATTATTTTTGAAAGAATGCATTAACTTATTTTCTTTCTTTTTTTTTCATTCTCTTGATAAATTGTTTGAAAATGTCAATATCACAAATTGGGGGGGTGGATTTTTCTTAATTGTCAAAATGCAAAAATATAAATAGAACTTAAAATAAAAAGATCATTTTAAAAGAATGCATTAACTTATTTTTCCAAGAAGAACATTCCCATGGCAATTCAGTGCGAAAATGTCATTAATATAACAAATTGGGGAAAATTTGTTCTTAATTGTCAAAATGCAAAAACATAAATGGTCTAAAACGAGATTGTCTTTAAACAAAATAGATTTTCTTCTGATTTTAGGGTGAAATAAGACCTGGACATGATCTTGACAGGTTCACCCAGATACTGCTGGTTTTACCCAAACTTTTGTGCATGTACATTTAAGCTTTACAGAAAGAGAAAAAGCACATTAACTTGAAACCAGGACTCAGGAGTCGGGCCTTCAGGCTGTTAGCAGCAAAGCATCGTTAGATTGGATACAGCATTTGAGAGGTCCAGCGAGAGTCATGTGACCAATCACTAACACAGCACAGATTTACACTCACAACTGCGTTTACCGTCTCACGAGGATCAAGGGGGCTGATTTCACACCAAACCACACTTTAAGGCTTTATTATTACTCTCAAATATTACAACATGTTCATTATCAACCACCAACTGTACATATTGCAGGAATGTTTCTTAAGTATTAAAAACCAAATTGCAATTACAACTGATGCAAGAAACCAAAGCCGATACAATTCAGTCATTTATTTACATTTCCAAACCAAAAATGCATTAGAATTGTTCACAAACAGACTCTGAAACATTTCATTTGGTCAGTCACTTACACACAATATTGAGAATCCGAACGTTATGAACATCAATACTTGACACATTATTTACTGTTTTCACATTTAAAAAGAATTCACGCTACATGTTCACTCTACAAGGCGCTTCAAAACTGCCAAAGCCAAATGATGAGTCTAAATACAGAGATTGCAGCATTTTCACTCACGTGTCCTCTGTTGATAAGGCTACTTCAACAGTCTGATATCAACACACCTGCGTCTAAAGTAAGGCACAGCGGGGACGTTTGACTCGAGCCCCTCTATGCTTTTATCCGGATCTGTTTTGAGCTTGTGCCAGACCCTGAGGAACCGTCAAGAAGAAAATCAAGTTCTCACACAACATGAAAACCAATGGCAGAGTGAGTGTGGTGCATCATGGGAAATCAGCCCCCTCTGAGCCCATTATTGTATAATGTCGGATCGGCCCTCTCGTGTATTCACTATGACTGCTGTGTGATAAAAGCACCAGCCCACACCAGGACAGAGAGAAAGAGAGGGGAAAATAGAAAACCAGAGGGGAGAGGTGGCCGAAGAGTCCAGTCCAATCAGAGACTTTGACGCGATCACATGATCTCACAGCATGAGTTCTGCTTGCGTGCCTACATAAAACATAAAAACATCAACATTACATCAGATATTTTGAAGAAAATGTGAGCGCTTGCCCATTCACATTGGCAATTTTCTCAGTGTTTTCAATGTGGTATTTAAGGAAAGACACTGGACAATTTTGAGATTTTGGGCTATTTGGCCTTTCATGATGTGTGTTGTTTCTGACTAGTGAAAAGAAAGCATCCAAAATGCATATTTAAGTTTTTTTTTTTTTTATTCAACTTTATCTTGTGTCTGTAGATTTTTTAATTATAATACATATCTTTAAAGGATATTTTTTTTTTTTTTTTTTTCTTTCAGTAGTACTTATTAGGGATGTAACAATTAACCGTGAGCCAGTTGAAAATCGATTCATATATGTGACCCTGGACCACAAAACCAGTCTTAAGTCACTGGGGAATATTTGTAGCAATAGCCAAAAATACATTGTATGGGTCAAAATGACCCCAAAAACATTTATGTCAAAAATCATTAGGATATTAGTAAGTAAAGATCATGTTCCATGAAGATATTTTGTAAATTTCTTACCGTAAATATATCAAAACTTCATTTTTGATTAGTAATATGCATTGCTAAGAACTTCATTTGGACAACTTTAAAGGCGATTTTCTCAATATTCTGTTTTTTTTTTTTGCACCCTCAGATTCCAGATATTCATATAGTTGTATCTCGGTCAAATATTGTCTGATCCTAACAAACCATACATCAATGGAAAGCTTATTTATTCAGCTTTCAGATGATGTAGAAATCTCAATTTTGAAAAATTGACACTTAAGACACTTTTGTGGTCCAGGGTCACAAATGTGACGATTCAAATCGGTTGAGATGCTAAACAAATCGCGATTCAATTAGTGGTAGGAGTTTATATGAGTGTATGTCTGAGGGGAACTTACTGTCTTTAGAAAAGTTTAGATGGTATTTTTTCTTTTCATCTTGCCTCTGTATAATGCATATTAAAGTTCATAAGTGCAGCGCTGCTTTATTTACAGCGGAAACCAAGGAAACGCTTAAAGCGCCACCTGCTGGCAGAGAGTGAATCTGCATTCAGCTCGTCTGCGGTTTCATTTCATGCAGATATTTTTTATGTATACAGTAGTTTCACAAAACTGAAGTCAGACCATTCTGTTTTTGCTTCAAATTTCAAAATTATACAATCTAATTCAGATTATAAACTGCTCATATTGCATGTATGCAGGATCTTTGTTTGGATCATGATTAAAATGCAGTGGTTCCCTCTAATTTTAAATGGAAAGAGCACAGACAAAGCCTTATTTTGTTTATATGAAGAGATTTCTTTTATCTGTGTTACTTAGTTGATTTGGAGCTTGTTTTAAAATTTCAATTTAGTTTTGTTATTTACATTTAGTTATTTAGCAGAGGCTTTTATCCAAAGCGACTTACAAATGAGGACAATAGAAGCAATCAAAACCAACAAAAGAGCAACAACATGCAAGTGCTATATTAGTATATTATTATAGTGTTATATTTCAATTTCACAAAAGAAACGTGCTGCATTTTGTCCAAGCAATAATAAAAGGACATTTAATTTATAATTTGTCTTAAATCTCATTTTGTAAAAAAGTAAAACAAAGTAAAATAAATCGCGACTCGAATCGAATCGTGAGTTAAGTGAATCGTTACATCCCTAGTACTTATGAATACATATTACATATAATCATTCACAAAGGTTTTATTATTAGACTATCTATTTATATCTATAGATTTACATTATAACACATATCTTTGAAGGGCTTTTTAATTAGTTTTTTCTCCACTTCAGCAGCACTTACATACACTAAATTTTACAGTTTTATTCATATCTATATTCTGAAGATTTTTACTGAAGGGTTTGTTCATATATCACTCGCCTGGTTTTATACAGCACTTTATTCCTAAAAATATGCTGAATTACCCAAATTCAGATACCCAAAGTCCTCTCTGTAAAAATCTTTAATTCTAATATTTCAACATGATGAAACAATAATTTAGAATCTGACTTTAACTATTTGCATCTGTAGATTTCAATTACAATACATTTCTTTAGAGGATGTTTTCGCAAAATTAGTTTTTTCTTCACTTCAGTAGTACTTACTTAAACCAATTTTTACAATTTTATTCAAATCTATATTCTTAACATTTTTATAGGGGGATTTGTTCATATATTATTCACACTTATTTATAACATGTCTTATTCTTATAAACATGTTGAAAATTATTTTTTTCTGGCTACTGACAGCATTTTCTGAATTATGGAAATCCAAAATCTCTTTTGTAAAAAAAACTTTAACTTTAATGTGTCAACAAGATCAAATAAGAATTTTGAACCTGGCTTTATCCAATGTTCACATTAATTTTCTGGAAATATATGCAAATAGTGTCCCTTGTAATTAGATAATTAGATAATCCCTCATTTGCATATTTATCATAACATTTCAGAAAACGTGTAATACGCAGTTGATTACATTTAGAATTGTAAACATTTCTGCAAATAAGGTAATATATACTAGTTTTTTATGTTATTCATCTCGGGTGTCTTGCCTTATGGTAGCTGCTAGGTTTAATACTTGGTTTTAGGGATTCGTTCAAATCACTAGCCATGAGTATGAGCAATAACAAGAGTGAGTGTTTTAGAAACTACCACTAATGAAGCTTTCAAATGTATAACAGTAATAACATCATAATAAATCGAATGTTCTGTTGCTGTGTTTCATATGCACGTAAAGTACTGACCGTTTTATAAAAGGCTTTTGATTGGTTTCCCAGATGCTCAGATTTCTGAACTAAATCATCCAGCTTCTCTCCTCTCTCCAGCAGTGACTCCATTGTATTGTGCTGGAGAAGCACATATTAAATTAAATACAAATGCCAATGCATTAAATGCAAACAAACTCTTCTATGTGTACAATCACAGCACACTTTCACTTTCAGGTGAAATAGATGATTGTAACAATCAAAAAAGTGTGTATTAAAGAATGTTCACATCATTATTTGCTTACCAAAATAATTTTGGTTTCATCCAGTTCTGCTTGCACTTTGGTCATAGCGTCAGCCTCACGTGGATTCTGTAAAACAGGAAATGCTAAAACTGTTATGGGTGATAAAATGTGTTGTGTTTACTAAACTAAACTGCCTTTATCAACAATGTTGACATTACACTACACAGCTAGTTTCACTATTAGTGAGCATAATTCACCTGGTATCTAGCCAGATGGCTGTCCAGTGCTGTGTACTGAATGGTCGCTGGAGAACCAGAAGGCCAGTCTATACTGTTCACCTGTCTGGAGAACTCATCCAGCACCTGCAGACAACCACAAAACCATTAAAGAGAGAAATTGGTCATATCTAACTATTAAAAAATTATTATTTTAAATTATATTTATTACGACATCCTTTTTTTCATTGAAATTTGCACATTTGCACATAAAATAAATATTGTTTAGAAACTTGTATAAGTCTTTATACTAATAACACATGGCTTGAAGTTTGAAGGATTTAAATATTTTGAATATTGAAGTATTTTTAAAAAGTTTAAAGGTTTTAAGTATAGTTTTTTGTGAAATAGTTTTTTTTGTGTGTGTGTGTGAATTTTTAATTTAAAAATCTTTTTTTTTATTTTTTAAAGTAAAATAGTTTTAAAAGCCATGCAGTCTCACCATGCAATCCTCTCATTTTCTGGCAAAATTATACTAAATAACTCTTTAAGTGAGATCGATCGATAGATAGATAGATAGATAGATAGATAGGCAACATAACGCACCTTATCAAGTAAAGTGAAGCAGACTCTGGAGGGATATTCACTGTCTGCGATCACAACACCACCAAGATTGTCATTCCGAACGTACACGTGACACAAGTACCCTAACGGAGGGAACACACAAACAAATTAATTAATCCACTGCAGTTATGAAAAAAATGTGTGTAATTGTATTGAATATGCACTTCAAATCTTAAAAGTTTATTTTACAAAAACTACACTTGCAGACAATATAATTTTACTAAAATAAAAAGCCACGTAAGCGTACTTACACTTTCATGACTACGATCTTAATTGTACTTTGTACTGTCAAATTAAATGTTTTACTTTAAATTACATTTTAAATCATGTTTAAGTTGTTTTGCACACTTATTTTAACGTGTTGACTAACATACTAAATGATATAATAACGATTATAATTTTACCTGATAAAATTGTAACTTCACTAAAAATTAAAAAAAAATACATTAAGAATCACAAATACATTTAAATACATGACATACAAGTTTCAATAGAAATGACGTTACGTAAATGCTTGTCAGTTCATTTGAAAGTAGAATGAAAACCTTCAAATAAACAGACTTGAAATAAACATTAAAATGAAATATTAAAAACTTATTTTTTCAGCTAGATGCCAAGGCAACATTTCTTGTTTTCATTTAGTTTAATTAATCGTACTAAAAATGTATACAGACACGCAGTATATAAAAGCTACTAAATGGAAATGGCTCTCAGTAGTTCGTCTGATCAGTTTGGTGCTTTAATGACATAGTGAACCTAATAACTAGTCTGTAATTAAACTCAACAGCTACAATTAGGCCAGTGGCAAACATTTAATAAGACTTCATCTTGATAATGTTATCACCGACCTTGCTCTTTGAGAGACGCACGGGTTCCTAATGCTGAACGCTCAACAATCAGTGCACTGGTGAACGTCATAAACTCCTGTGCACTGCAAAACAAAAACAGTTTACAGTCCGCTGCAATGAAAGCGGTTTTGTAGCTTAATAAAAGCATATAACGAGCGTATTCTAGATATTGTACCTGGACCTCTGGAAGAAACTGAATGATGACAGATCATACGCCTCCTTAAGCAGGTTGGACTTCGTCGAGCCTTTATACAAGACGCTCAGACTGTAGAGTTTCATGGTGTTTCTGAACAGGATCTGCAATGACACAACAACAAAAACAACACATTATTTATTTCAAGGAATAATCATAGTAATACAGCACATAGGTTGATTCAGTACTGTTTTTATTGATTGATTATTCATATTTAGCAGATGATTTTTATACTGAGCGACTTACACTATTGAATCAACCTTTGTGTTTTCTTTTTTTTTTTTTATTATTATTTAAAGATAACGTTATTATTCAAATACCCTAAGACCCTAAAACAGATACACATAATTCTCCTGCAATCTTGATCTTGAACTGCTACACCACACCCATATCTATCAGATCAGCCCATACAGGGCCTCTGAAGAGGGTCCCAAAACATGAAAGCATAGGATCCGATTATCGAAAGGTTTATAAAGCAGATGTGTCACAATGATTCAATATAGTTCAACAGGCTGGTGATGACTAACAGCTGCTTAGCAGTCGTGCTAGCTCTGAAATACCACGATGTGGACAGAATAATCGTTCTTAATCTTAATCTTTCTTAAACAGGTGCAGTCATGTGACATTGTATATATACATAATGAATTGTCATTCTTACCTGCTGTGTGTAAAACAGCCAAGACTGAAGCTAATCCGCTAACAGCTAATCTAAACAGATCAGAACTACTTTTATTTATTTGTCTAAACTGACAGCGGTGTCTCTGGAACGCTATTACGGAATTGAAAATGATTATTATTTGTATTATGGATTGTAATATCACTGGCATCCAGAATAGTCCGCGTTTACTGAAGGTATTTAATCAGCTCACAACTATCCGAGGATTTTTTTTTCTGAAACTTGCTAGCTGGCAGAAAGCGGCATTTCAAAATAAAAGTCCTTTATGCACAACCACAGGAACTGACGTGTGCCAAACAAAAGTCTCTCCGTAAAAGCGGACAGAGAGAAAATAAAAGTCCCTGACATGTGTCTGTAGACCTCTCAACTTGATTGAGAGCCGTGGGCAGAAAGTAAATGTTGCATTACATCCAACTGTATATAATAATATATTATATTAAAATATGTAAAAAAAAAAAAAAAAAAAAAACCCGAAGTCATTTATTTTTGTTTATATTTGTACATTTCATAACAATAATAAAACAAAACAAAACGGTTCATATAAACAGGTAATTATTATATCTACTAATTTAATAAATACATTTAAATCATAAAAATCATATAGAGGCTTTTTTGACTGATTATGCACAACACGAAAGTCAATAACACAATGATATTGAGACTTTTTATTAGAAAACATGTGCACATTATAATATTCATGTACACAAGCATGTATTTGAGGACAGCTCGGGAAAAGCACATTTTTTGCCATCATTCAATAGTAATACCTCATTCTCGTGACTATTCACATACGACCCCTTGAATTAAATAAGAAGGATATTTCTGTCTTTTATACTCTGTTCCACAGAGAGCGTGATCTGTAATTTAAGAGCCTGAATGCTTTAAGCTTAAAGAGGGCAATATTCCACACATTTTCATACAATCCTTCTCTAATCTTCATCTATTCCGAACTCAAAGTTATAATCCTGAGTGGTTGTGCTGTCCAGGTCAAACCACTGGTCAAACCAGGTGTCTGTAGTTGAGGTTGCTGTTGTGGTGGGTGGAAGTGTGGTTGTCGGAGTCGTTGTTGTGGTCATCTCTGTGGTCATGCTGCCTTTCATCCTCTCCATTCGCAGCTTCCGCAAGCGCATCAGTCGCAGACGCCGCTGACGTTCGTTCTGAGGGCCCGTGGCGGCCCCTGTGCTCTCCACTTTGATGCGATTGTTGGTGTTCACGGGGGTGTTGGTAACCAGTCTTGGCCTCTTCCGGCTCTGGGCCATGATTTGTTGAATTCGAGCCCAGTTGGATTTGGTCAGAGTGAAGCTGCAGGGCGACGCATTGGCATCATATCCCACAATGCAAAGACGAGTCTGAGAAGAATAACCATCGGCTCTTGCAGTAACACGATACTCGCCCGGGTTGAGAAGCCGCCAGTAATCGCCAGTGGCAGCTTTAAGAAAAAAGAAGTTTGGATTAATATACCACACTAAACAAAAATATGTCACATTAAAAGCAGGGATTCCCTAACTTTTTTGTCAGCCGAACCACTGACAAATAATAATACAATATATTAAATAATAAATTCAAAACGTTAAGATAAAAAGTCAATTCTTATATAAAGTCAGAATTGCAAGATACAAACTCGCAATTTAAAGAAAAAAGTCAAAATTTTGAGATGGTAATTCTCAAGGTATAAATTTGAAAGAGAAAAAAAGTCATAATTGCAAGTTTGTATATACTGTATGTGATTCCTGCCTTTTTTTTTTGTCACAATTTATAAATAAATATATAATAATAATAATAATAATATTATTAAAATGATATAATATAAAATTAAATAATACAATATAATATAAAAAAAGAAGTGTGGTCAAAAGATTAATCGCGATTAATCGCATCCAAAATAAAAGTTTTTATTGACATAATATATCTGTGTGTACTGTGCATATTTATTATGTATATATAAATACACACCCATGCATGTGTATATTTAAGACAAATATGTTACGTTTATATATTAAATATATTTATATATAAATATATACAGTTAAATATTTTCAAAATATATACTGTATGTGTGTGTATTTATATATACATAATAAATATACACAGTACACACAGATATATCAATAAAAACTTTTATTTTGGATGCGATTAATCGTTTGACAGCACTAAAAAAAAAAATCAGAATTGTGAGAAATAAAGTCAAGACGCAAACTCGCAATTCAATTTTACCTCAAAAGTGTGAGATATGATCTCGCAACAGTGAGAAATTTTAATTTTTTTATTTTATGGTGAAAAAACAGGCGTCAATATGAATTAGTCCTCTGAGACCTAAAATGACAGAATGTCTGTTACCTGTTTTGACGTCATGTTTGATTCCCTCCACTGACACCGTGGCATTTGCTAGTAGATTCCCATCGACGTCTCTCACAACCCCTTTAATGCCTCGATGCACCTGTGGGTCACATGATCAACATTTTTTGAGGCTTTGTTGCTGTTTTACAATGTTCAGTTTATCTGGAAATAGAAATTCTGCATCTGTCCACCTTCTGGCTTTGAGTTTCAGCCACTATGCCACACAGAGATCTGATTTGTATGTGTTTTATAACCTGCTCAATGAAAGCCAGCAGAGCCTCGCGGTTGTTTTCCCACTCCGATGCCAACTCGCTCTCATGCGGAAACTTATCGCACCCAAGAAAGATGGAAATCTCAAAGCAGTTGGTGTGCAGGTAGCTGAAGTCATTCATGCCTAAAGCAACACAGAAAAGTGAAATTGTGAATTTTTTTCTTTTATTGATAGTTTTCTATGTCAATGCAACAAATATTTCTGCAGACCATAGAGGAATTATATTAACACAGTGCCTTATAATTAGTGGTGCTTTGTAAATTTATAATTGGTTTGTAAAAAGTGTTTTAATGCATGTTTGGGCTTTTTTTTCGTGGCACTTACACAGTTCTGACTAGCGTTTTAGTGCTTTGAAACAGTTAATCATTTTGCAAAGCATCGGCTTCACTTGATTCAAAGTTCTGAAAAGCTTTGTTTCTCCCATCACTATTTATAATCGTCAACATTTTACTTTTGCAATATGAAATATTTATAAAAATGCAGCATGGGAAAAAAAATGGAGTCAGGTGACTGGAGGGGAAGGGTTAAAAAATCAAATAAAAAAAAAAGTTGTTTAATAGACGGGAGCAAGTTATTTTGATTAAAGACAATAAAAAGAAAATGTTTTTATAACCTAATGGGAACGTTAAACGTTCTTACAGTTTTTTTCAACTGCTTACGCACAAAATCTTTACTTGTCACACATTTTCTGAAAGCTGACACTCAAACAGCAGAAGCGCACACCAAATCTGCAAAACCATACACTAATTCTCAGGCTTTGACTCATAAAACACTTTTTGCAAAACACAACACACAATTCTCTATGCAACACACAGAAATCTAATAGGAATTAATATTATGCAAAGGTGTTTGCAATTGTTTTCTTCTGAGATGCATTCATGATATTTTAATGCAGTGTTTTATTTTGCAAGTGATGTGAGGCATTTTGCATTTTGTGTGTGCAATTCTTGGATTTGTGTGTAAAGTTTTGAAAAAAAAAAAAAAAGAGGCAAGGTTTTGAAAATGTGTGTAAGCAGTAAACTATAAAACATATTTTTGTTAGCTGGGTAAATAGTTCATTCTGGTTTTATGTTTACTTTAAAACTAGGCTGTTCAACCTGTTGACTGTTGCACACCTAAGTCTTATACAATTCAAAATCATTCACCGTGCCTACTACACAAAGTGTAGACTTTCAAAAATATACCCTGATATTGATGAGGTGTATGATCGATGTAAAAGTGACAAAGCAGACTTTTTTCATATGTTTTGGGCTTGTGACTACTGGACACTAATTTTTAAAACACTAAATGACGCTTTTAATTTAGAAATAAAACCCTGTGTTGAAGGCAAAATATCATTGACAAACAAAGTAAAAAATGTTATCGCTTTTGCCATTTTATTAGCGAGAAGATGAATATTACTTGAGTGGAAATCAATGGTCCCACCTAAAGCTTCAATGTGAATGTGCGACCTGGTTTTATATTTTAAATTAAAACAAATTAAATATTTAATGAAGGGATCTGTCGAAATATTTTATGAGACATGGCAACCTATGATCACATATTTTGAAAATATGAAGACTCTCCCCCTTAACTGATCATTATAAAGAGATTTGTGGAAACTTAAACGTGATCACCGATGTTGATTGGTTTTATATTTATGTAAAGACCACTATGAATGTTTCAGAGTATTGAATTATATTATTATCTATGTACAGTATTTATTTATTATTATTCCTACAGTGACATTGTCCATCTGTAAATGTGTACAATATTGTAAAGTTTATCTTTTATTTTTTATTTTATTTTAATTCTTCTTAAATTGTTTATTCTTATTATTGTTTGTGTAATTTTATTTGATTTTGTTTGTTTCATTATTTCGGCGGTAAGGGTTATCATGGTGGAAAAGGGAAACGTTATATCCTTAATTGTATAAAATGTTCTGTTAAAAATATATATTTACAAAAAAAAGGAAAAATAAGAAAACTAGACTGTTTAAACTTATTATCATCACATACTGCCCACCACCGGCTTCCAGCTGGCCCGGTTGATGATGCCCTGGCCGCCCGTGACGTCATCGGTGTGACAGGAGCCGCGGTGGTTTTCCGTCAAGGTGAGGTGGCTGTGTGCGTACGTCATGGCGAGCCAGCGGAACAGGTTTTCGTCCGCCGTTTCGCGGAGAGCGCCCTCGTTCTGTCTCTGAATCCTGGCCCAGGTTTCTTCGTTCATGTGCTGGTACTCTTGCACCGACTGACCTCCCCTGCCGTCTGTGGCCCGCGGTGGACGCTGCATGTCGAAGGGGTACGTGACGATCTTCTCTCCGCCCTGTAGATTAGCGCCCAAAACGAACGGCGTCCTCTCCATCCAACTGATGATTGCTTTAGTTTCAGCAGCGACCTAGAGTGCAGATTTGTTAAAGGCAGGGTAGGTGATTTGGTTCAAAAATATTTTTTGTTATGTTGGTTGAAGTCTCTTCACATACGCATTTATATGGATTTACATCATCTGTGGAAGGCGTAGGACCATAAAATGTTTGTCCAATCAAAATGTTCGGTCCAAACATTACCATAGGCTACCAAATATATATTTGCATACCTTGCTTGCACACACATGATACATCATCAACATGTTCCAGCAAGAATGAAAGACGCTATTATTGTAATATTATGCACCGTGTACTGTAATGCTTTCTCTCCGGTGAATGAGACATGAGGTAATCTGACAGTGTTGCATTAAATCTTCCACCAACGCCGTCTCTCATCGTGTCGCTGGTTAGCCTCTAGTCTGCCTGAGTGTTTTTGGTGAGGCGTGGCTTTGCTTTGCCTTAGTGGGGATCTTGCTTTCAAAGCTAGCTTGCTATCGCTAACCTATCCCGAAATCGCCTACCCTACCTTTAAGTAAATTACAGTTTTTCTCGATTGCTAAGACACATTTCTTGAAAGCTGCTCTCCTTTTCTCTAAACTGTGAACACAAAACCCAATTTTCAAGCTACATTCACAAAACCTCAGACTCTTCTTGCAAAACCAAACTTTCACCTCAAAACAGTTCAATCTGTGCTCAAAACTGAACCATGTTGTCAAATCGTGCCCCGAGTCAATCAAAATTAAAAACACTACGGAACAGTCACTAAACACTACGTAGAAAAATAGAAAACACAATGCTCAGGACATGAAGCTGGAGAAATAGATGTTTATTGTTCACTGTAGGCTAAATGCATGTTGCAAAACAAAAAAAACCTGTGCATTTAGCACTTGTATAAAAAGACAAAACAGAAATCTTGTGCATTTACACGTAGCACCACCTCGACCTCCTCTCACACAAACCCTTCTCAGACTTCTATCCATTGTAGGGCCTCACAAACCAGTTCTCTCTGAACTGGCTTACTGTATATGTTCCCTCACATCATTAGCCACAAGTGTGATCAACTTTGAGTTGTTGTGTTCAAGTGGTGACACCTGTGCTTTAATTGTGTTTGACTTTTGTCACCTGTGCTCACCATTATGCAGCACGGGTGCATCACAATGAAAATGTGTTGGCAAGTTGTGTCTAAACAGGTGAAAAGTGCTTATGGTCTTGCCAAAAGAGTGATTGATTCAATCAGTGGGTTCAGGCAACTGAGCATTTGGTTCAGACAATAGGGTTTAGTGTTTTAGCAATTGAGAAAAACTGTAAACTCTGAAACTCAAAAGTACTGACATGTTGCCTTCAGGTCATGTCAGAATGATCATGTTTACGAGTAGGCTATTGAGCTCTGCCTAGTCAGTATTTTGTTATGTTGAATGTAAAATTTAGTTTTTTTCATTTTCTGTGTACTTGGCTTTTTAATTTGTTGCAATAAATCTGTATTTGGGTTTGGTTTCCATCTGAAGTATCCGAATATATTTACAGCAATATAAATTTGTACATTTGAAAATATAGAAAATACTAAGCTAGAAGCTTGTTTTAAGTATGTTTAAATATTTTACATGTTTAGATATTGGGACATGGTGAGGGAAAAAATATGAGATGGGGGCGGGGGGGGTTATTTTAAAGCTTTTGCATTCACTTGCAAAAGTATTACGTTCACCTGAGAAATTTTGCATTCTCTTGTAAAAGTATCACAAAACGTCTGCTTTCACCTCCAAAACTCTCACAAAACTATTGCGTTTCCACAGAAAAGTTGCGTTTGTTCGTAAAACATCTGTTTTCACTTCCAAAATCTGCGTGCTCGCTCACAAAACTATTGCGCTCACCAGAAAACTTTGCATTTCCTCACAAAACATCTGCTTTCACCTGCAACATTCTTGCGTTCTCTCAAAAAACCTTTGCGTTCACCCGAAAACTTTGTGTCCACTCACAAAATATCTGCTTTTGCCTCCAAATCATTTGTGTTGTCTCACAAAACATTTGTGTTCCCCTGAGAAACTTGCCTGCAGAAGTTTTTCCACCCACCTCATATTAATTATTTCCATCACAAAAGTTGAGTCAATGCAAAGTACCTCAGGGGAAGGCAATATATTTGCGAGAGAATGCAAAAGCATTGAAATATAATTACTTTTCTTCACCAACACCATGTCCCTTTATTGGCTCCATAAAACATAACTCCCACTGATGCTATATGATCTGAGATTTGTGATGCGCATCTCACTCCCTTGAAGAGGAAAAATGTAAGTACATTTTGCTAGTATGGGACTAAAAAAAAACATTTTACTCACAGAGCCATTAAGAAAATTCTCAGGAATGGGAATGTGGTGATTGGGAATGACCCGTGGCACCCATCCCCTGTCCTCTGCACCCCACAGAATACTGTTCAGGTCTGGGAAGTTCTGGAAAATATCATATCCCTCCTCTGTCCAGTGGCCCAAAGCCCAGTTCCCCATCTCAGAGCCCTAGACAAACGAGCATCCGCCCAAATAAACAATGATTCACACGGTAAACAGAAATGGCATGGGTGGAGAACAGGGAATGTTTGCTTGAAAGTGTGTCTCACCATCTCATAGGCCAGCTCATAGGCGTCAGGGTTCAGTGAGGGCACTAGATGGATGCGTACGCTATCCACAAGGTGGCGTACTCGTGGATTTTCATCATTGTATTCCTTACAGAGGAACTGCATCAGGAGCAGCAAAAGTTCCCTGCCCAGAACTTCATTCCCATGAAGCCCTGCTGAGTAACGAAATTCCGGCTCACCTTATAAAAACAAGGTTTGACTGATTAGTTTAAGTTGATATAAACTTTGCAAAACTAACATTTTGAAAATACAATACTGTACTTGTACACAATGAGGTGCAAAAGGTTGAGACCACATTGAAATTATTGGAAAACTTTTAACTTGAATTGTTAAGCTAAATATGTGTGTAATGAACAAAAATGTAATATTCAATTAGTAAATTCTAGACTAATCCCCCATTCTAGACTAATTTTTTATATTATCTATTTTAAAGTGGTCTGGTTGATTGATCTAGCCCTCTTGGAAACTACCTGTCTCGTGTTCTCCAGGGTTATCTGAGATCTCCATTGCGTACATCTTCAGCCCTTGAGAGCTTTTTCCGATGTTGTATATTCTGGTGATGTTGGGACATTCTTCGTTGATCACCTTCATCATCTGTTTGTACACACATATACATGAAAACTCTTGCAGGACAGCAGCTTTTCAACAAGACCACAAAAGAGTCACAAAATAGAGTTCAAACTTCACGCTGGACGTGTTTCGACGTGCTGCTGAACCTCAGCGTTGACCTCAGTGACCTTGAGAATACCTGTGTGGCTGTAAAAATCTCACCTGTCTCATCTCTTTGTAGTTGTGATGCCTGTAATCGAGATCATCCGTCGGTGGAACATCGTTCTCGGTTGGATAACCTGCTGGGGAGAGGAAATCATTTGAGCTATTAGACTTATGTGACAAAAATACGATTACAAATGTATTTAAAATGACAAATATTTTCAGTTTTTAAAATATGACTTAGATACGGAGACCCATAAGAAAAACTCATGCGCTGGTATATCATAATCATGAGATTAAAATGTCATGATTATGAAAGAAAACATAAAAATTCTGGCAGTAAAAAGCCAAAATTATGACATAAAATGACATAATTTTGTAATAAAATGTCAAAATAAAGTCTAAATCATGGTGAATCAAAATTATGAGATTAAAAGAATTAAAAAGTCAATTTTTTTCTGATCATTTTGACCATTATAATTTTGACATAGTATGTCAACTTCGACTCTTTGTCTCATGTCATAACTTTTTATGTCATGCTTATGAATTAGCATGTAATTTCCCATAATTATGATTTAGTATGTCAAAATTTGGCTTTTTTTTTATCTCAGAATCATTACTTTTTTTCTCAGAATTATGACTTACAGGTGCTGGTCATATAATTAGAATATCATCAAAAAGTTGATTTATTTCACTAATTCCATTCAAAAAGTGAAACTTGTATATTATATTCATTCATTACACACAGACTGATATATTTCAAAAGTTTTTTTGTTTTAATTTTGATGATTAGAGCTTACAGCTCATGAAAGTCAAAAATCAGTATCTCAAAATATTAGAATATTTACATTTGAGTTTGAATAAATGACCATCCCTACAGTATAAATTCTGGGTATCTCTTGTTCTTTGAAACCACAATAATGGGGAAGACTGCTGACTTGGCAATGATCCAGAAGACGAACATTGACACCCTCCACAAAGAGGGTAAGTCACAGAAGGTCATTACTGAAAGGTGTGGCTGTTTACAGAGTGCTGTATCAAAGCAAATTAAATGCAAAGTTGACTGGAAGGAAGAATTTGGGTAGGAAAAGGTGCACAAGCAACAGGGATGACCGCAAGCTTGAGAATACAGTCAAGCAAAGCCGATTCAAACACTTGTGAGAGCTTCACAAGGAGTGAACTGAAGCTGGAGTCAGTGCATCAAGAGTCACCACGCTCAGACGTCTTCAGGAAAAGGGCTACCAAGCCACTTCTGAACCAGAGACAATGTCAGAAGCGTCTTACCTGGGCTGTGGAGAAAAAGAACTGGACTGTTGCTCAGTGGTCCAAAGTCCTCTTTTCAGATGAAAGTAAATTTTACATTTCATTTGGAAATCAAGGTCCCAGAGTCTGAAGGAAGAGTGGAGAGGCACAGAATCCATGTTGCTTGAAGTCCAGTGTGAAGTTTCCACAGTCAGTGATGATTTGGGCTGCCATGTCATCTGCTGGTGTTGGTCCACTGTGTTTTCTGATGTCCACAGTCAACGCAGCCATCTACCAGGAAATTTTAGAGCACTTCATGCTTCCTTCTGTTGACAAGCTTTATGGAGATGCTGATTTCATTTTCCAGCAGGACTTGGCACCTGCCCACACTGCCAAAGGTACCAAAAGCTGGTTCAATGACCATAGTGTTACTGTGCTTGATTGACCAGCAAACTCGCCTGATCTGAACCCCATAGAGAATCTGTGGGGTATTGTCAAGAGGAAGATGAGAGACACCAGACCCAACAATGCAGAAGAGCTGAAGGCCACTATCAGAGCAACCTGGGCTCTCATAACACCTGAGCAGTGCCACAGACTGATCGACTCCATGCCACGCCGCATTGCTGCAGTAATTCAGGCAAAAGAAGCCCCAACTAAGTATTGAGTGCTGTACATGCTCATACTTTTCATTTTCATACTTTTCAGTTGGCCAAGATTTCTAAAAATCCTTTCTTTGTATTGGCCTTTAGTAATATTCTAATATTTTGAGATACTGATTTTTGACTTTCATGAGCTGTAAGCTCTAATCATCAAAATTAAAAGAAATAAACATTTGAAATATATCAGTCTGTGTGTAATGAATGAATATAATATACAAGTTTCACTTTTTGAATGGAATTAGTGAAATAAATCAACTTTTTGATGATATTCTAATTATATGACCAGCACCTGTAGGTGTCATATCTAAGTATGTCATAATGTAGATTTTTTTATCACTATTATGAATTTTTAAATCATAATTTTGACTAATCTCATAATTATGATTTAGGATGTAATTTCAGTTTTTCTCAGAATTATGACTTAGTATGTCATAACCTAGACTTTTTATCATAAATTATTACTTTTTAAATCATGACGTTTTATCTCATAATTATGACTATGACATAATTATGTCATTTCAATTTAACTCATAAATATATCTCAAAATTGACATTTTATCTCAGAATTGTGAGATTTAGTATATCAATTTTGACTTAACTAATAATTTGGACATTGTATCTCATAATTATGATTTAACATGTCATTTCAATTTATCTCAGAATTATGACTTAGAACACCATAATTCAGACTTTTTATCATAATTATTACTTTTTAATTAATGACATTTTATCTCATAATTATAACTTAGTATGTAATTTCAGTTTACCTCATAATTATGGCTATCTCAGAATTTACATTTTATCTCAGAATTGTGATTTAGTATGCCATTTCAGTTTATCCCATAATTATTATTATTTAGTATGTCAATTTAGACATTTTAACTCATGACTTAGTATGTCATAATTTAGACCATTACTAAATTACTAAAAACATTATTATAACAATAATGACTTTTTATATCAGAATTAGGATTTAGTATGTCATTTAAATTGATCTCAGAATTATGACTTAGTATGTCATAATTTAAACTTTCGATTATAATTATTACTTTTAACTCTGAGCTTTATTTTATAATCATGACTTAGTATGTCATTTCAGTTTATCTCATAATTATGACTGTCTCAGAACTGACATTTTATCTCAGAATTATGACTTAGTATGTCAATTTAGACTTTTTAATTCATGACTTAGTATGCCATAATTTAGACCTTTTATCTCATAATTATGATTTTTTTTTTAAATGATATAATTAGGATTGATCTCATATAAATGTATGTCACAGCATTATATCAAACTAATGAGTAATCTGTCAGCCTCCGGTGAGAGCTGCAGTGCTTACTGGGTAACGGGCAGCCGAGCACCTCCAGCCTCATACACAGGCTGCCGTTCCAGCTCTGCGGGAGGATGCGGATGTAACGCGCCACAACTGGATAAGAGAACTCTGTCATTACTGGAGTGTCTTTATCCACATTCGCATAAAAGAGCTGTAGGATAAAGAACCAACAGGATTTAACCAAAAACAAGTATTAAAACTAGTAAAAATCTCAAAATGTTCTTTGTATGCATGATGCTTGATTATAATCTACATTGGTGGCCAAAATGATTAGAACACTAGTAATTTCAGCAGCTAAAAATGGTTTTAAGTCAGTTATTTGTATCTTTTGCTGTAGTGTGTCAGTAGGAAATAACAGTTTACATTTCCAAACATACTAGTACTAGAAAATACTAGTATTCTAATCATTTTGGCCACCATTATGGATTTATGCTGTTTTAACATGACGTATATATGTGAACTGACCCACTCGGCATAACCATCATGAAGCACTGTCCAATCACGACTGTCGTTACTGAAGGCCACAAAATACGACGACACAAAGTCATCACTAGAAGAGAGAATGATTTGCCAGTTTAAGTGTCTCCTTGTCTCTTTTTTGTGATCAGAAAGAGTTCAAATGTTTTGAATGATGTCTTACTGTGTATCTGAGCTCCTGCCCTGCGTGATGACGCCTGTGAACTCCACCTCTCGACGGCCGTTCACCTGAAACCAGTGCTCCTTCTCCTCCGTATCAGCACACCACGCACCGCCGTAAACATCATCCTCATCAGCTGAACTCTGGAAACAGGTGATCACTTCAAAATCTAGGTTTTTTTCATGCATTCATTACATTACATTACATTTAGTAATTTAGCAGACGCTTTTATCCAAAGCGACTTACAAATGAGGACAATGGAAGCAATTCATATACAGATATTCCCTCAAGTTATGAGGAGGGGAGATCAGATAATGACGCAAGCCAGACTTGAGCTTGCGTTGCTCATATGAGCAGCACAGCTCAATATGTCTTACTTAGCTGCTCTCAGAAGTACTACAGTCAATTTGGAAATACTCTGTTTTTGGTTTGAATTTGTGATTGAATTATTAAATAATCCTGTTTATTATTTTTCTTTGATAAATCATTTTACTTCTCAGATAAATGTATCTTAATTTTAATTCTAGTTCTGATCATTGTACTGGAAAACAAGACGAAAAAAAAAATACTAAGATACAATTTGTATTTATTTATTTTTATTTTTCCACACTGTAAAAAGTTATAAGTTGACTTTACTTAAAAAAATTGAGGAAACCTGTTGCCTTAATATTTTTAAGTAAATAATAATAAAAAATAAAAAAAAGTTAAGTAAACTTGACAATTCACTTAACTTATTTTTTTTAATTATCATTTACTTAAAAATGTTAAGTATTTTTTTAAGTAAAGTCAACTTATAACTTTTTACAGTGCAGTAATAAAGCATTGGAATATTTTCAAGCATATTTGCTCTTTTATTGTTTTTAATTAATAATTTTTTATATTATCAATATGCAACATCTGAATTATTATGAAACTTTAATGTGGTTTGATTGTTTATGTACCTGCATGTTCAGACGTCCTCTCAGAGCCGAATATCCATGATGAGACATAGAAGATGCCAGTATCTGATCATCCTCCACTCGATGAGACTCCATGCCAAGAGGAGGACACTCTAAAAGACAGGAAATACTGTGTCATAAGAGCACTGACAGCTCTCTCTGAGTGGTTGTATTTTAGACAGTGACTGTCTTTCATTTTTTACAGAGGAAAACCAGTTGTGCTGAATAAAGGCTGAAGCTGAAGCCAGCAGCAGTTCTAGCCAGTCTGAGTCCAAAAGGCCGAACTCCAGCTGGAAACCAAAACCTTTGTGGGGGAAGAACATGTCGGCTGTGACATTTACTGCCTTAGGCTCAGAGTTTGTTCACTAAACTCACAGAATACCAATTCTGCTCTCACCAATACCCACTTCTCTGTTTCTGCTCTGATTATAATGTGATTTATGGCTGTTTTCCAGAAATACTCACTCTTTGGCTCAGCATAAGGAACCGTGTGCTTTCTCTTCTCCTCCTCCTCCTCTTCCCACATCTTCCGTAGTTTTTCCGCTGTGTAAGGGAATAGAGAGACTGAGACTTGAAATAGTTGAAACAGGTCATTTTTAGTTCTTTTTAGACTTGTTTCATAATAAATCTATTCAATAAATGCCAGCACAACTCTAAATGTGCTAAAAAACAACAACACGTATTTGCGTGTAGTTTTCCTGTAAAAAAACAAGAAATAACTGTCAAATAACTGCCAACGGGTAAGAAAAGCAAACTTAATTTTCAATGACATAAGTGTATTTATACGTTTTTATTTGTTAGCCTTATTTAATTATAAATCAAATAAATTCAATAAACGCTAGCACTGTTGATTTAGAGAGCTAAATGTGGTAAAAAAACAACAAAAAAACCCTGAAGATAAAGAGGTGAATGTGCGTTAAAAAACAACAACAACCTCCACTCGATTAGTTTGTAATTTATGGGTATTTCATAATTTTCCATCTTTTTTATGAATATATCCTGCTTATAATTGGGTGAATTAAGAACATGTACAGGATTTAATTTCACCCAAAATAAAAAAATATTATATTATTGTGCTTAAAGAAACTGAAACTGTTTTGCATTACTTACATTTTTAAAAAAAATTAAATCATTAAATCTAAATGCTAAATGCTTTCTAATTAATAAATCAAAAGGCATTTTTCACTACATCTCATTTTCTGCAGACCACCCAAATGCTGGCCACAACCTACAGCACAAATTGATTTACACACCCTTCTCCTCTTTGGCCTTTCTTGCTTTTTCCAGCTCTTCCTCCAGCTTCTTTGCCGCCACTAAATTTTCAGAAAAAGCAAATTAGGATAAAAAGCATTCAAAATGACAGATTCAAGCTGTTTGATAGAGCCGATTTAATATAAAAGATTGAAATGGTGCAAACGTACAGTCAGAATAATCATATTCCTCATACCAAGGGGCAACTGTTCGAGGAGTGGTAGTGGATTCCTCTAGATGGAAAAAAGACATTAATTTGACAAATGTGAGTGAAAGAGAAGATAACATGTTATTTATTTGCATTGCATTTCTTGCTCATTTTGTTTTTGCATTCCCACATTAGTGCATAAATGAAATTGCATGTAAAATCAGCTTTTTAATTTGTTATCAGCTTTTGTAATCAGCTTTTAAAATGTGAGTGATGTTTATGGGTGCAAAACTCCACACCGTGATAAAGTGTTCTGTTACGTGGCCGTTTTTAGTTCATTTTTCCCAGACTCTTCTGGTGTAAATTGGTCCTTAATTACCTGGGATTGGTAAGTATATACTTGGGTCATCAGTGCTAGCCGGCTCCTTGACTTTAGGGATGAGGTCGGGTTCTGGAACTTCATCTGTCAGGTGATAAAAGTTCATTATTAGTGGTATTTTGAGAATCTGATTCTACATTCTTTATGATCCAAAATGGGGTTTTCACAGTGATATCAGAAGAACCATTTTCCTTAAAGAACCTTTCAGTGAAAATCTTATAAAAGAACATTTTTTTCTTACTGTGAAGAACATTAACCTAAAGAACCTTTTTCCACATATAGACCTTATGTAGCTCCGCCCCTTTTCAGCGCTGCGCTCGTGATCTTCTGTCGTCCTTTTTTGATTGAGCATGAATGTAAGGTCATACGAATTTATGAAATAACCGCTTGTTTTAAAATCTTCCTGGTTTGACATCTTCTTCAAACAATACAATGAACATGATTACTTTCGTTCACGCTCGTTTCACAAGAACGTGATGACACTTTTCAATGGTCATTAGCATCATAAATCCTCGGAAGTTTTTTATATTTTGATTTTTTTTTTTTTTTTAATGTATTTACATTTATAACACTATACTTTGTATTATATCACCTTTGCATCAAATTACAAAAAAACTAAAAAAGTTAACGCTAACCTTGTTTCTAATGCAGCGTCTTTGGGAGGGATGGTAAATTTGACATAGTCTCTTCAGACTGCTCTTTTTTTTTTTTTTCCTTTGATTGAAAGTCGTGAAAACACTATCGTGGAGTTTTTCTTTTGCTATTTGAGCAAATGCACCCTTTTTCACATTTCCGGGTTTCTCGGCAGCGGAAGTCGTCATAGTTGGATTAACTTGAAGAGCAGTGTATGGGAGAGTACCACAAATATATATTTTGCATTCCCATTTGCTCAAATAGCAAAAGAAAAACTCCATGATAGTGTTTTCATGACTTTCAATAAAAGGAAAAAAAATGAGAAAGACGCATTAGCTTTTTTATTTGATTTTTTTGCAATTTGATGCAAAGGTGATATAATACAAATTATAGTGCTATAAATGGACATACATTTTTTAAAACAAAAATATTAGAAACTTTAGAGATTATTTACGATGCTGATAACCATTAAACGCGACATCACAGTCTTGTGAAAAGGGTCCATGGGAATGCAAACACTATATTTGTGGTCCTCACCCATTCACTGCCTTCGAAGTTTAACCAACTATGACGAGTTCCGCTGCTGAGAAACCCGGACATATGAAAAAGTTTATAAGAAGTAAATCCACTTCACCAGCTAATTACTATTAAAAACCGCAAAAACAGAAGTTCAATGACAGGATTTTAAAGATGGCTGCGCACTTTCTCTGACACATAAGGTCTAGTGCATTGCAAAAGTTCAATGGATGTTATAAAAATGTTCCCGTGGAGCCAAAGATGCTAATAAAGAACTTTTAGGAGTATGTGCCGCTGCAAACGTACGTCGGGCGTCCCAGTAATCCGGATCGTGCTCTTTGATTGTAGGTGGTGTAATGGCGTCTTTCTTGCTGTGGACGTCTACTGTACGTTAAAAAAGAAAGATAACCAAAGAGAAAGTGTGAATAGCAGTGTTTTGATAAGAAAACAGCAGCTAAAAGGCTGGAATACGATATTTGTATGTACAGATTTTTGCCCTGATTAGTTGATGCTAGTACGCTATCATTTAATCCAATCGGAGGAGGTCAAACGTGTTTTATATTTTGGGACAATTTTACAACACATTATTTTTATTATGTTTTGTTTTTCCTCTGTAAGCATTTACAAAGTCACCAAGTGTATAGGCCTACCTAGTGTTTTAAAAGTCGTGTAATGTATTCCAGCCTTAATGTGTTCTGTACACAACAACCCATGTCTGCTAATTCAGTTTTTACATCTAGCCTAATTGAGGCCATATGGAATCAAAGGTAAAGTATGTCATTTCTGCACTACCATTATGCTAAGGATTTCTAGGTGGGTTCTTCTCCACGCTCAAGATATTCTGGTCTCGGGTCCCTCCTTTAATGTAAGTATGTGGGATTTCTTTTGCCAGTGTTTACACTCCTCAGGAAGTCAGTCAACCAATGACTTATAATTAGGCCCACTCTCAATCTGTGTTTGCAAAAAGCTCCAAAGATTTCAAGATCTAAAATAAGCTCAGAAAAGTTTTAATTGTAAGTGTGTTGTGTTGTATTTGTTGTCATACCATGATCTGGGCCAATGGGTTTCTCAATCTCTGTTTCCTTTGGCTCTGTTGGAAATACTGAGAACAGAAACTGTATTTAAAGACTTTTAAAGACCACAATAGCATTTACGTTAAAATAATAATGTGTTGAAGATTGTGTAAACATACGCGTGTCCCATCCCAGCTCCAGCAGCAGTTTCTCCTCCTCTTCCTCCATGGTTGACTTTCTGGTTGGTTTAGTTGCTCTAGTCGTTGGTGTTGTGGTGGGCTTCGGTGCTTTTGGCTTTTTGGTGGGTTTTGGAGGCTTGGGTTTCTTAGTGGGCTTTGGGGGCTTGGGTTTCTTTGTTGGTTTTGGAGGTTTGGGTTTTTTGGTGGGCTTCGGTTTCTTGGCTTTGGCTTCCTTCTCAGCTGCCTTCTTTGCCTTGGCTAGACAATAAATGAGGGAATGATAACCACTGTCATGCAAGTTTGGGTTGTTTTTCTACACCCTTAATTCACAGAAAACTGTCCAAAAATTACGGAAGAACGTTAATATGTTAAAAGATATGATACTTTTCCATAAAAAAGAAAATGTTACCCAGATCTCTCTCCCAAAGGTCCATGGGATAAATGTAAACAAATACAACTGAGATATAAAAGAAGGCTAATCTGTGCTTTTCTTTTGTACAGGCGCCGTTTTATCTTTACATGAAGAAGTCACACTAACATGTTGCCTATTTAGACGATGGCTTTGTGTCAAACTCATAGTTGTTCACATTTAACAAATCAAAGCCTTTATAAAGTTTTACAGCTGTCATAAACTGCTTAAACCACTGTGACGGTGAAAGCAGCGCTTGAAATACTGATTAAATCCAGACCATTGGAAACATAAATAAATCACTGCTTAGCGTGGATAAATTACTACACAAGCTTATGTTTAAAGCCTTACCGTCAGCACAGAATTACCGAAAGATCTTTTTTAATATATTTATAATGTTTTTTTCTTGACAGCAATGAGATTACATGTAAATAAATAATAAAAATGGAGACATTATGCTTTTGCTTCTGAGAAAAACACGCAGTAATGTGTCAGTGTCTCAGATAAGTCTGCAATTAAAAGTGAAAGATCTCAAACATTTCTCATCAGATACTTTGAGCTGCTCCACATTCATTTAACAGATTTATACTCGTACTGTATGACAACTGTTGAATAATTTGGCAGAAACGTCTGAGACAAAGTTGATACTTCAATGCAAGATAATTGAGATCTTCCAAGCTACAAAAGAACAATAAAATCTCCCTCAGGATGCTGTGTAACTTCCTTCTGTTGATGATTTTCAAGCCATGTGACTGAAGGAGAGCTGTCACACACTCGGCCGTCTCAAACGGATCAGATTTAAGTGAGTGTTTCAATTCAAACCAAATGTCGGCTCCGTCTCTCTCTTCCTGTCTGTGTTTCCCAAACCTCACAGGACTCCGACATGAGCAAAATGGAGAGAAGCCTGCAGAAGGTTTGTTTTCATATTCAAGACCCGTAATGTTTTCAAATACCATCTGTGATTCTCATTCAACCCTTTCCTAGCCCACAACTGTAATTTCATTCCCACATGCCTCCTTCATCCCGGTTTTTTTCCAGATGAAAGACAAAAAAAATAAAAAAACAGCAGCAGAAAGTGTGTCAGGGAACTGACCAGTCATGGTTTCGCTAAAAAAGTTGCATAACCTCAAAGGAGCCAGTGAAGCGTTTGGTTAAGACAGCTTTCTGCCATTATGACAAAACACAGCTGCCTTCTCGTACATGAAACTTGGCTGCAACCACCAAAAGCCTCATTACATAAAGTCTAAATGTCTTATTCTACTGAATGTTCAGCATTTTATGAAGCAACTTACCAGCTAATAGCTCCTCAGGTGTCTTTTTACCCTTTGGTTTTTGTTTTTCAACCATCTCTTCTGCTCCAGGCTCATCCATCTGAGTTTCTTCTGAAAATCCATCCTGTAGATCTTCTCTTTTTGAATTAATCTCACTGTTTTGCCTCATTTGGATGCTCCTTGTTCTCTGGTTGGACTTGGCAGCGTTAACCAACTCTTCATTGATAACCAATGTCAAAATCCAGCACAGGGCAAATAAGGTTGCACACAGAGGAACCCTCGGTGCCTGCATGGTCCTCTGCAATCTTCTACACCAAATTCTACTACAGTTTAGAGATGAAGTTATAGAGATTGGAAAAACAAAAGCTGGTCAGCTGGGACTCGTCAGATTGTCTATGAAAACTAGTTCATCCAAATGTTTGGAGACTGCTGGAGACAGAATCAGTGAAGCTGGTGTGGAAGTCAGATGTAATGGGGATTGTGGCTGTTTTTCCCTCTTCTAGTGGAATGGAATTCCGCTGACATCCCCCTCTGAGTGAGTGAGGAGGAGGACAAAACCCACAGAAAAAAAGAGGAGGAGACTGAGAGAGAGAGAGAGTCGTAAGTACACTTTCAGCCATTCCAAAGATTTTTTGCTCACCAAGGCAGCATTTTACAGTAAAAACAATAATATTGTGAAATATTATTACAATATAAAATAGATGTTTTCTATTGAAATATATTTTATTCAAAGCTGAATTTTCAGCATCCAGTCTTCAGTGTCATATGATCCTTCAGAAATCATTCTAATATGCTGATTTGCTGCTCAAGAAACATTTCTGATTGTTATCACGATGTTGAAAACAGTTGTGCTGCTTCATATTTTTGTGGAAAAAGTCAAGTCAAGTCACCTTTATTTATATAGCGCTTTTACAATACAGATTGTGTCAAAGCACTTAACAGTATCAAATTGGAGGATAGAGTGTCAGTAAAGTATAATGATAAGATTAAACACTCAATTTTCAGTTAAAGGCATTTCATTATTGAATTCAGAGATGTCATTGTCTAGCTCAGTTTAGTTTAAATAGTATCTGTGCAATCAAATCAGCGATAATCGCTAGAAATTAAGTGTCCCCAACTGAGCAAGCCAGAGGCGACACAGATACAAGACACAGTGCTTAAGTGATACATTTTATTTTTTTAGGATTCTTTGATCAATAAAAAGTTCAAAACAGCAACAGCAATTAGATGTTTAAAATTTAATAATCCTTAAAATAGGCATATATATATATATATATATATATATATATATATGTGTATATGTGGAAAACTGACAATGTGTTCTCCCCTATTAGAAAGCCATCAAAAGAAGTTCCTATTTAAATGAAGCACACCTGGTTTTATTCAGCAAGACTTATGGTAACACTTTAGAATAGGGAACACTTATTCACTATTAACTATGACTTTTCCTTCAATATATTCCTAATTTGCTGCTTATTAATAGTTAATAGATGTTAAATTTAGGTGTTGGGTAGGATTAGAGGTGTAGAATAATTTCATGTAGAATAAGGCATTAATATGTGCTTAATTAGTACTAATAAATGGCTAATATTCTAGTAATATGCATGCTAATAAGCAACTAGATAAGAGACCCTAAAATAAAGTGTTACCAGACTTTTTCAATGTTTTTATTATAAGCTTTTTTTCATTGAGCCAATGAGACAACACTGGTGGACTGAAGCCATTAAGTACTGAGTCATACCAAATAAAGCCTAAAATGTCTTTGAAGAGAGTCTTGTTTGCAGAAATAGCACAGATCTGGCCTGGTTTTAGAAAAACACACTCTATCAGTTGTTCTTTCTTCATATTTATTCTCTTAATCCTCAGTGGTTGTCAAGCATGTTTGCCTTGTAGAGCTAATTTTTTTTATTTTTATTATTGAAACCAACACATTCATGACTCCATTCCTGCTTAGACTGGCATGAAGCAAACTGGTTCAGAATGTGGAAAATAAAAGAGTGGTCTATACGGTCAAAACCATGAAAAAGCAACTATTTATTGATGTGCCAGTGGACATCTGATGTTAATCGAATCCATGTGCAGAATTACAGACAGATGTGTTCCTGTTTGATTCATTTGGAGTCATTTCAAATGTTTGCTCATGTTCATCATCATCTTCCATCATGAGCCAGGAGACTGTAGCCGTGAGTCACTTCTGCGCATATCATTTGATTTCCTGTCTGTCACATCTTTCTGCCCTCCATATGAAAATCAGTCTGCTTTTAATTCACTCGTTTGTGACTTTCTGTTTCCATCACTCTGTTGGCATGTGGACATTAACTTAAATATGAAAAAAGCCTGACCCTAAACTGAAACATTTTTTTAAACAATGTAACTCATGCAGAAATTGCTAGTAAATTTCTCAATTAATTACAAAAAAATGGAAAGTATTGAACTAAACATTACATTTTGAAGTAGAAAGACTGATATTGTATTTTCAACTAAAAATGTACTCTATAGTATTCTTTGTTTTATTTACAACTACGAAAAATCAGTGTTTAGGGTGCAAATATCAGCATCGACAGGGATGCACATGGGCAGGTGCGCATGCATGACTAAAATAAAACATGCTCTGGGAAAATAAGTTCAGACCACCGATTGCGAACCGACATGCTTAACAGCTGGTAATACATAATCACCATTTTAGATCGGCTAACTGTAATACTGTATAAGATTTCCATTCAAACTAAAGGCATAAATTTAGGCTACGCGCTGCTGGTTTCAAAACTGTGACACTTCATTCAATAGTGTGCTTCACTGTTATCAGTGCTAAAACCTGTCGGCAACCAGCCCGAAAAAAAGCTTGCTGAATTTAGGTTTGAAAATGATGAATATTCATATAAAAATTAATAAAGTAAAAAAGAAATAAAATAAAATGTATTTTTTTGTGTACTGTAAAAAAATATTTAATACTTTTAAATTTAAACTATAATAGTATTATCACACTTTTACTGATATTTTTTTATTTTTAAGATTTTTGGTGTTGTTTGACTTTATTATTATCCTCCTTTTTCTTCAACGCGGAAGTAAGCCTATGGGGAAGACTTCCGGTTCATTAGCCGCTATAGGGAAATAATGAGAAGAATAACAAGGTGCAGTAAACGTAATGTTACGGGGCAAACGAGACAGGAGACGTGCGGATCCATGTGCAAGGCTTTATTTACAAAAGCATGGTCAAGAAACAGGCAAGGCAAAGAATATTCCTAGGGCTAGCGTGGGTCTATGATCAGGGAACAATATCCAGAGGGCTTGACATGAGGGGTAATCCAAATAACACAAGCAATAGTCCAGGTGAGGTGCAAACACAGTCCGAAACAGCAGGCAAAGGTTTAATCCAAGATACGCAGGCAAAAGATCAGGAACCAGACAACAAGGCAACACGAATTGCCTAGACTTAAACTAGAACTAGAATCTAGGACCGGAAACTTGGAATGGCTCCGTAATGTAGCTATCGCTAGAAGAGTGATATACGCTAAACAATACTCTGCCATCTGAAAGAGGAAGTCCAAGGCTTATAAAGCGTGTATGATTGGATTCAGCTGTGTATGTGTAATCAGTGCATTCAGCTGTGTGTGTGTAATCAGTGCAATGGATGATAGGAACTGTAGTCCAGAGTGACGTGTAACTGTCTGTGTGGTGTGAGAGTCAATATGATGGAGAGGTGACCTCTTGTGGCCGTCGGACGGAAGACCACGAACCGGATTTGTGACAGGTAAAACTGTTTGCACTACAAACCAGTGTGCTCATAAGATAATACATTAAAATTATATGGAAAAACACACCAATTTTCAATATCAAGCAGCAAAACGAGCTGTTTTGCACAGCTAAAAATAGCTGGACGCGGATGAGATCGGAAGCTAGACCCATAGAATTTGCAAATGGCCACGCCTGCTCTTACGGGAAGAAAAAGTTGGATAGGACAGTGTAGAAGTGACGGGGGCGGGATCAGGAAAGGTCCTCGAGCTGGGATTCAAACTTGGGATGCCCGTAGTATAACGGCGCTATATGTCAGCGCACTGCCCACAAGGCTATTGGCGCAGACATTTTTTTACAATTTTATTAATTTTATTAATTATTTTATTTCTTATAGTTACAATATATAATGGGTCACACTATGTGCATTGTGAGCACCAAACCAAATCTTGAGAACATATACATTTCATGTTTCCAAAATAGCAAAATAAGATAATAGCAGTCAAAAATGCAAAAATATAAACTTTATTGTGCCTCTTACATTTACTTACATTTAAAATGTGGTATAAAATACAAATGTTAAAAACATTATAAATATTATGACCAAAAAAATATGACATTATTATAAAAAAGTAAAATATTACATTAAATATATTGCTAGTGTTCATTCATTCCTTAAAATAAACTTTCTTCAGTGGAAATTCTTCAAAACTTCAAATTGAGAACTTTCAAGAGTTCTAATTTAGAGATTTAAAGAAGTTCTTGATTCTTCAGATCAGTCTATTGGTCTCATCCGAAAAGAAGTAGACAATAAAATGTTCAAAATGGTTCATCACGCTGTCAAAGATCAGAACATCATGAGGGTGTGGTGATGGTAAGGTGTGTTCAGGTATGGTGTTTGTGGTGTGTAATAATGCACAGGATTTGCATGATGTCCAGGCAGCGCATACATAAACGAATTTTGCGCAAACGCCGGATGTGCGCAATGATTCTGCTCCTCTTCTCCATGACCTTCTTGTTCCTTCTTCCATTTGGTGCGTCGGTTCTGAAACCAGATCTTGACCTGTGTTTCAGGGAGATGGAGGGCCGTGGCGATGCAGTGGCGCTCAAACACCGACAGATAGTGGCTGTTCTGGAAGCTTCGCTCCAGGATGCGCAGCTGATCCAGTGTGAACGCAGTGCGGATGCGTTTCGATTTCCCCTTCGCACCAGAAACACTGGGTATGTTTGAATCTGCTGGGTCTTGAGATGAAGTCATCTTGGCGCTGTCTTTATTTACAGATTTACCTGAAATGTAAGAAAAGAAGTTGTGAGAACATTATAGAAAGCATGTAAATCATGTAATCCAAACTGTATCCCATTGTTGAGACATTACACTGAAAAAAATGTTGTAGAGACAATTTTTACACAGAAATGACACAATTAATTACGGAAGAAATAGCAAGTAACACTGCATTTATTTTCTTATAAAAAGTACTTCAGTAGACCTACAGAAAATCATCTTGAAGATGTTCTAAAAACACAGCATTTGTGATATATTTTTATATGTAAATTCATTATAAAAAGCTAAATACTTGTGTTTTGACCGTTCGATCAGCGTTAATAGATAATCAGATAGGTCCTTCAAGGTATCTTGGAGAGGTGAGGTATCCAAGTCGCAACATCTAGCTACTGGGGTGCCTCAGGGCTCAGTTCTTGGACCACTTCTCTTTTCTGTCTACATGGCATCAATAGGTTCTGTCATTCAGAAACATGGCTTTTCATATCACTGTTATGCTGATGACACTCAACTCTACCTCTCATTCCATCCTGATGATCCGACGATAGCTGCTCGCATCTCAGCATGTCTAACAGATATTTCTTGCTGGATGAAGGACCATCACCTTCAACTCAACCTAGCTAAGACAGAACTGCTTGTAGTTTCAGCAAACCCATCACTTCATCACAATTTCACCTTCCAGTTAGGCTCATCAACCATAACTCCTTCAAAAACAGCCAGAAACCTTGGAGTTGTGATTGATGATAAGCTGACTGACTTTCTCAGACCACATTGCTAAAACTGCCCGGTCTTGCAGATTTTGCATTACACAATATTAAGAAGATCAGGCCCTTTCTCTCGGAACATTCAACACAACTCCTTATTCAGGCTCTTGTTCTGTCCATACTTGACTTTAGCAATGCTCTCTTGGCAGGTCTTCCAGCCAATTCCATCAAACCTCTACAATTAATCCAAAATGCCGCTGCAAGATTAATCTTTAATGAGCCGAAAAGAACGCACGTCACGCCTCATCAATTTGCACTGGCTACCAATAGCTGCTCGCATTAAATTCAAGGCATTAATGTCTGCCTACAGAACCACCAATGGCTCTGCACCCCTTTACCTAAATTCATTACTTCAGACTTATGTGCCTCTAGAAGCTTGCGTTCTTAAAGTGAACGATGCATTATTGTTCATCCCAAAAAGGCACAAAATCACTTTCACAGACTTTTTCATTAACCGTTCCCATCTGGTGGAATGACCTGCCCAACTCAATCCGAGCAGCTGAATCCTTACCCATCTTCAAGAAACGGCTAAAAACTCACCTCTTCCATCTTTATTTGACCCTCTAACTCTAACACTCTATTCTAATTCTATTTTATCTATCTGTCTTCTTTTTATTAAAAAAAAAACACATTTGACCCTCCATCAATTGCATATTTATTCTCTAACTGCTAGCTTTTCTTGTAAAACTAACACTAGCTTTCTTTTTTCCAGTCTATCTACTTGTTTCATGAAAAAACCCACTAGGTTTCTTTTTTCTATATTCTGTCTACTAGTTTTCTTTAAAAAAAATTACAAATAATAAAAAAACCTTTTTATGTGTACTGCCTTATTAGGCTAACCAAGACTTGTAATAGCACTTGCATGTTGTTGCTCTTTTGTTGGTTTTGTTTGCTTCTAATGTCCTCATTTGTAAGTCGCTTTGGATAAAAGCATCTTCTAAATGACTAAATGTAAATGTAATGTAATGTTAAACGGTTGCTATGGTTACCACATCAGATCAAAAACGACTTTCGTCCGTCCGCGATCGTGTTTATTTAACGAATTCTGACTTATAATCGAACTGTAGATTTTTGTTCATTAAAAACACTCTTGAAATGTTTACATAGTAAATGTTTTGTTTTGATTTTATTTCGTTTATGATCGAGCTCTAAAGACACGCGAAAACGCGCGGGAAAAGTGATCGGACAGCGCCCTCTCCTGGACAATCACCTGTAGTATTTTTCATTCGCAAATGACAAAATTCATATTTTTTGGTGCTTTATGCATGGCTAGCTTTCAACGAGATCTTTTATTTTCACAGATTGAAAACGTACTTATTTTCTCCCTTAATAAAACACATGATTGGCTGAGACTCACTTGAGATTTCCCGCGTGTTGATGTCTCTCTGCACCTCCTGATGTTTCCCGGTGAATTTGGAGGGATCCAGAATGTCTGCGATGGAAAAAGAGGTTTTTCCCAGCACTGCTGAATTGCCAGTTTCTTCATGCATCCTAACAGTCGCTTCAAGAGCAGCAAGTAAGTGTGTG
The DNA here is from genome assembly GCF_012432095.1 of Onychostoma macrolepis. Classification (NCBI taxonomy): domain Eukaryota; kingdom Metazoa; phylum Chordata; class Actinopteri; order Cypriniformes; family Cyprinidae; genus Onychostoma; species Onychostoma macrolepis. The sequence goes on along the minus strand of NC_081164.1, from coordinate 22,196,992 downwards.
ATATCTGAGCGTCTCCATCTCCTCAGATCGCTTATATACACCTCAGACAGACGCGTGTAAAATTAACATGTTAAAGGATCTCAGTGAGTTTAAACCAAACCCTCAAAACTCCTCCTTTACACGCTTTAACATGTGAATGTGTCTCAGTGGGTGACACGCTTCCTTTGCCATTTATTGCCCTGCATCTGGTTAAAATGTGCCCTTTTCTGAAGAGCCATGTAGTTTTTTGTGTCAGAGCTTGTCGTTATTTGCAATTGTGTGATTTTACGGTGGTCGAGCGCGTGAGAAGCTGTTGTGATGCTAATTAATCGACTAAAGTCCTCCAGAAGAAAAGCACTGAGGTCTCCGGAATAGCCTGTTAAAGTTACTATGCATGTAAAATAATGTTTTAAATAAATGTATGTATGTGTATGTATATATATATATAATGAAATAATACAAATTTCTAAAGCATAAAATCATTTTCATAAAATTATATATTTAAAATATTTATTATTTATATTCAATAATTCAAGTGGCCAAATAAAAAGGAATGTAATATATATATATATATATATATATATATATATATATATATATATATATATATATTTTATAATTGAGTATCAAAACCAACAGATATAAATACAAATCAGACACATTTTCTTTAAAACTAAATTGTGCATTTTGATGCTCTGGACAAAACTGAGCAACGGTAAAATATTTCAATAGGACATAATTGTATTTTCACATTAAAAAATAAGTTTTGTATATAGGATTTTTTTAAATTGTTTTTTTTTTAAATCATTTTGTGTATTCATGTGTATTTGTTTTAATTGCCATATAATATTTGATCATTTAATAAATTAACTTAAAATACATTTATTTTTAAAATAATGAAAAATCAAATCAAATCAAATACACAAATAATTTTTTTTTTTTATTCGAAAAGACAATATGCATTTAGCTCTCCTCTACAACCGAGCAACATTTAAACTATACAATACAACTGAATGCAAAATACATGTATTTTTTTTACTTTATAAAGTACTTTAGAAAAGCTTTATATATAGAAAAATAATTTTATGATTTTGTGTATATTTATATGTATTTGTTTTGAAAGACAGAATATTTCCATCATTTAATAAAATTATTTAAAAGAAAAGTATTTTTAAAATAATAAAATATTAGTTTTTTTATTCAAACCAAAGATAAAACTGATAGAAATAGACAAGACTCTTTTTTTTTCTTCAAAAAGAAAAAGTGCATCTAGCTGCTCTGCATGAAACTGAGCAACACAGTTAAACATTTCAATACAATATAACTGAATGCAAAATGCATGGATTTAAAAACAGTTTAGGAATGCTTAAGTTTAGACATTGTGTAAAGTTATGTGTAATTTTAATAGCCATATTAACCTCTTATGCATGCAAATAAAGTTTTTGGGGGGTAAGTTAATGTTCTAATGGGTATAATGCAGCAGAAAGTGTGCTGGTCTCCGGTGGGATGAGTGTGTGCTCAGTAGGAGCCTCTAGACAAAGGCCTTATGATGCTGTAAATAATGGCTGAAGGCTCCAGAGGTGGCCCTCCGTGGCAGCTGCCAGCCGTCAGCACCATCTATACTGCTGGTATTCACTGCTCGAGGCTTCGCCGGCCCACCGGGACAATTAGCAGATGTCACCCATGTCTGTGACCCTGCCTGACCTGCGTCTTTGTCCCGGCGGTGAGGATGAGGAGGAGTATCAGCGAGGGGCCTTCAGCTCAATCACACAGCAGAAGATCTCCAGCCCTGCTGCTCAAAACACATTAACCTTATTAACCTGCACTGCTTTTGAAGTTAAACTCATATAAATTATTGACCGTAGCATGGGTCACCAAAGTGGATCTTAATAGGCCTATTATTTCAAAAAAGGCTTGAAATGATCTTGAAATGCTCAGATATGTGGCTTTCAACATGTTGGATACATAATCGTTTCATAATCTATTTTTTTAATCATTTTGTTATGATGTGTTGTTGAATGAAAAGCTACTGTGATGCTAATTAGTCAATTAATTAATCATAGCCTTCCAGAAGAAAAGTACTGATGTCTCTGGAATTGCATGTTTAAGTTAACTATAATGTAATATAATATAATATCATTAATCACATCCAAAATAAAAGTTTATCTTTACATAATTATATGTGTGTGTATACTGTGTATATTTATTATGTATATATAAATACAAACACATGCATGTATAACAAAAACTTTTATTTTGGATGCGATTAATCGTGATTAATCGTTGGATAGCACTAAATATAATATAATATAATATTTATTACTATTACTATTTATTTAATAAAATATTTAATTATATAATTATGTTACATTACATTAAACAATTTTTTCTCAATATATATATATATATATATATATATATATATATATATAAAATTATCAATTAATTATATTAATTATTAGTAGAAATTAATTCATCTAATCATAAATATGTAATATTTATTTAATATCTTATTAAATAAATAGGTCTTATATTTTTATTTTAAGTGAATTTGTATTAAATTAAATACACTATATATTATATAATGCGTTTTATATAAATATATATATAAAAATACATCTATCTGTCTGTCTATGCTTTTAATTTAATAAAATTGACAAACATTTAAGATACTTGCCTGTTTATTTAATAAAATAATTATTTTCTAATATTACATAACATTTAACGTTTATTTAAAAATGGAAAAATGTAATTAAATATATTTTAAATTAAATATATTTTGTGTACAGTGTATTGATCTAAATTCCAGAAAATGAACCATTAAATTAACCTGTTCTAGGGATTTCTGTATTAAAGACTTGGCATAATGTCATGTGTAAGTTAGGAAATATTTATTCCATCTCAAAATAATCTTAAACATTTGATCATCTTAGTTATGTATACAACTTTGTCCTTGATGCCATACTTGCTTTGTAATTTTTCAAGTGTTTGAGAGTAAGCGTGTAAGGGTCGTCGTGTCTGTACCTCACAGATGGCCAACAATACATCAGCGAGACCAACACAAAACACAACATGTATCTGAACGATCCTCTTTCCGTTCCATCAGCAGGCCTAACAACAGCCCAGCACATCATTGTCCTGCACTTTCACACAAACAAAGGGGCGCTTTAGCGGTAATGGATGTTTAAAGTATGTTTTACAGGTTTACGATGGATTTGTCCACGGTGCACTGAGAGAAAGAGACGCTGTGATTTGTGGGAAGAGTTTGTTTGCATGTCGTTCAAGCATCTGTCCTTACAGGAAGAAACGTCATGACAGTTCTGCCGTTAAACATTCCTGAGCCGTTTACTACACACAAACAAATCATTGAAATAAATAGCCTTATAGGACAAAGACTGCTGCTTTACAGTGAGAGAAAATGGTTTTAAAAATGCAACTAAGTAGTTTTAATAAGATAAATGAATAACCACCTCTCAAAGTAATGGTCAAAAGAAGTGTTACAACACACTTTGAGTATAGGATAGTTAGTATTTATATGTTTTATTGGTTAAAAAAAGGCTATTAAACATTTCACTAATCATTTTAGTTTACTAATAATAATTAAAACAAATAGGTTTGCCTAAAGTAAACAAACAAATCTGTAATAGTTGTGTAACAGGGCAGACGAGACATGAGATGTGCGGATCCATGTGCAAGCTTTTATTAGGAAACAGTCAAAACACAGGCAGGGTCGAACGACAGCAAACGTAATCCAGAGGGCAATACATACAGGTGCTGGTCATATAATTAGAATATCATCAAAAAGTGAAACTTGTATATTATATTAATTCATTACACACAGACTGATATATTTCAAATGTTTATTTCTTTTAATTTTGATGATTATAACTGACAACTAAGGAAAATCCCAAATTCAGGATCTCAGAAAATTAGAATATTGTGAAAAGGTTCAATATTGAAGACACCTGGTGCCACACTCTAATCAGCTAATTAACTCAAAACACCTGCAAAGGCCTTTAAATGGTCTCTCAGTCTAGTTCTGTAGGCTACACAATCATGGGGAAGACTGCTGACTTGACAGTTGTCCAAAAACGACCATTGACACGTTGCACAAGGAGGGCAAGACACAAAAGGTCATTGCAAAGAGGCTGGCTGTTCACAGAGCTCTGTGTCCAAGCACATTAATAGAGAGGCGAAGGGAAGGAAAATATGTGGTAGAAAAAAGTATACAAGCAATAGGGATAACCGCACCCTGGAGAGGATTGTGAAACAAAACCCATTCAAAAATGTGGGGGAGATTCACAAAGAGTGGACTGCAGCTGGAGTCAGTGCTTCAAGAACCACTACGCACAGACGTATGCAAGACATGGGTTTCAGCTGTCGCATTCCTTGTGTCAAGCCACTCTTGAACAACAGACAGCGTCAGAAGCGTCTCGCCTGGGCTAAAGACAAGAAGGACTGGACTGCTGCTGAGTGGTCCAAAGTTATGTTCTCTGATGAAAGTAAATTTTGCATTTCCTTTGGAAATCAGGGTCCCAGAGTCTGGAGGAAGAGAGGAGAGGCACACAATCCACGTTGCTTGAGGTCCAGTGTAAAGTTTCCACAGTCAGTGATGGTTTGGGGTGCCATGTCATCTGCTGGTGTTGGTCCACTGTGTTTTCTGAGGTCCAAGGTCAACGCAGCCGTATACCAGGAAGTTTTAGAGCACTTCATGCTTCCTGCTGCTGACCAACTTTATGGAGATGCAGATTTCATTTTCCAACAGGACTTGTCACCTGCACACAGTGCCAAAGCAACCGGTATCTGGTTTAAGGACCATGGTATCCCTGTTCTTAATTGGCCAACAAACTCGCCTGAGCAGTGCCACAGACTGATCGACTCCATGCCACGCCGCATTGCTGCAGTAATTCAGGCAAAAGGAGCCCCAACTGAGTATTGAGTGCTGTACATGCTCATACTTTTCATGTTCATACTTTTCAGTTGGCCAAGATTTCTAAAAAATCCTTTCTTTGTATTGGTCTTAAGTAATATTCTAATTTTCTGAGATACTGAATTTGGGATTTTCCTTAGTTGTCAGCTATAATAATCAAAATTAAAAGAAATAAACATTTGAAATATATCAGTCTGTGTGTAATGAATGAATATAATATACAAGTTTCACTTTTTGAATGGAATTAGTGAAATAAATCAACTTTTTGATGATATTCTAATTATATGACCAGCACCTGTAAATGTGAGCAAAAGTCCAGGCAAGGAGCAAACACAGTCCAAAACAGCAAGCAAAGGGTTAATCCAAAATACGTGTGCAAGAATCAGGAACTAGGAAGTCAGGAAACACAACGAGACTAGACTAAGACTAGGAACTAGGACAGGGAATTGGCTCCGTAAAGCAGCTATCACTTGGAGAGCGATAAACATAACAACACTAGAGACTAAGCAGAAAATAAACACAGGTTGGCTTTGTAAAGTAGCTACCACTAGGAGAGTGCTAAACGCTAGACAATACTCAGCAGTCTGAAAGAGGAAGTCCAAGGCTTATAAAGCATGTCTGAATGGATTCAGCTGTGTATGTGTAATCAGTGCATTCAGCTGTGTCAGTGCAATGGATGATGGGAACTGTAGTCAAGTGTGACGTGCAACAGTCTGTGTGGTGCGAGAGTCAATATGATGGAAGGGTGACCTCCGATGGAGAGTGGACAGAAGACCATGAACCGGATTCGTGACAGGTTGAAGGCTGCTGTAGTGATGGTTTTGTGTAAGACAAATTATTATTGAAATTATTGGTGAGAACAAACAACTCATGGTTAAAAAAAAGAAAAAAGAAAAACAGCATTCTTAACAGATAAAAACAATGCAAAAAAATATTGAAATCTCTACTATACTATAGAAAAATATCAAATAAAAATATATCGGAATCTATAGCTTTTCCACAATTCAGGCTTTATTGTAACACTCAGTAGCGTAGGATGGGACTTTGGGGATATGTCCCTAAAATATCCAGCGACTGCTAAATTGTCTAGCAATAATTTTGATCAAACAATTAAATATATGTTTATGTAGGCCTAACCACTGTTGTTGTAATTTCGGCCGCATCTGAAATAGGTCATATCATTGATATTACCTGAGAAGTTAAAGTAATTACGCAAGAAAACCACGCGATTTTCAACGTTACATTGTTCCTGAATCATTTGATTCAGATCTGAACTTTAGAGCACATATTGCGAATAATTTGATTCAGATCATGACTTCAAATCTCTTTCTTTCTTTCTTTCTTTCTTTTTTATTAAACTGTTGGCTAAAAAACATCAAACCATTAAGGCATAACAGTTAAAAGAGAAAACCATGTTTTTTTGGCATATTTGTATAACCACAGTTTAACTCCAAATACCATGGTAAAACTATGGTTAGTGTAGCAAAACCATGGTTAATTTGAGGTTTCCTTGATTTGGTGTGGGTTTTATTTAAACCGTGGTTTCTTTTCGAAAGGGATGTGTTGCAGGTTAACAAAAAACTTAATAAATGTACACCTTAAGAGGACACAAAGGATACAGTTTTCATTGATTTAGGATTAACAGAGCTTGAGGATAGTTTCCATGTACTTGTCCAGATCAACTCTGAATAAAGAAAAAGAGGTTTAGAGCCAGTAAATTTTCTTTTGTGTATGTGAAATTGAACTAGCAGGAAACAAATTAAATAAATATTTTCCTCAACCTCAATTTTGACACGCACACAGAGTCGTCCTGCAGGTGTCAGTGTGTGTCTGAGCACTGTGTGAATCACGGACAGTTTGGCCGCGATGAAGCCGCCGTGTTATCGCGAGATTTCAATCATTGTCGTTATTTCAAAGATGGCGGCAGAAGCGGGATCTGTGCCTGAGAGAGACACAGCAGAAGGGTGAGAATCAATAAAAACATGCTTTAATCAATGAAACCACTGATATTAAGTAACTAGAGACGTGATCAGATCTACATCGCACAGCTGTGATATTAATAGCGCTGTTCAGCACATAAACACAACGCCACAATCATTCCAGTGTTAGAATGAAGTGCTGGGGTTCTCGCGATCTCTTTCTGTTTAACATCTTATTTGATTGTTTTGTGTCTCTGTGATGTGCAATTCTGTTAATTTGATGTTTACATACTGAACATACTGAAATTGTTTAATGTATTTTATCATGATTTTACCTTGTTTACCTTAAAGGTCCTTGCCAAAACAAAAAAAAATCGTTACTCTGAGAATGGGTTTAAATTCATTCTGCTCTCTTTGTAGTTTTGTGTTTGTTTTCATAATGATTTAAGTCTAAAGTGGCATATTTGTGTTCATATTTTTGTTTATTTGTATATTTTTGTATGCTTATTGTATGTTTATTTTGCAGGTATGTATATATATATGTGTGTGTGTGTGTATATATATATATATATATATATATATATATATATATATATATATATATATATATATATATATATATATATATATATATATATATATATATATATATAATAAAATTTATATTTAATAATATATATTATTAAATTTATATTTAATAATAATATGGATGTGAGTAGGTACTGATTGACAAGTAACGTTTCTGTAGAGGTCTGTTGTGTTGATATGTAAATGTGTGCGGTGATATGTTAAAGAGTGCATGGTTAAAAGCAAGTTACTGATCAGTTCTGGTAGGTTTATATCTCATATCGTCACGTATGTGTGTTTTTGCAGAGATGCATCATTTGGAGATCTGACCACAAACATGGAGACTGAGTCGTCCAGTGGAAAAGAGACTATGGTATGACATTTGACACATGAGGAATCATATGCAACATAAAATCAAACCTTTACTTTATTAACAAACACCACTTCTCTTATTGTGAATGGTTTATAAGTGGACATTATCCTAAAGTATTTATTTTATTTATATGTAATGAAATTATATAATATTATTATATAAATGATGATTTAATATGTTATTTTAAACATTTATTATGTATTTAAATATAATTTAATATATTTTAAATTAGTCTTTATTTTTAGGGTTTTTAATTTATTTTTTTAAAGTATTTTGAATTGGCCCTTATTTTTTTTTGTTTTTAGTTTTCATTTGCGTTTTTCTCATTTGTCATTATTTTTTGTTTTTAGATTTCTCTGTAGCTTTAATTGTTTTGTTTTATTTTTAGTCATTTTAGTGCTTTAACTTAAACGTATTTATTTCAGTTATCTGTCAAAATAACATTTCCAATTTTTGCAACATTTCTTGATTTTTAAGTTTGTTTTTCATCTAATATTTATATTTAATTTTGATTCATGACTATTTCAATTAATAGTTTTATTTAGTTTTTTTTTAGTTAACAGTAACAATACTGTTTCAGCTTAATCCTTAATCAAAACCAATTCCCGGAAAGTCCAATTTTTTTGTTTCTTATTGAATGGTCCTGGATATGGACTGATATGTCACATTACAGAATGTGCGGTTTCGTGTTGACTTTCAGTATAACGTAACATTGTGTCTGTGTGTGTCCTCAGGACACGGCAGGTGACAGTTCGGAGGCGGCGGATGCACAGACAGGATCTGGAGACGATGAGAACGGCCGTCAGCTGGGGGAAGTGGAACTGCAGTGTGCTCTGTGCATGAAGTGGTTTACGGCGGACACGTTCAGCATTGACACGGCGTAAGTTTGTCTCCTGACGCAGATGGACGGGCGTCTCACATGCATGTACTTACGCTGTCCGTTTGTTCTTTCCTGCAGAACTTGCCTGCCGTTCATGACCAATTATGTGTTTCACTGCAATGTGTGTCACCACAGCGGAAACACATACTTCTTGAGGAAACAAGCAAGTGAGTGGATCAGTTTGACTTGCTGAGTTAGTGAACACTTTTGCATGCTGCTGTTTGAATTTTTACGTAGGTGTTATGCAGTATGTACTAGGGCTGCACGATTTAGAGAAAAAATCTAATTCAGTTTTTTGGATAAAAATTGTGATTGTAATTTAAAATGCCATTTCAAAAAGAAAAGTTTGTTGTGCTTGTTTGTAAGGCAGTTTTGGCCAAACGTTATATATCAATATGGCTTTGTTATTATTGTTATCATTATTATTATTATTATTTACCCTGATCCTAATTAGTATTAATATTATTATTGTTGTAATGAATAAAATTACTACTTGTTTTTATATTTTTTATTGTTATTACAGTAACAATTAATGGAAATGACTAAATTAAAACAAATGTTATGTTATAATAAGAAATTACATAATAATAATAATAATATTATTATTATTAGTGGAAATGAGAATAATTTTAGTTTACATTACAAATGTAAAATTAAGATACTTAAATTTAAATCTGTCTTAATTTCTTTCATTTTCAAACATTAAACATCAAACTTTTTTAACAATAACCTTATTATTAATGTAGTAATTATGCACGTTAATTGATTATGAGACTTATTAAATAAAAACAAAGGAAATATTTCATTTGCAGTTATTTTAGTTTACATTACAACTGTTACAATATTAATATGTCTTAATTTCTTAATTTTTAAATGTTGAACCATCAAACTTTATTACTGTAATAATTGATTATATTAGATAAACATTGCTAAATAAAAACAAAAATATTACTTTTGCAATTTAAAAATAGAAATATTATTATTGTAACAGTTGTAAACTAAAATTATTATATATCTCTTCATTTTCAAATCATAAACATCAGACTTATTATTATTATTATAGATTATATTAATAATAACAATAATAATAAGAAATATTATCATTGTTATAATTAATAAAATATTAAAATTACTAAATAAAAACAAAATAAATATTACTTGGAAAAAAATTGATATTTGCAATAAAAGATTTTGGTTTTATTTAAATTGTGTAGCTCCGGTATCTGTATTGCATTAAGCACATAGAATGCAGTGAAGAATCGTCTTCATTGTTTAATGGTTTTATCCACAGATCTGAAGGAGATGTGCCTCACTGCTTTGGCAAATCTGACGTGGAGGTCCAGAACTCAAGAGGAGCATCCCAAAACAATGTTCTCTAAAGATAAGGTACGCTTTCCGCTGTGGTTCAGTGAATGCAGTGCCATGTGTTTAATGTGTGGTTTCAGTGGTGTTTTTTGTTCTCCTGTGAAGGACATCATACCTTTCATTGACAAATACTGGGAGTGCATGACGACCCGTCAGAGGCCCGGCAAACTCACATGGCCTAATAATATCGTCAAGACCATGGTGAGTCATTTGAAATCACTTGATTCCTTACCTTTTTTCCTTTGTGCCTGTAATGTGGTGTATAGAGCTTTATAAAGGCTGACTTGTGTTGTTTGGACTCAGAGTAAAGAGCGTGATGTTTTCCTGGTGAAAGAACATCCAGACCCCGGCAGTAAAGACTCTGAAGAGGACTATCCCAAGTTTGGCTTGCTTGATCAGGTGCGACGTTATAGAGATCAGATCATATGAACACAATGCTGAGTAGGACACTTCAGAATCACACACAAGTTCTTAATATCATGAAAATCTGACACACTCTTCATGCCAGAGTCTAGTATCTCTTAAGCATATTTTATTAAATTGTGCTTTTTAGGGTCAACTAGGAAATTAAATTACTCCGCAAGCACTCTCAAAAGAAATGAAGTCATCAACCCTAAATCTATTTTATTTAAAATAAACTTTAAAAGGCTTAAGCTTGTAAAATAGCCAAGAAAGCTGGTATTAAAACACCAACCAGCTAACTTACTTGCATTATATTTTTGAATATTGCTAAAATGTTTGAGAGTCATGATAATTTTGGCAAATAAGCATTGTTATTGTATATGTAAAAACAATTTTTTGCAATTTATTGTCTTAACCTTTTGTTGTCTGATCATGTAAATAGTAAAAATGGAGATGCTGAGTTGATGTAGTGGGTGAATTTTCGTGCAGTATACAATTTAAATTATGTTGTTATTGTAAGCTGATGCTAATAAAAATATTTTTATAAATTAAAGCTAATAAAACAAAAAAAAATTGTAAAATAAAAATAGAAATAAAAATAAAGATATTTCAATAAATATTTGAAAAGAATAAAAGCCAATAAAAATGACAAAGCACATAACGAAATTACTAAAACTTAAACTGAAAATATACAAATTAAATCTAATTTAAAATATGAATAAATACTTAAGTAATGTATAAATAATACTAAAATAACACTGGTACAATAGTAGTCTTTAAAAAAATAAATTCCTAGTGGTTAAGATTGGAATAAAATATTAGCATAATGTGGGGTTTATAATGTATACTGGCTATTTTTAGAATAATATATGAAATAGTATGCAATTAACAGTAGAATGCCATTAGTATGTTGTAGGTTTACTGTAGTGAACAGTTATTTAGTATTTTAATCCAGTCTTGGAGCCAGTCAAAAAATAAATCAAGGGGATGCATTGCATTGTGGGATACAGTGTTCTGCACCTTGTCCTCTGGTTGTGCACTGCAAAAATTCATAGGTCATTTGTGTATTTTACGCATACTGAAAATGTATGAAAAAAAAAGGTGTTAAAACAATTTTCACTCAGAAACTGCATGTAAATTTTAAAAATATTTTCTTGTAAAATGCACTCCAGTAATCTATGCTTTATTTACAACTCATTTCTTACGTACCCTGTTTTTCATTGTATTTATCTTAAAAGTTTTATGTTCTGTGTTTGGTTTTACTCAGGATCTGGCCAATATTGGACCGTCGTATGACAACCAGAAGCAGATGACGGCCATCACGGGTGCTGGAGGGTTAAATGGTAAAACTCTTCTCTAAACTCCAGAAATGATTAAAGATGGATATTTAATCCCATTGCTGAGGGAGTGTCTTTAAAGCTGTGCGTTGTATTCCAGGTGGATCGAGTTTGTCAGGTGAATATGGAGTGTTTTACGTGTGGAAGGCTGATGTTTGGTGCTCCTGTAACTTCCCCTCGCTTTGCATTGATCTTTGCGCTCTTGATTGACTTGCTTGGGCTCGTCTGCTCGATCTGCAGCACTAATTCATATTTTTGTGTGCTTGCGCCCCCCCTCTCTTCCCTCTCAGACATTGTAGTCTAACAGTCATGGCTTTTGGCACATTTGAGTGGAGTGAGGCATATTGCTTTGATGCTTAATCGTGTTTGTCAAACGTTGTGGCCTTTAGATTGAGCTCGATCCCCGGGCTGCTCTGCTGCAAGCGTATGGACTTTAAGTTGATGTTGGATGAATCAGGCCGAGGTTTGAATCTGCGTCTGAGACTCTGTTTCTGTCACAGGTGGGCTTCCTCCAGCTGCTACAGGTAAAGGCCGAGGAGCCAAGCGCAAACAACAGCAGCAACAGGACGGAGCCGCGGCTGGAACGGCCAAGAGAACACGCAGGTACGACAACAAGCGCATCTTAAAGTCAATATGAAATGAAAATCCACTCTATTTTATAAATGCATGTTATTGATCTTATTGGGAATGATTCATTTCTGCATGTTTTATTTCTTTGTTTTTTTGAAAACTGTGATGTTTAATCAAAATTTGAGTGTGATGCCCACATATTTTTTTCATCTGTTTTGACCCGTTATTCTTGAATGTACGTCATACAATGGAAGAAAAGATCTGTTGATTTAATCATCCTCCTCATGCACATATCAAAAATAGATTGAAAACATGAACTGAAACCTTTCCTTCAACAAGTAATAAACCAACCAACATATGTGTATGTATGTATGTATGTATGTATGTATGTATGTATGTATATATATATATATATATATATATATATATATATACAAATTTTTTTTATATATATATATATATATATTTAAACAAAGCTTTTAAGTATTTTTAAAATATTTGAATTTTTTTAATATAAAGATGTCTTTAAGTTTTTTTTTTTTACAAAAATGTATAAAATTAGTAGAATTTATAATTTGTTGAAAATGATCATTTAAAATTCTGGTAACACTTAACATTAAGGTTCCATTTGTTAACTGTAATTAATTAGTTAACATGAACTAGCAATGTTTTTTTTTTTTACATTTATTAATGTTAGTTAATGTTAATTTCAACATTTACTAATACATTATTAAAATCAAAAGATGTATCTGTTAATATTATTTAATAGAACTGAGCTAACATGAGATAATAACGAACAGTTGTATTTTTATTAACTAACGTTAACAGAATAATAAATACCGTAACAAACGTATTGCTCATTGTTAGTTAATGTTAGTTTTATATATATATATGAACCTTATTGTAAAGTGTTGCCAAAATTCTTGTTCTCGGTTTTGGGTTTTTCGGCCAAGATTTCTTCACTAAAATCCCCAAAATAAGTACTTGTATTATTATAACATGTATTATGAGACTGATTGTGTTTTACTCATTGTTTTTCATGCTAATTAAGACTTATTTAGAATGTAAAAAAAAAATTAATTTAAAATATATATTTTTAAATGTTATATGTTTTAAAATTGTAAAGAAATATTTAAACACAATTTTGAAATATATTAAAACTATTTAAAACCTTTAATGTTAACTTCAACATTTACTAATACATTATTATAATCAAAAGTTGTATCTGTTAATATTATTTAATCAGTCTGAGCTAACATGACCTAATAATGAACAGCTGTCCTTTTTCACCCAATTCCCAAAATAAGTAATTTAGAACAAAAGACATGTAGTTAAATTATACCTGATTGTGTTATATAGATCTGATTGTGCTTTACTCTGTTCTAGTGACCCGCTGTTCTCAGCGCAGCGCCTGCCGCCTCATGGTTATCCTCTCGAGCACCCCTTCAACAAAGACGGTTACCGCTACATCCTAGCCGAGCCGGATCCCCACGCTCCCGACCCGGAAAAACTGGAGCTGGACTGCTGGGCCGGGAAGCCCATCCCAGGAGACCTGTACCGCGCGTGTCTGTACGAGAGAGTGCTGCTGGCGCTGCATGACAGAGGTACATGTGTCATCCATAACATCTGACCTACAGTGGTGGCCAAAATGATTAGAACCTTTTCTAGAATGATTAGAATCTTTTGCTGTAGTGTGTCAGTAGGAAGTAACAGTTTACATTTCCAAACATTGATTTTGCCATTAATTGTAATAATCCAGGGAGATTTTTGTCTGAGAACAGCCAGTGCTCCACACAGAGATCTGATCTGATCATCATCCAGTCTGTCTGGAATGACATGAAGAAACAGAACAAACTGAGACAGACTAAATCCAGAAGAACTGTGGCAACGTCTCCAAGACGCTTCAAGAAACCTAAAACCATTTTTAGCTGGTGAAAATAATTTTGGCCACCACTGTAAATAAACCTCCTGCTCAATTGCTTACGGTCTTTTTTTTTATCTCTATTTCAGCTCCGCAGTTAAAGATTTCAGACGACCGCTTGACGGTGACTGGAGAGAAGGGCTACTCGATGGTCCGAGCGTCTCATGGGGTCAGAAAGGGCGCGTGGTATTTTGAGGTCACTGTGGACGAGATGCCACCGGACACCGCGGCTCGACTGGGCTGGTCACAGCCTTTAGGTCTGTCCTATAACAGCACTGCTAACGGTTACAGAAGCGTCCCTGTATTTACAGCATCCGTCATGTGTCTTTCATCTCAGGAAACCTACAAGCTCCTCTGGGTTACGATAAGTTCAGCTACTCGTGGCGCAGTAAGAAAGGAACGCGCTTCCATCAGTCCATAGGAAAGCATTACTCTGACAGCTACGGACAGGGAGACATCTTAGGCTTCTACATTGAGCTTCCAGACGGCACAGAAACCGCCAAGGCTCTGCCTGACACATACAAGGACAAAGTATGAACAAATGAAATCATTTATTTATTTATTTGACCTCCAACTGAAAATATTCAGCTGAAAATGCATTTTAATTAAAGGAATAGCTCACCCAAAAATGAAAATTTACTCAAGCCATCCAAGATGTAGATGAGTTTGTTTCTTCATCAGATTTGGAGAAATGTAGCATTACATCACTTTCTCACCAATGGATCCTCTGCAGTGAATGGGTGCCGTCAGAATAAGAGTCCAAACAGCTGATAAAAACATCACAATAATCCACACCACTCCAGTCCATCAGTTAACATCTCGTGAGGGGAAACAGCTGTGTGTTTGTAAGAAACAAATCCATCAAGATGTTTTTAACTTCAAATCGTTGCTTCCGGCTAAAATATAATCCATAGTAACACTTCCTCCAGCGAAAAAGCTGTCTGGTCTGAATCAGGAGAAAAATCTGCACAGATCAAGCACCGTTTACAAACCAAAACAGTTCTGAACAAATATGTGAGTGGATTTTGGTGTGAAAGAAGAACAGAGGATGGACTTTTTCACTGGAGGAAGTATTATTATGGACTGGTATTTTAGTCAGAAGTGATGGTTTGAAGTTATAAACGTCTTAATGATGGATTTGTTCTTCTTTTCACTGCACAAGTTGTTAACTGATGGACTGGAGTGGTGTGTGGATTATTGTGATGTTTTTATCAGCTGTTTGGACTCTCATTCTGACGGCACCCATTCACTGCAGAGGATCCATTGCTGAGCAAGTGATGGAATGCTACATTTCTCCAAATCTTGATGTAGAAACAAACTCATCTACATCTTGGACAATGACAAGTTTTTATTACAACACCATTTTGTTTATATTTCAGCAGCAAATTGGAGTAGAAACATGAATATATCATTAAAAGGTTGATATGAAAACTGCCTTGCGTGCAATTTTAATTTTTAATATACAACTTTAAATAAATTTGATTAATCAGATTAGTAGATAAACTTTTTCAGTTAAATTTTTCTGCTAAATTAAAACTTGAATTTTACTTTTGGTTAAAAAGAAGAAAAGCATTTTGTGCATCACTAATCTTAAGTGGTACTATTGATTTTTCTCAAAGGCGCTGATCAAATTCAAAAGCTACTTGTACTTTGAAGAGAAAGATTACGTGGATAAGGCCGAAAGAGTTTAAAAGCCACCAGTTCCAGCCGAGTGAGTGTTTCACTGCATTATATTCAAGCATTCAAGTCGTGTTTGCTTATTTGATTGTGATGTCATCACTGATACGTGATTTATTTATTTTTTTCAGATGATATTTTTTAAGAACGGAGTGAATCAAGGTGTGGCCTATGAGGATCTGTTCGAGGGCATGTACTACCCCGCCATATCCCTCTACAAGAGCTGCACGGTACGTGACAGTTGAGTTTTCTATTTTGTCGGAGTAAATCTAGGCAAACAAAATATTTAAACAGACGTTGTCTTTTTAGATTCAGCAGGACGGAAACTCTCTAATTTGCGGGTTTGCATGTTAAAACTCCCGCGTGAATAATGCTTTTAATTATGCACAACCACTCATGCACATACAACCGTTCACAAGTTTGGGGATGTTTTTAATGAAAAGTGTAGTTTATTTTAAAATGTAATTTATTCCTGTGATGCACAGCTGAATTTTCAGCATCATTACTCCAGTCTTCAGTGTCACACGATCCTTCAGAAATCATTCTAATATGATGACTTGCTGCACAAGAAACATTTCTGATTATTGTCAGTGTGAACATTTGCTCTGCCCAATATTTTTGTGGAAACTGATACGTTTTATTTTTCAGAATTCTTTGAAGAATAGAAAGTTTAAAAGAACAGCATTTATTTGAAATAGACATCTTTTGTAACATTATAAATGTCTTTACGGTCACTTTTGATCAATTTATGTTAAAAATAAAATATTTAAAAAATCTTACTAATCTCAAACTTTTGAACTAAGCTAAAAAGTTTGACTGCTCAGAAGTGTTTATCAAAGAGTTGTCATTAGTTCTTCTGTTTATATTCTGTTTATACTCTGTCCAAACACTAGATGGTGCAGTATGAACGAGTTGAAAGGATTATGTCACGCATATGAACTGAAATTAGTGGATATGTATAATCTTTATGCCGTTTCCTCTCTCCAGGTGTCTGTTAATTTTGGACCTCACTTCAAATACCCACCAAAAGACATCAAGCATCAGCCAGTGAGTGTCAAATCCAAAGTTGTTTTTTTTAAACGCTTGAATACTTTTTCTGTTCTTAGAGAACTTATTGATGTATTCCTTTTGGTATTTGCCAAAATAAAGGCATATTTCTTCTAGGGCTCTGAGATATTTATGTTATAGCTGATGTTTTGTGCCCATTAAATCATTGCAGTACCACACTGACTGATACAGAGACTAAAATCATCTGTACTCCACCTTATTATTAAAGGCTTTGGCTCAGCCCTTAATTCCAGAGAAGATATTAATGCTGTGTGTGACGTAGTGTGCGTACAGTGAGATTCTAGGGAACAGTCTTCATGGGAAATATCTGGGAAGGGCCTCGTTTTTGTTTTGTTTAAATCTTTTTGTGAAAGAATAAATTATACTGTGTAATGACATATGCAGTGTTGTTTTAATACCAGTGACGTAATACTTTGAATAAGTTTTACTTTTGTATTTTCCGTTTTCATTTTAATTTAAAAAATTTTAGTAACTTTGTTGTCTTTGTCATTTTTATTTTATTTTTATTTATTTATTAGTTTTTTTGTTAGTTTTAATGTCTATATAGTTTTTATTCATTTTCGTTTAGGTTTTTCTTTTAGTAAATCGAGTTAAACTAAATGATGCTTTGACAACTAGCTGAAATAAAATGTAAATATTTAATACATTGTCATTTTTAATAGGTATTGTTTTTTAAGTCTATATAGTTTTTTAAAATTAATTTTAATGTCAGTTTTCTTTTTTTAGTTTAGTAAATAAAGTTAAACTAAACAAAAATGTGAAAGGTTGTTTTGGTAACTACCTAAAATATAATAATGTTTGTTTGTTGATACTTATAATGTCATTTTTATTATTGTTGTTATTTATTTATTTATTTTTTTAATCTATGTAGATTTTATTCATTTTCTATTCAGTTTTTTATTTTAATTAAGTTAAACTAAATGAAAATAAGAAATGCTGCTTTGGCAACTAGTTGAAATAAAATATACCGTATTGACCCGAATATAAGACAATGTTTTTTTTCTTGGAAATACATCTGAAAAAACGTGGTCGTCTTATATTCGGGGTCTAGACTTTGACATGTCAGTAATACACCCACAACAACAGGTGGCTCCAAACACGCATAAAATGAGTGTGCCATGAAATATGTAATATGTCGTGACTGTCATGTTAGCCTGATGGGACTAAACTTCCTCTGTAAGTGATTTTAAAACATAAGACAGTACCCAGATTTGAAGACTACAATAAGATTTCACTTCTACTGTTAATACAATTGAAAATTGAGATGGATCGCTTAAATGTTATAGAATTCATATGGGCTACCTGTTATTTCAATGGTATATCAAAAAGTGTATATTTTCAATGTCATTGTTGGTACATTTTACCAGTATTTACCATAGTTTCAAAACAAAAATTAAAATAGGAAAAATATGCAGTTTGAAAATAATTTAAGAAAAAATGTTTTACAGAGAGAGAGAAAAAAAAAAAAAGATTTGGTTTTCAAAAAGCCTTTTTCCAAAAGGTACATCTGGAAAAAGGGGGGTCGTCTTATAATCAGGGTCGTCTTATATTCGGGACAATACGGTATTTTTTTTTAATGCATTTTATTTTATTTCAGTTAACTTTTTTATGGTTTTAGTTTTTGTTAACTATAATAACCCTGTATATATGTGCATTTAAATCAAAATTATTAAATATGATTTTCTTTGTGTTTATTTAGTGAAAAGCAGTGTAGGAAAGTATGCATTGATATTTTCAACTGTTTTACTCTCTTTTCCTTTCTGCTTTAGATTTAGAATTGGTTTTCCAACAATAAGTGTTGAATTTGAAAAGCATCACCCTTTATAAGCCATTTTAGCGCGAATACAATATCAATAATTTGAATTTAAAATTGAAATGTCATGATATTTGAGCTATATTGCCTGGTATTCATTTCTGCTTAATGTACAGTTGAAGAACAACAGTCTGTGATGTTTTGAGCTGTTATACGTTATTGCACCATTGAGTGTTTTTTTGTTGTATTTTATCAGATGAGTGACATGGGTTGGGGTGCTGTGATTGAACACACGCTGGCTGATATGCTGTACCACGTGGAGACCGAAGTAGACGGCCGACGAAGCCCCCCGTGGGAGGGTTAAATCCATGCCAAATCCACCACCCATAAGGCTGAAAACATGTTTTCATGTACCATTCACAACAGCGCACAGCATTTTTTGTTATATATTAAATCATTTGGTTACAGTTTTATTCTGCCTTTGATTTCTTTGCAGGATTCAAAATGTCTTTCTCATAATTCAGCTTGCATTTCTGGTATTACGGTTTTTATTTTTTGAAACCTCACACTGCACCAGATAGATGAATGGTTTATCTTTTATGTACACTCGTATTAATAGTTTCATATTACATTTCCTCATACTGCGGGTTTATTTTAGTATCAGTCATACGATTTCATTTCCTTCATACAGCGAACCTCTTCCCTTGTAAGTGCTCGTCCTGTTTGATTCGACTGTACATTAACCTGTTGAAGTCTGATGTTCAGTTGTGTGTTATGTGGTGTGTGTTTAACGGTGTTCTCAGATGCCATGGGTTTCCATTCATGGTTTTTATCAGTTGTTTATTTGTTAATTGGTTTGTAGTCATTCAGATAGATGTAAAATATGATATTTTTTTTTTTTGTAAACCATGTTTTATACACAAACTTGTTTTAATAAAGTAATCTAAAGGATTATAAATGGCATTTTTGTTGTCATGCATGTATGTGATATTTCTACACTGTTACAATTCAGTATTTATTAATGCAATGACCAGACCCCATTTGCATACTGATTTTATTTATAAATCGAGCATATAAAACATAAATCTGTTTTGTTTGTTTTTAATATGAAGCATGAAAAAAGACATCATTTTCACTTTTAACAACCTCTCCAGTGAGGAAACCATCGTGTCTTTTACATGAATCAGACATGAGGATAAAAAGGGCAGTGTTTTATTTAGTCCTCTTCTGCAGAATTATTTGCACCCTGATTTTGTCTTTTATTTACAAACTGAGCAAATAAAACATAAATCTTTTTTTTGTTTTTGTTTTATGAAAGCATGAAAAAAAAACCATCTGCACACTTATTTTGTCTTTTATTTACAAATTGAGCATGTAAAACATCATAAATCTGCAGCCATGTCACCCTGTAGCCCAAGACTGGTTACTCACTGAAGCTAAGCAGGGTTGAGCCTGGTCAGTACCTGAATGGGAGACCTCCTGGGAAAACTAGGTTGCTGTTGGAAGAGGTGTTAGTGAGACCTGCAGCTGGTGCTCACCCTGTGGTCTGTGTGGGTCCTAGCCCCCAGTATAGTGATGGGGGCACTATACTGTAAAAAGCACCGTCCTTCGGATGAGACGTTAAACCGAGGTCCTGACTCTCTGTGGTCATTAAAAATCCCAGTATGTCTTTCGAAAAGAGTAGAGTTGTGACCTCGGCATCCTGGCCAAATTCTCCCATTGGCCTCTGACCATCATGGCCTCCTAACAATCCCCATATCTGCTGATTGGCTTCATCACTCTGTCTCCTCTCCACCAGTAAGCTGGTGTGTGGTGGGCGTTCTGGCGCACTATGGCTGCCGTTGCATCATCCAGGTGGATGCTGCACACTGGTGGTGGATGAGGAGCCACCACCAATAATTATTATTATTATTAAATCTTTTTTTTTGGTCTTATGAAAGCATGAAAAAAGTGCCCAAACCCTGCAGACTAGGGTTTGTAATACAGTACATAAGTCTTTTCAATAAGCACTGACACTTTAAACAACCTCTCCAGTGAGGAAGCCATCATGTCTTTTACATAAATCAGGAATTATGAGGATAAAAAGAGCTACGTTTTGTTTAGTCCTCTTCTGCAGTATCATTTGCACACTGATTTGGTCTTTTATTTACAAATTGATCATATAAAACATACATCGTTTTTTTTTTTTTTTTTGTAATATGAAAGCATGAAAAAAGACATACACACTGATTTTGTCTTTTATTTACAAATTGAGCATATAAAACAAATATATATATTTTTTTTTGTAATATGAAAGCGTGAAAAAAGACATTTGCACACTGGTTTTGTCTTTTATTTACAAATTGAGCATATAAAACATCATAAAGCAGTTTTTATTTTATTTATTTTTTGTCATATGAAAGCATGAAAAAAGTAGGCTACCCAAACCCTGCAGACTGTAGGGTTTGTAATACAGTAAATATAAGTCTTTTCAATAAGCACTGACACTTTAAACAACCTCTCGAGTGAGGAAGCCATCGTGTCTTTTAAATTGAATCAGATTATGAGGATAAAAAGGAGTGCTTTGTTTTGTCCTCTTCTGCAGAAGTCATTCAGAACCCTGACTGGATAAGGAGCGATATATGGGTTCAGCTGACTGTCCCCTGTGCTACAACAATGAAAATACAAAGGAAACGTTTTTTATTTTTTATCTGTATTTAATCTCTAAGTGACATTAATATTCCATGTTATTAACTGAAAATGACATCCCTTGCTCTCTTGGCGCGTTTGTGAGGTAAGTAGCGAGATTCGATTTGATTCGATTCGTAAACAAACCGTTCCTTTTGAATCGGATCTTTTTTGACGAATCGTTCGAACCGGTTCACAACAAGATTCAATCGAACTGATCTCAAATTGAATTCACGGACTCCGGTTGTTTTTTGGAGAAGGTTCATGTCTAATTAAGGTTACATTTACCGATATTTCACTAATTTACGCGGAAATTTGGGAATTTCGCATCAGGGCGAATTATTTTGCAAGTTTTCACGTTTTCACCGCGTTGACAAACAGAAAGCTAATAATAGGCGAATCTTTTTAAGTACTTTAGGTAAGAACGTTGCAAATTTAACACCCAAGTAAATTATATTGGCAGTTGTTAGTATGTCATGAGTTAAAGAACTGTCAAAATGATGAATGTAGAATGTCTAGGATTACTTCTCACACCTCGATGCCTAAAGTACTTAATCAAGGGTAAATAATTAAAGGGATACTCCACCCCAAAATGAAATGAAAATTTTGTCATTAATCACTTACCCCCATGTCGTTCCAAACCCATAAAAGCTCATCTTCGGAACACAATTTAAGATATTTTGGATGAAAACCGGGAGGCTTGTGACTGTCCCATTGACTGCCAAGTAAAAAGTATGAAAGAAATCGCCAAAATAGTCCATAAAGTGGTTCAACCGTAACGTTATGAAGCTACGAGAATATTTTTTGTACGCAAAGAAAACAAAAATAACGACTTTATTCAACAATTCGTCACCGTAGCGCCATTTTGGAGAATATCCACACGGATACGTCTTCTACGTTTATGAATGAAAACAGCGTATCTGTGTGGTGCGGCTGACACAGAACAGCGTACACAGTTTGCGTCCAGCAGATATTCTCCAAAATGGCTCTACGATGACGCAGAGGAGATGAATTGTTGAATAAAGTTGTTTTTGTTTTCTTTGCGTACAAAAAGTATTCTCGTAGCTTCATAAAGTTACGGTTGAACCACTGATGGCAGATGGAGCATTCTGACGATGTTTTCCATACTTTTCTGGGCCTTGACGGTGTAATTTACTTGGCAGTCAATGGGACAGTCACAAGCTTCTCGGTTTTCATACAAAATATCTTAAATTGTGTCCTGAAGACGAATGAAGCCTTTACGGGTTTGGAACGACATGGGGGTAAGTGATTAATGACAACATTTTCATTTTGGGTTGGAGTAAACCTTTAAGCTCCTCAAAATTGAAAATTTGCTGAAAAAGTAGCCTACTCACCCTTAAGTTGTTCCAAACTTGTATGAGTTTCTTTCTACTGTTGAACATAAAAAGATATTTTGAAAAATTTGAGCAACCAAACAGTTGCTGGTACCTATTGACTTCCATAGTATGGAAAAAAATACTTTGGAAGTCAATGGACACCAAAAACTGTTTGGTTACCTACATTCTGTAAAATATCGACTTGCGTTCAACAGAATGCAAGTTTGGAACAACTTGAGGGTGAGTAAATTATAGCATTTTAATGTTTTGATGAACTATCCTTTTAATCAAGCCTACAAGCTTAAATATGGGTAACGCCCCAGAGAGAATTTAAGTGAATGGATGAAATGCTTTTATGTTGAAAAAACATGTCACATAATAAACTGACAACATAACTGCGAATCTTCAACATATTTGGCATGACATTCATTTTTAAGAGCTATTTGTGGAGCTATAAATATCATACGACAAAAGTTAGTAAGTTGTAAATAACCTAGATATAATCAAAGCACTGTCACATTTTTTGCTAATTGTGGCTTTTGCAAAGTCAGAATTGTAAGATATAAACTTAGAATTATATCTCAGAATTAATTTAAAAAAAAAGGTAATTGTGACTTTTTACCTCACAATTCTGACTTTTTTCATGCAATTGCGAGTTTATAAATCATAATTCTGACTTGCGACTTTTTATCACACAGTTCTGATTTTTCCTTCTCATTATTTCAAGAATTGCAAGATGTAAACTCGTAATTGCAAGAAAAAAGTCAGAATTGTGTCAATTTGTAAATGACCTTTGAATATTCGGAATAATACATTTTCGTTAATTGCGAACTTTTATCTCACAATTCTGCCTTTTTTCTCACAATTGCGAGTTTATATATCATAATTCTGACTTTGCGCAAATTGCAAGTTAATATCATACAATTCTGACTTTTTTCTCACAGATGTGAGTTTGTATCTTGAAATTCTTGGAATTATGAGAAAAATTTAATGAATTTTTATTTACCTGTTTTGGCTTCCATAACTTTTTTCCTTTCAATCTGATCAAAATTTAGTTCGGATCAAGCTCAGTAGGAACTATTGAGGTGTTCACATGAAGTCTTTTCAATCAAATTACTAACCAACTATTTATGTGCATGTAAACATAGCTAGAGTTGTCATTTGAAACTGCTCCTTACGCGTCTCTTGAAGAATCGGTTCAGCAGGCTCTGTCGGCCGTTTTCAGTAGGACTCCGATGGATGAGCTGAGTCTCGGAGCTGGTCTTTGGGATCACAATGCTGCGGTCCAGATCCGGTGTTCTTGTTCCTCGTGGCCCGAACACATTCAGGTCTTTGAAACACTCTGTCTCTATCATCTAAATGAATTTTACAAAAGCATATATGTGACCCTGGACCACAAAACCAGTCATAATGGTCAATGTTTGGAAATTGAGATTTATACATCATCTGAAAGCTGAATGAATACGCTTTCCATTGATGTATGGTTTGTTAGGATAGGAGGACAATATTTGGCTGAGATACAACTATTTGAAAATCTGGAACCTGAGGGTGCAAAAAAATCTAAATATTGAGAAAATCACCTTTAAATTTGTCCAAATGAAGTTCTTAGCAATGCATATTACTAATCAAAAATTAGCTTTTGATACATTTACGGTAGGAAATTTACAAAATATCTTCATGGACCATGATCTTTACTTAATATCCTAATGATTTTTTGCATAAAAGAAAAATCAATCATTTTGACCCATACAATGTATTGTTGGCTATTGCTACAAATATACCTGTTCTACTTATGACTGCTTTTGTGCTCCAGGGTCACACGAAAAGTTGAGCATAAATTGTCCTCTGATGTTTCTTCCTTACCTCATTCTGCCAGGGCACAGGCACGCTTCCCGTGTTAAACTTGCTGTAGAAATTTTCATCGACCTCACCAAGGCTCACTCCTTTAACCGTAGAGAACTGATCGATGTCCAGGACGTCTGCGCAGTAAACTGCTCTCGGCTGGTGGAGAGAATAACATCACAGGATTGTTTTCAGGTGAAAAACCAGCATTCACGGCAGGAAGAAAAGGTGGCGGCACCCATAGGTTATCATTCTGTCTTTATGCCTTTTGGCAATGTTCACTCAAAAACTGAGATAAGCTGAGATCAATAAGGCCTACGATTAACCAGCTCCAATGAGAAATACAAAACCTGTGTTAACTGAAAGAAAAGAAGTTGGCAAATAGATTGAATCCAATATTTGGTAATAATATAACATAATGAGAAATTGATTACTCAATGAATAAATAATTAATAAGAAAATTAATAAAATAATTAATAAACTATTTATGTATTTTTTTATTTTTTTGACCAGGAACAGTACGAGTATGACATCCCCAAAAAGTTATACAATTTTTTTGATGGGGGGTGTTGGAGTTGTTACCCTGTGTGAGCAAAGTCAGTAAGTTTTAGTCCAATGTGAAAACACAAATCAGCATTTTTGGGAAGAAGAAAATCCTTAAGACACAATATGAGGGTTAATTATCATGGAAATTTAGCAAATTTTAATTGCTCTAAAATAGGCTTCATTTTCTTTAATATATACACTGCCGTTCAAAAGTTTTGAGTCATGATTTTTTTTGAAGAAATGAATACTTCTATTCATTAAGAATGCATTTAATTGCTCAAAAGCGACAGTAAAGACATTTATAATGTTACAAAAGATTCCTATTTCAGTTAAATGCTGTTCTTTTGAACTTTCTATTCATCAAACAAAATGTATCAGTTTCCAAAAGATATGAAGCAGCACAACTGTGCTCAACATTAATAACAATCAGAAGTGTCACTCACGTCGGGAACAAAGGGTGGCGACATCATTCCGGCCTCAAGCCTCGTAAAATTTATGTCCTTAAAGAACGCGTGACCTTTGATGACCTCTGATCCATGCCCATATTTGCAGCCCAATCTCTCCTTTGGGTTTTTAGCCAGGAGCTAAATCATAAAACAATTTGAAATATTTATAGTATTCTTTTTAAATAGAAAGTAAGACCTAATCAGACCGAGTGGTAGATTAGATCAGATCATATCAGTGAAATCAGTGGAGGATTGTACTGATTCAACGGTGCATAAAATGCAGCCTCACACTTTTGCAGATGCATTTGGTGTCCTCGTCGAACTTCTTCCCATAATTCTCGATCATCTCCAGAACTCGCCTTTCCATCTCCTGCCTCGGCAGTCGTTCCTTGTGGTTGCGGAACGGAGGATTTCCGTCCGTCATCTCGTAAATTAGACACCCGAGTCCCCACCAGTCCACACTTACACTATAGTACGTGTTTGTAATGACTTCTGGTGCTGAAGATGTGAAAAAATATGTTAAAAAAATTATTTTGCATAAAGAAAATTAAATCTAATGTAGGACTATTAAGAGCTTTTATTATTATTATCGTGAAATCATTTTAATGCTGATTAAACATATTTCCTCCTTGTTATCATTACTTTAATGTAATGCAAATCTTGATGGTCCTAAAAATAAATTAAATAATATTTCTGTTCAGCAAGCATGCAATAAATTGATTAAAAGTGACAGTAAAGACATTTATAATGTTTCAAAATAATCTATTTCAAATAAATGCTGTCCTTTTGAACTTTCTATTCATCTGTGAATCCTGAAAAATACACTGTATCAGTTTCCAGAAAAATATGAAGCAGCACAACTGTTTTCAACATTGTGATAATAATCAGAAATGTTTCTTGAGCAGTAAATCAGTATATTAGAATGATATCTGAAGGATCATGTGACACTGAAGCCTGGAGTAATGATGCTGAAAATTCAACTTTAATCAAAGGAATAAATTACATTTTACAATATATTAAAATAAAGAATAGTTATTTGCAATTGTAATAATATTTGACTATATCACTGTTTTACTGCAGCCTTGGTGAGCAGAAGTGACTTTGTGCAAAAATAGAATATATATATATATAATTTTTTTAATGTCAAGTATAATGTACTAAGATGATTTTCATACCCATGTATCCCACTGTTCCCACTCTGCCCTTCACAAGTTTTTCTTCTGGCAAGATTACGGCTAGTCCTAAATCAGAGATCCGAATGTGACCTGTCAGAAAACAGGGACAGATGGCAAAATTATGATTAACACAACATCATCTAACAGCTAAAAAAAAAGAAAAGAAAAAAAGGGGGTGGGGGGGATTTCAGTTTTTAAATCTTTCTAGGCTAAGAACTAAATACCTGGAAGGAAAAGTTCCTGATAACAGTTCTATTCAACTCATGGCGAAGACTGACACGGAAGCGAAGAAATTTTTGAAGAAAGTCGTTATTTTTATTTTCTTTGCGCTTTCTTGGGCTATTTTAACTAAATTAAACAATATCTTAATTTGTGTTTCAAAGATGAACGAAGGTCTTACGGGTTTGGAACGACATGAGGGTGAGTAATTAATGACAGAATTTTCATTTTTGGGTGAACTATCCCTTTAACTATGAAAGCCTGTTTATTATTATTTCCATTCCATGAAATAAAAAATAAAAAAGGTAATTGCGACTTTTTTATCTCATAATTCAGAGTTTTTTTCTTCTGATATTTTATATCTTTAATATCTTTTGTTTTTCTTGCAATTTGGAATTGTTAGCAATTGACTTATCATTGCAAAAAAATAAATAAATAATAAAATAAAATAAAAATCAGAATTTTGAGAAGAAAAAAAACAATGACCATTTTACCTTTTTTTATTTTGTGATGAGATAAAAAAAAAAAAAAATTATCTTTTTTATTTTTTATTCCCTGTTGGAAACAGAGTTCCATACTTAACAGTGTCACCAACATTTGGCAAAGACTCTTCAGTATTTTTAAGGTCACTGTATTTAAAAGTCGGATCAGAATTTTATGCAACAGGATAATAATGTCACACAGAACAAAGGTTCAAACTGACATGCCCTGAAGTGCTTTAATTTCCTCATTTATGATAATGAAAGTGATTTTGGAGAAGTGTTTCCTGGTTGATTATGCTAAAAATAGACAGTTTAGGGAAATTTTTGATCCTGAAGGGAATGTTACAAAGCTTGAATGGGCAGTTAACATCTTGTTTTTATGGGGAAGTTCACATACCATTATCATCCAGCAGAATGTTTTCTGGTTTTAAATCCCTGATAGAAATGAAACAAAGCATGTAATTATGAGACAGGCTTGATCTGTTTGGTTCTTCCTCACAGGTAGATTTCTGGAAACTCTGTCAAGTGCGTCCAGCGCATTAACCTACCTATAAACAATGGACTTTTTATGAAGATGGCTCAAGCCGCACAGGATCTCAGCAGCATAAAACTGTACTCTTTCTTTGTTGAGCCCCTCGGTGCCCATGTTATAGATGTGAAACCTCAGGTCTCCTCCGTTCATCAGCGTCAGCACCAGGCAAAGAACCCCTTTCGTCTCGTAAGCGTATGCTAAACTGACCTGACACATTCAGACAGCAAAATCACACAAAACAGCTCATAGTTCATTACGAATTCAAAAAGGAGAACAAGAATAACAAAAAATAAAAGAAAACATTTTCTTACAGAAATAGATTTTTTCTACTACATATATATATATATATATATATATATATATATATATTGCAGTTTGACTTAATTCTCAAATTCTCTTCACTGTAAAGGTCATTGCACACTGAGTCTGAAATTTTAGTCCGAAATTTCAGCGTTAAAAATAAATCGACCTATATATATATATATATATATATATATATGTGTGTGTGTGTGTGTGTGTGTGTGTGTGTATGTTAAATGTTTGATAAATATTAAATGAAAGAAGTTTTTGTTTACATTATATATGTATGAGTACTGTTTATTTATTATGTATATATAAATACACACACATTCAGTATGTATTTTGAAATAGATTTATATATACATGTATATATATATTTATATTTATATTATTATATATAAATATATTGAATATATAAACATAACATATTATTCTTAAATATATACATGCATGTGTTTTTATTTATATATACATAATAAATATACAGTACTCATATTATGTAAAAAAAACTTTTATTTTGGATGCGATAATCCAACTGCGATTAATCGTTTGACAGCACTATATATATATATATATATATATATATATATATATTGCAGTTTGACTTAATTCTCAAATTCTCTTCACTGTAAAGGTCATTGCACACTGAGTACGAAATTTTCGTCCGAAATTTCAGCGTTAAAAATAAATACGACCTATATATATATATATATATATATATATGTGTGTGTGTGTGTGTGTGTGTGTGTATGTTAAATGTTTGATAAATATTAAATGAAAGAAGTTTTTGTTTACATTATATATGTATGAGTACTGTTTATTTATTATGTATATATAAATACACACACATTCAGTATGTATTTTGAAATAGATTTATATATACATGTATATATATATTTATATTTATATTATTATATATAAATATATTGAATATATAAACATAACATATTATTCTTAAATATATACATGCATGTGTTTTTATTTATATATACATAATAAATATACAGTACTCATATTATGTAAAAAAAACTTTTATTTTGGATGCGATAATCCAACTGCGATTAATCGTTTGACAGCACTAATATATATATATATATATATATATATGTGTGTGTGTGTGTGTGTTTGTGTGTGTATACCACACACACATTTATAGTCTTCATTCTTAATTACTAATATATCTATATTCTATATTTTTATATGTTTACATTCTTTTAGGTCTATATTTCTCATACATACACTGTGTAAGTTACAATAAAAATTCTATAAAAATAACATACATATAAAAGCTATATAAAATAGCTATATATATACACAAGTTATTTTTATACAGTATGTGTATGAAATTATATACTTTATATAGATTTTTTATTGTAACTTCTTTATATATGTTTTAAATATATTTATAAAATCTTCTTTCTTTTTTTGATTTTGGAGTGAAATCTGACCTGAACCTGTTTTGTGAGATTCAACGAGACTTGGTTACTGATAATAATCATAAATCTCACCACAAATCTGCTGTTGACCCGTTCTAGAATCTGTTTCTCATTGAGGGCCATGGCTTCTCCTCTTTGCTTCTTAATGCGCTTCTTCTCTAGTTTCTTACACGCGTACATTTTCCCTGATGCTCGGGACTGATACGCACACACCTGGAACCAGAGGTGTCACATTACACTTTCCTCTTTATTTCTATTATAAGCTTCTGTGGGTATGATTATCTTCTCCAGATTAAAAGAATGGCTACCAGATTTGGTCTCACCTCTCCAAACCCACCCTTTCCCAAAACTCGGTACTCTCGAAATATGTCTCGTTTGATCGGGCGTCTGCAAGGATGAAAGAGATGTCATAGTTTGTTCAAAACATTTCCTGAAGGAAACAGCATTGCTTGTGATGCTTTAATAATGAATAGTTAATGATGAAAAATGAAAATTTTCTGAAAGTTTACTTAGGCCATTCAAGATGTAGATGAGTTTGTTTCTTCATCAGATCTGGAGAAATGTAGCATTACATCACTTGCTCCTCTGCAGTGAATGGGTGCCGTCACAATGAGAGTCCAAACTGCTGATAAAACCATCACAATAAGTCCATCACCACTCCAGTCCATCAATTAAAGTCTCAAGAAGTGAAAATCTGTGTGTTTGTAAGAAACAAATCCATGTATTAAACTTCAAACGGTTGCTTCTCGCTAAAATACGAGTCCATAATCCATAACGCTTCCTGCAGTGAAAAATCAACATATTTGTTTAGATCTGTTTTGGCTTGTAAACGGTGCTTGATCTGTGCAGATTTCTCTCCTGATTCAAACCAGACGACTTTTTCACTGGAGGAAGCATTATTATGGATTATAGTCTCGTATTTTAGCCAGAAGCAAAGGTTTGAAGTTAAAAACGTCTTGATAGATTTGTTTTTTTTTTACTAACACGCAGCTTTTCACTTCTTGAGACTTTAATTGATGGACTGGACTGGAGTGGTATGGATTACTTGTGGATTATTGTGATGATTTTATCAGCTGTTTGGACTCTCATTCTGACGGCACCCATTCACTGCAGAGGATCCATTGCTGAGCAAGTGATATAATGCTAGATTTCTCCAAATCTGCTGAAGAAACAAACTCATCTACATCTTAGATGGTCTGAGGGTGAGGACATTTTTAGCAAATGTTCATTTTTTGGTGAACTATTCCTTTAAAACGATTCACACTAACCTCTCCACCATCTTCCACTGCAGGAATCGGTCAAAGTACATGCTTTTCTGATACTCTGCAAATGGAGCTCCACTCAGATACTCATGAAGTGCCCTGCAAGACCCAAATGCATGTCACATCAATACTCACAGACACACATGTACAGATGCATTGATAACCAAACTTGAGGAACTGACTTTTGGCAGCAGCTGAATATATTTTCAGAAGCTTTGAGCTCCAGATTGCAGCTGCTCTTCTCAAGTTCCCTGTCTACAATCTCACGCACCCTAGAGGACTGAACACACACATGAGCGTGAAAACACCTTCCTTCAGGTGAGACAGTCATGTAGCCCCTTTTCTTGTAGTTTAGACCTGTTAGTGACATTTTTTGCAATAACTGCAATATTATGTTTTGATTATCAGATTGGAAATGAGGTGAAAGGAATAAATGAATGTTTAAAAACCTGTGAGGTGAGATATTTGTTGATGAGTTGTTTGCCAATGTTCTTTCTCTTGTCATCCGGTGTGACCTCATATTCCGCCTGACAGAGTAAAAACATTTATTCACTAATATTAAAAAACTGCATTTCACAAAATGTAAAATAGATAATCTAGTATCAGGTCATGTAAACGTTCATATACACTGAAAATAATTTGATGTATGATTCTTTTTCACTCAGAAATTGCAGTTCAGTTTCACAAATAAATGGCAAGCAGCATGTTGTTTCAAATGTGTAACCGATGTACTGAGTAATATTAATTAACTGCATGTACTTATATGGTTAGGGTTAGAATTAGGGTTTGGTTTAGGGCTCCTTGCATGTAATTATGTATAATTTATTTTTATTATAGTAAGTACATGTAACACATGTAACAAGGACACCTTAAAATTAAATTAAAAGTGTTACTGTATTTTCTTGTAAAATGTATTCCAATAATCCTTCTGTTGTTTACTTTGAAAAATCATTTCAATTAGACCAGGGGCTCTGTTTTTGTCAGCCAAAAAACCCCACAAAAAACATAAATAAATAGTGTGTGTGTGTGTGTGTGTGTATATATACAGTGGGGCAAAAAGTATTTAGTCAGCCACCAATTGTGCAAGTTCTCCCACTTAAAAAGATGAGAGAGGCCTGTAATTTTCATCATAGGTATACCTCAACTATGAGAGACAAAATGAGAAAAAAAAAATCCAGAAAATCACATTGTAGGATTTTTAAAGAATTTATTTGCAAATTATGGTGGAAAATAAGTATTTGGTCAATAACAAAATTTCATCTCAATACTTATTGTTATATACCCTTCTTTGGCAATGACAGAGGTCAAACGTTTTCTGTAAGTCTTCACAAGGTTTTCACACACTGTTGCTGGTATTTTGGCCCATTCCTCCATGCAGATCTCCTCTAGAGCAGTAATGTTTTGGGGCTGTCGCTGGGCAACACGGACTTTCAACTCCCTCCAAAGATTTTCGATGGGGTTGAGATCTGGAGACTGGCTAGGCCACTCCAGGACCTTGAAATGCTTCTTACGAAGCCACTCCTTCGTTTCCCGGGCGGTGTGTTTGGGATCATTGTCATGCTGAAAGACCCAGCCACGTTTCATCTTCAATGCCCTTGCTGATGGAAGGAGGTTTTCACTCAAAATCTCACGATACATGGCCCCATTCATTCTTTCGTTTACACGGATCAGTCGTCCTGGTCCCTTTGCAGAAAAACAGCCCCAAAGCATGATGTTTCCACCCCCATGCTTCACAGTAGGTATGGTGTTCTTTGGATGCAACTTAGCACTCTTTCTCCTCCAAACACGACAAGTTGAGTTTTTACCAAAAAGTTCTATTTTGGTTTCATCTGACCATATGACATTCTCCCAATCCTCTTCTGGATCATCCAAATGCTCTCTAGCAAACTTCAGACGGGCCGGACATGTACTGGCTTAAGCAGGGGACACGTCTGGCACTGCAGGATTTGAGTCCCTGGCGGCGCAGTGTGTTACTGATGGTAGCCTTTGTTACTTTGGTCCCAGCTCTCTGCAGGTCATTCACTAGGTCCCCCCGTGTGGTTCTGGGATTTTTGCTCACAGTTCTTGTGATCATTTTGACCCCACGGGGTGAGATCTTGCGTGGAGCCCCAGATCGAGGGAGATTATCAGTGGTCTTGTATGTCTTCCATTTTCTAATAATTGCTCCCACAGTTGATTTCTTCACACCAAGCTGCTTACCTATTGCAGATTCAGTCTTCCCAGCCTGGTGCAGGTCTACAATTTTGTTTCTGGTGTCCTTTGACAGCTCTTTGGTCTTAGCCATGGTGGAGTTTGGAGTTGGACTGTTTGAGGTTGTGGACAGGTGTCTTTTATACTGATAACAAGTTCAAATAGATGCCATTAATACAGGTAACGAGTGGAGGACAGAGGAGCCTCTTAAAGAAGAAGTTACAGGTCTGTGAGAGCCAGAAATCTTGCTTGTTTGTAGGTGACCAAATACTTATTTTACCGAGGAATTTACCAATTAATTCTTTAAAAATCCTACAATGTGATTTTCTGGATTTTTTCCCCCTCATTTTGTCTCTCATAGTTGAGGTATACCTATGATGAAAATTACAGGCCTCTCTCATCTTTTTAAGTGGGAGAACTTGCACAATTGGTGGCTGACTAAATACTTTTTTGCCCCACTGTATATATATATATATATATATATATATATATATATACACAGTCATGGCCAAAAATATTGGCACCCTTGGTAAATATGATCAAAGAAGGCTGTGAAATTTAATCTGCATTGTTAATCCTTTTGATCTTTTATTTAAAAAATTCACAAAAATCTAACCTTTCATTGGATAATAAGAATTTAAAATGGGGGGAAATATCATTATGAAATAAATGTTTTTCTCAAATACACGTTGGACACAATTATTGGCACCCCTAGAAATTCTTATTCCCATTCATATTCACAATTTTGAGCACTCCAGGGTGATTATGAACATGAAATTATCCAGCCATGGCTTCCTGTTTCACAGAAATATAAATAGGAGGGAAAACAAAGCCCAAATTCCCTTAATCATCCATCACAATGAGAAAAACCAGAGAGAAACAATGAGAAAAAAAATCATACCGTTTCATCCAACAGGTCGATGCAGTGCTGCAGATCAGATTTAACTGCACAGAAAAGACGGAAGAGCTGTTTTCCGATGGGCTGTGTGACACACAGACTGTAATAATCTCGCTCTGAATGACAGAAAATAACAGTGCATTCATGCAATTAATCGCAAATATATTATTGCAGCTTAAAAACAACAATCAGGACACTATCTAACATTATTAATTTGTAGTATTGATAATTTGACGTTTTCCCAAAGTTATGGTGTCTATATGCACCACAGGATCTGTGGCACTGTATATAAACTCCACTGCAAAGAATTAAAACATTATAAAAACTAAACATGAACTTCTTCTCACCGATGCTTTTCTCTAGCTCTATGCACTCGTTTATGTGCGGGAAACACAGAAATTCATTCCATTTTCGACTCCTTCCTTTGCGGTTCCCACCGTTGCCTACTGCACCGTGGAAGAAAGAGAGAAACCGAAAAGACTTTTACAGCTCAATATAATATGAGAGCCTACAAGGAATCAAATTCAGAATGATTTGTCTTTTATGTGTCATTCCAAAATTATTCATATGAAAAAAGACATTTAGATATCACGAAATAACACAGTAATTGTGTTTCCATGAAATATTACAAATTAAATGGGTACATTTAATTATTGGTTTCATCCTGATTTAGATTAGCCACCCATAAATGTGCATTATTGAAATTATTAGTAATGAAAACTTGCTTTTCATTATAGGATTATTATGCTTAATTAAAACTAAAAACATTAAAAACAGAGAATAAAATAAACGAACTAAAATAAAATAAAATCAGTGTACAATAAATACTATTATGATGTAAACATATGTGAGTGTATGTAAAAAACGAAAATAAAACTTGAAATGAACTATAAAAACAAACATGAGAAAAACACAGAACAACAATGCTAAAATTAAAATATAAAAATAAATGATTTACAGATTTACAGTGAGGAAAATAAGTATTTGAACACCCTGCTATTTTGCAAGTTCTCCCACTTAGAAATCATGGAGGGGTCTGAAATTGTCATCGTAGGTGCATGTCCACTGTGAGAGACATAATCTAAAAAAAATCCAGAAATCACAATGTATGATTTTTAACTATTTATTTGTATGATACAGCTGCAAATAAGTATTTGAACACCTGAGAAAATCAATGTTAATATTTGGTACAGTAGCCTTTGTTTGCAATTACAGAGGTCAAACGTTTCCTGTAGTTTTTCACCAGGTTTGCACACACTGCAGGAGGGATTTTGGCCCACTCCTCCACACAGATCTTCTCTAGATCAGTCAGGTTTCTGGCCTGTCGCTGAGAAACACGGAGTTTGAGCTCCCTCAAAGATTCTCTATTGGGTTTAGGTCTGGAGACTGGCTAGGCCACGCCAGAACCTTGATATGCTTCTTACAGAGCCACTCCTTGGTTATCCTGGCTGTGTGCTTGGTCATTGTCATGTTGGAAGACCCAGCCTCGACCCATCTTCAATGCTCTAACTGAGGGAAGGAGGTTGTTCCCCAAAATCTCGCAATACATGGCCCCGGTCATCCTCTCCTTAATACAGTGCAGTCGCCCTGTCCCATGTGCAGAAAAACACCCCAAAGCATGATGCTACCACCCCATGCTTCACAGTAGGGATGGTGTTCTTGGGATGGTACTCATCATTCTTCTTCCTCCAAACACGTTTAGTGGAATTATGACCAAAAGTTCTATTTTGGTCTCATCTGACCACGACTTTCTCCCATGACTCCTCTGGATCATCCAAATGGTCATTGGCAAACTTAAGTCGGGCCTGGACATGTGCTGGTTTAAGCAGGGGAACCTTCCGTGCCATGCATGATTTCAAACCATGACGTCTTAGTGTATTACCAACAGTAACCTTGGAAGCGGTGGTCCCAGCTCTTTTCAGGTCATTGACCAGCTCCTCCCGTGTAGTTCTGGGCTGATTTCTCACCTTTCTTAGGATCATTGAGACCCCACGAGGTGAGATCTTGCATGGAGCCCCAGTCCGAGGAGATTGACAGTCATGTTTAGCTTCTTCCATTTTCTAATGATTGCTCCAACAGTGGACCTTTTTCACCAAGCTGCTTGGCAATTTCCCGTAGCCCTTTCCAGCCTTGTGGAGGTGTACAATTTTGTCTCTAGTGTCTTTGGACAGCTCTTTGGTCTTGGCCATGTTAGTAGTTGGATTCTTACTGATTGTATGGGGTGGACAGGTGTCTTTATGCAGCTAACGACCTCAAACAGGTGCATCTAATTTAGGATAATAAATGGAGTGGAGGTGGACATTTTAAAGGCAGACTAACAGGTCTTTGAGGGTCAGAATTCTAGCTGATAGACAGGTGTTCAAATACTTATTTGCAGCTGTATCATACAAATAAATAGTTAAAAATCATACATTGTGATTTCTGGATTTTTTTTTTAGATTATGTCTCTCACAGTGGACATGCACCTACGATGACAATTTCAGACCCCTCCATGATTTCTAAGTGGGAGAACTTGCAAAATAGCAGGGTGTTCAAATACTTATTTTCCTCACTGTATGTGTGAATTAAAAATTTTTTTAATGTAATAATCTCTTTTAGAGTACTTTAGCCATCCATAACTGTGCGTCCTTCAAAATTTTCAGAAATACCAAAATGACACCTCCCTTAAAATATATTCATGAACAATAATATTTATGTTTATTATTCGAAGTTCTTCAGAAGGTGACTTTTGTTGTTGACAAAAAGTTAGAAATGCAATACACTTATAGCCACTATAGAAACGTTTGTTTTGGAAACATTCTGAAGCTTTATTAATCACACACATGTGTGTGTGTGTGTGTGTGTGTGTGTGTGTGTGTGTGTGTGTGTGTGTGTTTGTTTGTTTGTTTGTGTGTGTGTGTGTGTTCTGTTTGAATGACGGTTTGTTGACAGCAAAACCGAAAAGAATCCATGGCATCCTCTACTATATGAGCCTGTGCTAAAAATAGCAGTGGGAATGAAGTTGTAGAAGCCACAGATATCAGATATGAGAGGACACACCTTACGAATCCTTCACACAGACAATACTCTTCACCACACAAAAAACTACAGCTTTTATGTGAGAAAGTGTTAACGAATGACTTGTACCTGTTCACTTGAGCAGTCAGTGCTGAAGAACTAGATGTCTAGTTGTAAAGTTGACAAAACGTGACAGGTTTTGCATATTTGGAAACAGCAACTGAATCTATTTTTAGCGCACAGATAAGTTGGATTGCTGACAGGCTTTTAAGCGCAGCGAAAGAAGTCAGACCTGTTTGTGATGCAAGGCCCGGGTGACGTCAAAGGCATTGTGTGTCTGGTTTTGTTTGAGGTCAGAGTATTTCAGGTTAGAGGTGCAGGACAAACGAAAATATGTTGAATGTACTGTTTCTTTTGCTCACGGCAACAGGGACCTCAACCGAGCACTGCAAAACATCACAATTTTTGGTTTTGCCCAGTGTTTTGAAGTGTCCACTTGGAACATTAAGCATAAGACATGCTTATGCTGACATATAATGAAAACAAAAAGATTTTAGGTAAAGTTCATATGAATGTATAAAGGAAAAAGGATATCTTATAGGTCCTGTACACTGTTGAAAAATTATTTTTTTAAAAAGTAAAACTAAGATTCTTTGTAATTAAAAGTGAAATTTACTAGCGATCTTTGAGTGAAAACTGTTTCTGCATCAAGCTATTTTATTATTTTTTATCACAATCTTGTCTTCACTGGTTCATATTCAAAGAAATGCAGTGTGGATTTATTTTTAAAAGCACTTACAGTCTCATAAAAGCATAGTAATTGTTAAATAATCAGCAGAATATTGTTTGAAATTGTTTTAAATGTTACACTGCAAGACATGTTAACTGCCCAAAAGTATTTTGGTTACCCATAAAATGTTATTTTTATTTAAATTTGAATGAATTTACCCTTTACTGTAAAAAAAATTTTTTTTTCCCTTTACTGAAAAAAATTTTTTTTTTTTCCCTTCACTGTAAAAAATGATTTTTTCCCTTTACTGAAAAAAATGATTTTCGAGTATTGAGTACATTTTACAAGAAAATACTATTTCAGTCTCTCTACTTCAAAATTTCAACTTTAATTCAATGCGTTGCTTGCTGTTTATTTGTAATTAATTATGAAATTAACTCATTAATTGTGAAATTAACTCTTTTTTTTTTAATGTACACAAACAAATTTGGTGTAGAAACAATTTTAATTTAGAAATTGTTAGTAAATTTCACAAACAATTACAAATAAATGCCAAGCAACAAACACATGGAATTGAACATGAAAAAACTGAAATATGTTCTCATAAAACACACTCCAATAATCTTTTTTACCTACTTTGAAAACTATTTTTTACTGCTTACAATCTGTTAAAAATACTTTTAAAAATGTTTTATCACAGTATATTTTTTTATACTGATTCAATGTGCATTGTTCCTAAAAATCAATCTCTTATTCAAATGTATAAGAAAAAAAAAACAAGCAAATAAATATTCATACCTTCTCGTGCTTTTATAAGTGCACAGTTTGCCACCATTGACTCAATCTCCATCTCTGCAGTTGATGAAAGTCAACCAAAAGTTTGGGATTTCTGCATTTACGACTGATTTTTTCCTAAAGTCCACTGAATTATTGCATATTTAGTGAGGCAATTATTCATGCACTCCGATTCTAAAGATGACTTAACATCCCCTGTGTGCTTTAATAATGTGCATGCTGTCAGACTGAAGCCTTCAGTGACAAATGAGAACTCAACTTTCTTGTTCTGCTTTCACCTGCAGCGTCGCCCAATCTTGTTTCACCTGTACAGGTAAAGACTCAGATGTGTCACCGGCAGAAATAGTGACGTTACAGTTTCAGGGATTTTGTTTAACTGCAGGAGGAGATCTCATTTAAACTGGCATTAAAAGACATGCTTGTGTTTTTAGAAAGCCTTTTTATGATAAATGCAATCCAACAATACTGTATATTGTGGCATATAAGGTATTAAATAACTTTCATAGCCTAATTATGCATCATAAATTCTGAACAGAAACAAGACAATTCATATTACATTTGCACCATTTTCTTAAAAAAGTAAATGTATCACACTAGTTTCACTTCAACACTCTTTGGAAACTTTGGAAACTGTGTTTAACAAGTAACTGGCGCCACCATCTGCTCCATTAACATTAAACAGATAGACGTATGATGTAGAATTATAAAGAAAGATGGCAAGAAAACCCGTATGCTTTAAAACAAACTTATTTTCCTAAAGATTTTTGTTCGAAATAGACAATATGGATCGTTCCTTTAAGTAAAAGCATTGCACTTACTGAAGATGATTCTGACAATTTGCATAATCTAATACGCGTAAAAATAAATAATAATAATAAATAAATGATAAAAATAATTATATAAAATAATAATAATAAATTACAACTTAATATGTGTATTTTCAATACATCCTAATGAATTCTCAGGTAATGAAAGCCATTGGAATACAGTATTTCGACGTCAACCAGCTCGCTCCTAGCAGCCAATCCCGTGCCCTGCTCGCCGTGCGTTTCAAACGCGTCAGCCAATCAGAGCGAACCAGCAGGAATACGCTCACGCCATTGGTTCGCAACGTCAATCCGGGCTCCGTCGTAAAGCCAGTTTAGTAGCCGAAAGGTACCAAGATGGCGGAGGTAAGTTGGAAAATAGGGGGAAGGCGTCATATTTTGGTCGTTAATTTCTCTTGCCACAATCTATTAGTTTGGAATTTCTATATCTGATTATATGTAATAATGTCTTATCTTTGGATAAAGGCTGGTTTTGTGGAGATACAAACGGTTTTGGCCGTCATAACGAGTGTTTAAAACGTCGATAGGGCCTCTTTTAGCGTCGAGCGTTCCGATATTTGGCGTCAGATCTCACTGAGCCGCTAAAGCCTCCGCGAGCGTCGAGCGCGCCGCGATGGTTAGTTAGTCGTGAGGCAGGTAGTTTATTTTATTTCGCCATTTTTCATATTTTTACTTCTCTGTTATTGTCGTTTTTTCGACTGAATACTGTGTGGTTACAGGGTGATTTCTTTTTCATTGCTGCAGTAACGTTACCGGATTGATGCTGTGAAGTGACGACATCAAACCATTTATTTATTTTTTTTTTTAAAATAAAACATGTATTATTTTATAATTCCTCATGGCTGTATTTTGTTTAAGAGACTCGGGACCTCTGAATAAATACTAAATATTGCTTTGACTTGTTAGTGACCCTCACAAACTGCTTCTGTTGTATATTCAGTGTATCATTTTCAAATATAAATTATGTTAATAAAACATACAAATTTTGAGTCATTTCTTTCTTTTTTTTTAATGAAAAATATTTGTGCATTTAAATATTTTTATAGTCGGTGACAGTTTTAGTTGATTTAATTCTAATTCAATTTAATTAACGTTCATTGGACTGTCATGGGTGCGAAACATATTATTAATATACAAGTTACGATTCATACTCTTGTTACTTACAAATAACTACTATGATAACAGTACTTTAAAGTGAGCTTTATTACAGTAAAACTGTGGTGATATTATTAGCTGTCACTCTCATCAAAACAAAAAACTTAACAAAATGACTAAGACTTTGAAAACTTATTACACATTTTAAAATGTATCCCATAGTTTTGCAAACATAACAATTATAGCCTGTGGAAATTATGGTTAACCACCATTCTTCATTATACTGTAAATTCCTTAAACATCTCATGTATTTTTTCCTTTTGCAATTTCAGGCTTCCTTGGGAAGTACAAGCCCAGGTAAATTTTCCTCTGAATTTATTTGATAATGTCTATTTGATAAAATTATATATATATATATATATGAATGCACATAAATTACATATGCGAGCGTGTGTATATATATTAGTATGTTTGTAATGTACATAATAAATATAATTTAATACTACATTAAATATATAAATTATCCATAAATAAATATATATATATATATATAATATAATTTTTATTTTTTTAATTTATTTTTTTATTTGATCTTTTCAGTTGGCTCTTTGTCATCGGAAGATCACGATTTTGACCCGACGGCAGAAATGCTGGTGCACGATTTTGATGATGAGCGTACGCTAGAGGAAGAGGAGATGAGGGAGGGCGAGTCAAGCGGGAGCTCGGAAATCGATGATCTGGAGAAGGTTTGCCTTGTTTTTTTGTTTTTTTTTGTCCACCACACATGTCAATTTCATTTGGGGACTGTGATTATTTTATAGTGTGGCTAATAACAAATATGACCAGGCTGACATTATCAAAACAAAAATTGTGTACATTATCAGTGTATTACCGTATTGACCCGAATATAAGACGACCCCCCTTTTTCCAGATGTACCTTTTGGAAAAAGGCTTTTTGAAAACCAAATATTTTTCTCTCTCTCTGTAAAACACATTTTTTCTTAAATTATTTTCATATTGCATATTTTTCCTATTTTGATTTTTGTTTTAAAAAGCATGGTAAATACTGGTAAAATGTACCAACAATGACATTGAAAAATATACACTTTTTGATATACCATAAAAATAACAGGTAGCCCATATGAATTATATAACATTCAGGCTATCCATCTCATAGTAGCCTACCAAAATTTTATTAACAATAGAAGTGAATTCTTATTGTAGTCTTCAAATCTGGGTACTGTCTTCTGTTTTAAAATCACTTACAGAGGAAGTTTAGTCCCATCAGGCTAACATGACAGTCACGACTCATGCAGCTGTAAGCTTTTTTTTCTTCTTTTGTTTTCACTCGCGATCTTTACGAAACACATTACATTACATATTTCATGGCACACTCGTTTTAAGCGTTTGGCGCCACCTATTGTTGTGGTTGTATTAT
This sequence comes from Onychostoma macrolepis, assembly GCF_012432095.1. Classification (NCBI taxonomy): domain Eukaryota; kingdom Metazoa; phylum Chordata; class Actinopteri; order Cypriniformes; family Cyprinidae; genus Onychostoma; species Onychostoma macrolepis. The sequence continues at coordinate 22,155,037 of NC_081164.1, read as the reverse complement.
TGACATGTCAAAGTCTAGACCCTGAATATAAGACTACCGCGTTTTTTCAGATGTATTTCCAAGAAAAAAAACATTGTCTTATATTCGGTCAATATGGTGATATTGGTTAATATTATCCAGCACTGATGACATCGCACATATTGTGCGTCTGTAGTTTTCTGAATTGTCTGCAGTGATAAACCGTTGATTTAAACATCTGTCTCACAGGAGGGGAGCATGCCGTTGGAAGAGCTGCTGGCGTTGTACAGATATGAAGCTGCAGACAGTACTGTCGGAGGGTCGAGTGCGGACAGTTCATCTGTAGAGCTGACCGATGAGCTGCCCGATATGACGTTAGATAAAGTAAGTCACTAAAGTATAGATGGTTTTAACAAGATCTTCAGATTTATTGTTTTTTTTTGGATGACTGGCTTCTTCAAATACACACAGTCAGTCAAATTTGGAATAATTACGATTTGTTTACAAAGTGTTTTGAAAGAAGTCTCTTCTGTTCACCAAGGCTGCATTTGTTTGATCGAAAATAGTAAAAACAGTAGTATTGTACAATATTATTACAATTTATGATAACTGTTTTCTGTTTGAATGTAAATTAAATGTAACTTATTCCTGTGATCAAAGCTGATTTCAGCATCATTGCTCCAGACTTCAGTGTCATACGATCCTTCAGAAATGATTCTAATATGTTGATTTGCTGCTCAAGAAACATTTATTATTATTATCAGTGTTGAAAAATGTTGTGCTGCCCAATTTTTTTGTGGAAACCATGATACTTTTTATTTTTCAGGATTCTTTGAATAGAAAGTTCAAAAGAACAGCATTTATTTGAAATAGAAATCTATAGTAACTTTGTCTTTACTGTCACTTTTAACTTATTTAATTCATCCTTGCATAATAAAAGTTCGTAATTAAAAAAAAAAAAAAAAGTACTTGCCCCAAACTTTTGAATGGTAATGTATCACGGTGTCCACAAAATTTGAAGCAGCACAACTGTTTTCAACATTGATAATAATCAGAAATGTTTCTTGAGCAGCAAATCAGCATTTTCTTTCAAAAACATAAATTCGTGATTATTCCAAACTTTTGACCTGTTGAGTTTGTACATATATAATTTTACTGTTCATTGACATTGTTACATGTCATCTTTTCTTGTAACAGGAGGAAATCGCTAAAGATCTGCTCTCTGGAGACGATGAAGAAACACAATCTTCTGCCGATGACCTCACACCGTCTGTGACGTCACACGAAACCAATGATTTCTTCCCCAGGACTCTTCGCTGTAAGCACATAGACGTTGTTTACCTTTGCTATCACTTACAAATGTGCAGTCTGTCCTCCAGTTTCCATTACGTGTCTGATTTTTTTTTTTTTTGTAGCGCTCAATTCTGTCATTTGTTTTCCAGCGAATGCAGTTTACGATGGAGATAAAGAATCTGAGGGTGAGGATGATGGTTTGAGTCCTGAAGACTCTCGCAAGGTGAGGATGATAACTTATTAGATGTTTTTTCTATAGGCTAGGCTTTGTTATTGTAGTCTAGAGTCAGATATAATAGATTATTTAGTCTTATTCAAAGTTTGAGATTAAAAGGGGTTGTTTCCTATCATTTATGTATGTCGGACAAAGCTCAATTAACATATATTATATTAATTTGTGTTTTCACAGGAGATCATGGTGGGATCTGAATATCAGGCAGAAATTCCTGCTCTCACCTGTTATAATGACCATGAAAAAGGTGAGTCTTCGATATTTAAATGGAGTGAGTGCAGATTTGAGTCAGTGTTTACATGATTCAGATGCCACCAATGTTAAATACAACATGAAATGGTGTAAACATTGTTTACATGTGTCTCTTAGTGAAAAATAATGTAGGGTGAGACTTGAGTTTATTCATTGGGATTTGATATGCTGAAAAATGTCATTGAAATAATTTTTCACCATCTGCACAGTTTTCATGCAAGCAGAAAATCTGTTTTTTGGAGATGTAGAAAAGCATTTTGATGCAGGTTTTCCTTGAATGTGTTTTTCAGTTTACGCAGAGGAAGATCAGCTGCTTTGGCAGCCGGATATCTTACTCGAGTCAAAAGTCAAAAGCTTCTTGCAGGACGCTCTGAGTGCGGATGGAAAGTTGAACGGAGATGGCAAATGTTCTCTGGTCAAAGACAACGAGCAGGTGAAGATCACAGATCTGTAGTTTTACACAAAACGAACACATTAGTTACACCTGATGGGCTGTTAACTGTCCACTTAATAGATTTGGTAACACTTTACAATAAGGTGTAACATTTTTTAACATGTTAATGTATTATCTAATGTTAACAAACACAACTTGAGATTTTAATAATGCATTAGTAAATACTGAAATTAACATTAACTAAGGTTAATAAATACTGTAGAAGTATTGTTCATTCTTAGTTCATGTTAACTAATGAACCTTATTGTAAAGTGTTACCAAAGATTTGACCGAACACTTCGACACTCATAGTGCTGTTATTAATAACACTTAACCCTGTAAAGTCAGAATTTTTTTTAATGAACAGTTTATTGAAAATGTACTCAAATTCTAAAAAAAAAAAAAAATGGCATGTGTTTTTTGAGGCATCAGACTTTTATGGCTCATATAGTCTGATATAGTGAGAATATGGAGGGGAAAAACAGCTGAGTTTTATTAAGAGGCCCAAACTGAGCAAAAATAGGCAATTTGGTGCAGATTCTTATTTTTAAATGGCCAAAAAGTGATGAAATTCTGATGCTTGTAATGTAAATCAATGAGATCTAGGTAAATCCATGAGAACAGTATAGCAGATACTTACATAAAATGATATCAATATCACTCTATATCTCCAATAATATGTCTTAGTAAGATGAGATTGAAATGATCCAAACATATAATGCAATGCAATCCAATGCTGTTTGAGAGATGAAGAAATAATCGCTACTCAGAAGATGTGAGATATTTTGGAGGCTTGGGAAGATCATTCCTCCGCTGAGGAACAGTGAAAGTAAAGCTTCTGGAAACAAACGTTCTTACATTCACTTGATAAGAATCAGTATTTCAAGATTTGACAGCAAAAAGACATGTGACGCACGAGTTGAAGGTGGACGTTTGTACGATTACAGTAAAACAGCTTTTACTTGTTAAAAAACCATCAATCAGATGACAAAATGTGATTGGATGGGAGATTGTGTGCAACAGGTTTAACAGCAAAGTTTTGCTCATGTTGATCATTTAGAGACCTTAGAAAATGTTCAGTAGGTTTTTTAGGGTTAACTAACCTGTTTGTTTTCTCCAGGCTTTATATGAGCTTTTAAAGTGTAACTACAACGTCCAGGAAGCTCTTGAACGGTATCGCAGCAACGACAAATCCTCAAAGGGTAAGTGGAAATATTGGCGTAGTTCTGCTTGTTTTGTTATAGTAGGCTTGTTGAACTGAGTGTTGAAAAATAATTTTGTGTAAATGTTATTTAGACGAGATGCTCCCGTGGTCTGAAGAGGAATGTCGGAATTTTGAACATGCTCTTCTGTTGTACGAGAAGAATTTCCACCTCATCCAGAAACACAAAGTAAGATGCCGTCTTTTCTCCTGCATTTTTGATCCTAAACACTGTTGTCTTAGATATTTAAATGCAGTTTTGAGTCAGTATTTACATAATTCAGATATCATTCATGTTAAATACAACATGAAATTCCAGTACCATATGCTTTTCTATGGCAAATAATGTAGGGTTGGTCTTTATTTTTTCCATTTGGATTTGATCAGTTTAAAAAAAATGTCAGTCTATAATGTCATTGAAATGATTTTCCAGAGTGTCTTTATGCAAGCAGAAACATTGTTTTGTATCATATTGCTCCAATAATGCTTGATTATTAAGTTGCATGTAACTTTTCTTCCAAGGTCAACACACGAACGGTGGCAGAATGTGTTGCGTTTTACTACATGTGGAAGAAGTCCGAGCGATTCGACTTTTTCGTCCAGCAAAACCGATTCGGGAAGAAGAAGTTCAGCAGTTATCCTGGCGTTACGTGAGTTTCGTAATGATCTTCTGTTGAGTGGATGTTAAAATGTTCAGTGTGAATAGGGTTGGGTATCGTTTGACTTTTATCTATTCCGATTCTTATCTATCCCCAGTTTCGATTCCAGTGTGGTTTAAAAAACTGTAGTCAAACATTTAGATATCTATTTATTCTGTCTCTTTTTTAAAGCATTTAATTGCTGTTGAATATTATGATTATATCTTGTGTGCAAGATAGAGCTGCATGAATCTGGATAAATTGAGACTTTTTTTTTTTTAAATGGAGGATATAGTTCTCTCACAATTCTGAAGAATAATAAATATTAGACAACTAAACAAAATCTCATGGAATTTATGAATGGAATGATTCAGTGATTCACTTAAGATTTACTTGTTTCATTACTGGGTGAATCAGTGGTTTTGAATGAATCTCTTGAATGAATGCTACATTTTTAACAGCCCCTATTCACCACCCAAAAAAAAAGATGTGCGCACAGGAATTGATAGGTGGAATTGAAATTTTAATCTTATAACAAGTATCCGATTCTGGAATTGGAATTGATTTTTCAATTCCCAACCCTGAACTTGATACAAAGTATTAGATGTTTTTCTTAGTGAGCCTAGCCCAGTTCTCCTGAGCTTTGAAGGCTGATTTCCTCTGCAGGGATCTGATGGACCGGTTGGTGGATGAGGCCGAGGGTTTGGTGGATGGATCTGCTTCTGTGTGTTCCAGCAGCAGCGGCAGGATAGAGCCTCCAACCGAACAACAGCTCAACCTGCTCAACTCCATCACAGCCAGTGACCTCTCCGGTACGTTACTAAAGGTTTTTACACAGGCTTTTACTTCATTACTGTTTTAATTCTTTGAAGTCAGACTATTAATGTATAAGGCAATAAGCCATGGTATTACAGTAATGCTTAGTGTGATAATAGGGACCTTAAACTTTAGTAAAGTGACTGTAATGAACTGCTTGTAGTGGCTTATTGATTTTATACATAACTGTTTATTTCTTTTGATTATTAAAAAAACTAATATATTTAATATAAATTATTTTTATATATACATTAAATATTATAATATGTAATCAAAAGTAATTACAACTATGTAATTTCTTTTGAATAAGTATTGTAAAAAAAAAAACAATCAGCTCACATTAATTTGGGGGTCAAGGTTTTTTTTTTTTTTTTGGAAAGTAATTAATATTTTTATTGATCCAGGATACATTAAACTGATCAAAAGTACCAGCAAATACATTTTTGTTTCAAATAAATGCTGTTCTTTTGAACTATTTCTGTTTATTATAGAATCCCGAAAAAGTATCATGGTTTCCACAAAAATATGAAGCAGCACAACTCTTTTCAACATTGATAATGATAATAAATATTTCTTGAGCAGCAAATCAGCATATTAGAATGATTTCTGAAGGATCATGTGACACTGAAGACTGGAGTAATGATACTGAAAATTCACAGATAAAATAAATGACATTTTACAACATATTCACATGGTAAACAGTTATTTTAAATTGTAGTAATATTTACCATTTTTCCCTGTATTTTTGCACAAAAATGGTGAGTAGACGAGGAGTCTAACTTTTACCTCTTCCTGCAGCGCTGACTAGCACGGTGGCGTCGGTGTGTAACCCCGCAGACGTGAGCTGTCTAGACTCCTACAACTTCTCCTCGCTAGACGGGCTGCACCGCGGACCCCTGAGCCACGAAGAGCCACTCAACTACTCCAGCAACGGAGACGGAGACTGCCTCAACCTGCTGGAAACCGGCTTCTATCACTCGGACCTCGGCCAGATCAATGTGTGCGGCGAGGACTGCGAGCGGCCCCCGGCCAAGCGGCTGAAGATGGGCCTGTCGGAACCCTTCATAAACGACAACAGGAGCATGGGTGTGGATTTCGAGGGCCGCACGCACCACATCACAAGTGCCAAAATGGCGGTTTCAGTCAGTGACTTCGGCGAGGCGGGCAGCTACATGGGAGCGCACACACTACATCAGCACACGGCGCTACAGTCGGAGTAACACGAGCGCGCCAACTCTCACGGGACTAGCTGCAATCCAACATGTACATATTCCTGCGCATATTTGCTTTATTTCGTTTTCCTGATTATATACGTGTGTATATATGTACAGATTGATTCTTTTTAGATCTTTTTTTTTTTTTTTTACTATGACATCAGTGATGTCTAATTGTACAGACCTAAATCTTGATTTCTCAAGAGTTAATACAGCCATTTATTTTCCAGTCTTGAATTTTTGGAAGTGTCATAAACGTGTCTACGTCCGAATACTGTGGAAAACTGAACTGGCATACTTGGGCCGAGGGCAAGGGGTTTTTCTAAGCCATGACGACTGGCTGTGAGCTCAGCCTCTCCTGTGGTTCCCATCAGTGTTTACTCAGCTCAGCCTTCGTCTGAACGGCATTTACGACCACTTTGTTTCGTTTCGCACCATTTTGAGCACAAGAACCCAGAAGTTCAGCCCTGGGAGATTTTCTGCTATGTTGGCGGACTGCAAAAACAAGCCTACGAACAATTGAAAGTGGTTCTAGCAAATATATAGGCCCTAAATACAATAGAGGTATTACGACATGTGTGTGGTTTTAAAAAACAAAAACAAAAAAAATTTCTACTTCTACGCATATTTATTAGTGTTCCTCTTGCTTTAGCAGTTGGCGTTTGGCGTATTTATTGCAATGAAGACCATTGGACTGCATCATGGTCGTTTTTGTTTCCCGAAATGGTTGTGATATACTGGCACATGTTTGTTTTTGTTTTTTTGTTTGTTTTTATTTGTTTGTTTCGATATTTCCAGATCACTATTTATTGAAAAACCGTTTTGCAGGGATTCCTCGCCGCGGGAACAGAACCGGTCCGCAGTTTTACCCGTCTGTTCCCTTCAGTGACCGATTATGCAACGTTGTAAATGATTTTTCTGTTCATCACTGCCCGGCACGGCGTTCGTTTGCTGCAAGCACTGACCTGACGTTTATCTATGCATCGAGAATCGCTTACAGATGAAACGGATCATTTCGGACCTCGTTTGCTCTTTTTTCCAGCTTTTCTGAGTTGTACTTTACATGCTCTCGTATGGCAATAATTTGTAAATATGTACAGATACCTGACATACCTTCCTGTTTTTTGTTTTTTTCTTCCTCGGCAAACAGACTTCAACTTGAAGACTTGCTTTTGAGTCTGCTTATGCCACAAGAATGCCTTCTCAACTTCCTTTACCGTTCGTTCTACGCTTTTCCTCATAAGAGATTTGCTTAAGAAGAGAGTTATTTATTTATTTATTCACTCAACTGCAAGTGGGTGTAGTGTGTTAGCGTTCTGTATACGAGTGAAATATGGCGTCCTCCTCTCCGCTGGAGATGAAGGGCCACCATCGTCTTCACAGGAAGTAGCGGCGCTAGCTGAATGTACAGTATTATCGCATCTTAGGGATTTACTGAACTCGAATGTCTCTCGGTTAAGGCAGAAGCCCGGTTTGCAGTGTTGCCTTAACCCTCATTCAAAACTTGCATGTTGCATCGACCTGGAAACGCTTGGGAGGGTGATCTATTGGACGGCTCGTGCTGTGTCTGTAAAATCGTGTTTCCTCGTACCTGCGGCCAGAATCCTCCTTATTATTATTATTATTATTATTATTTTTTGTCTTGACATACTTGAAGGATGTGTATTGGTCGATTTAAATACAATATTCTCCAATTCAGTCCTGTAGGTTGTGCAATTCATTTCTTCTGCCCTCCAAGAATCGAAAAGAGCTTTAGGAAATTGTGTTGGTGCAGTAATTTATGTCCAAAGTTTGTATAAAAAAAAAAAAGTTAATGGCTTAAAATTGAAATTGTAATGTAGTAATGGTTGTCTGCTTCCAGGGAAAAAAATGTACATTGAAAAACCTTCCCTTATCTTTGGAATGTTTTATGCTTTAATTTGTTTCATATTCAATCGGTTTTCATTCACTTTTATGCTTTTTGGAGGGGGGAAAGTTGCTAGGTATAGTTCAGTTTTTCGACAAATTTTGATGTAATACAATTATAGTGTTAAATAGACAATCAAACGGCGATTAATATTGGAAAAGGAAATTTTATCATTCTTAATGTTTGTACATAGACACTGTTCTTGTTTCGTTGGTTTTATTTTGTATTTTATGTTGTACTTAACTGGCAAACCGTTCCAGAAATAAAGTTCTGGAGATATAACAGTGTTGATGAGTTTATCCAAATACTTGATCAAATTTGATGCCTCTGGATGTTTATTTGCAGTAATAATGCGTCATATAGGGCACAGTTTAATTATCTGATAAAAAAGTTTGATTTACCTTCCTCCTCTTAAACTTCTTTTCATAAACTTGTGATATGCTAATTTTATGGAAAGCGGAACAGATAAGTAAACGTCTCAGGAAAACTTTAGTTTTCAAAGCAGATTTTCTTTTACAGAAACACATCAGAACTTACTAAGTATTTGACTTTGAGTTGAGACACTACGGGTAAAATATTAAAGGAATAGTTCAGGAATTAAAGGAATAGAAATGTCTTTCCATCACTTGCTCAGCAATGGATCCTCTGCAGTGAATGGGTGCCGTCAGAATGAGAACGGTTTATAAAAACATCACAATAATCCACACCACTCCAGTCCATCATTTAACATCTTGAGAAGACAAAAGCTGTGTGTTTGTAAGAAACAAATCCTTCATTAGGATGTTTAATGTTGTTTCTGGCTAAAATATGAGTCCATTATAATGCTTCCTCCAGTGAAAAAGTCCATCAGCTGTTGTCCTCACATTAAAATTCACCCACATATTTGTTTAGAGCTGTTTTAGCTTGTAAACGGTGCTAATCTGTGCAGATTTCTCCCCTGATTCAGACCAGATGACTGAGGGTGAGGATATTTTTGGGTAAACTATTCCTTTAAATCTATGAAGTGTTAACAACTGTGACCTGTGCTGGCAAAATGAAACACAATGAGAAAACATTTCAGAAAGACCTTCAAACGCATGTATGATTTGTTGGAATTGGATGAAAAATGACTGAGCTACACTTGCTTGAAGTCGACAAAGTCAGCAAAGATCATTTTGAGAAAAATCGAGTTTCATCAAAAATATCTTAATTTGTGGTTTGAAGATGAACGAAGATCTTACTGGTTTGGAACGACATGAGGGTGAGTAATTAATGACAGAATTTTCATTTTTGGGTGAACTATCCCTTTAAGACAAATTCCTTTATGTTTCTTATGCACTAAATGCTCAAATTAAATGCTAAGAAAAGAACTATTAGGCTGGAAACCAACACAATTTTTAGCATGTTTTCACACCCCGCTTCGCTTTAGAAAATAATTTATTTCAAGTTTTATATGTACAATACAAACAAACTAATAAAAAAATAAAATAAACTACTTAATGCACAATTGTGTAGTAGTTGGAGAAGAGCTCTTCACCACAATTAATATCTCTCAGTGACACGAGAACTACGCAGCGCAAAGGTCTGAAATAGAAACAGAAAGATGACATAAGAAAATTTCAGTAATAATGTCCTAATAATAATAATGGCATATGAAATCTTGCCTTTGAGTATCAGCTCTGTACTTGACATTAGGCAGGAACTGACGGAGCTCAAGAGGAAACCCATCCGGCACGTCGTATTCTTGATAGCAGACATTCGCAGCTTTTTCTGTGGAGGACAAGACACTTAATGGTCTTATGCTTTCCTTTATAACTGTGGACGGTACAAACTGTAATCAAACCGACTGACCGTTAGAGCAGTTGTTGACGTACTGTCCCACTGCGAGAGGGTTGACGGGGTCAGAGGTCAGCCAGGAGCAGTCACTCAGAAGGAAGGGGCCGAGTCTGTCCCGTCCGCTACACGATCTGTGTTCATCAGTCAAGACGTTTGATTTGTGTCTGTGTGTTCTGCGCTTCATAATGCTGAATGCTCTGAATGCTGCTGCTCACCGGTACACTGTCTTAGAGATCGCTCTGTCGTTGCCGTCGATCAAAACACCATCGATGCATCTAAATACAAACGGATTTCTGATCGACTGGAAGAAGATGGGCTCATCCGCCTGATAGATGGTTCCTGTGAAAGGAGAACATCACGACAGCATTCTTACAATCAAACAGAAGAGTGCAAGTAACATTAATATCGATGACAGACATAAGTCAATTAAAAGATTATTAATAACTAAGCAAAACTACAGGACAGTAGTAACAACCTGACTTTCATTATTATGAAGTTGCATGAGATGTACACATAATTTCATAGAAATTATTTGAAAAGAAAACAATCGTGCATTAATTAAGTTTTTAAAACACTGACAGTGTGAAGCAAATTAAATAAAAATAATAATAATTATGTATAGTAATATTTATAATTAATAATAATTATCTATTAAAATGAATAATAATAATTATTATTATTAATTATCAAAACAATATATTATTTAATAACAATGAACATTTATGATAATGTAATGTAATATTATTTATTACAATATTAATATATCATTTAATATTAATAAGTATCTATTAAAATAACAATAATTAAATATTATTTATTATATATTAATAATAAAATAATGAATTCATATTATGAAAAATTATTTATTATGCAACTACTAAAGTCATCAATACAGTTGTAAAACATTAATAATATGAATCATATTAAACAATTATTACTTTTACTACTAATAATTGTTATTCTTAGTGGTAGTAACATTAATAATAATCATTTGTAATAATGTCATATTTGTAATAATATTCATAATGTTAATATAGTATTTAATAATATTAATTATTATTATCATTATCTTAAAATAAAATAGTAATTAAATATTATTTATAATTTATGTAAGATGACTGAAATCAATCTAAACTGAAGTGTTGCAGAGACACATGACGTCATAAAGGATAACTGGATACATTATTTTATCACAAATATGAAATTGCATAAGAAATGTATGCATAAAATGTCTAAAATTGTTTGAAACGAGAAATGTTGCATTAATCACTATTACAAATATTGTCAGTTTTAGTTTTTTTATTCAGTTATATAGTTTTGAAACAGTAATACGAATTGTATTAAATAATAATAATAATAACACTTATGTACATTTACATTTAGTCATTTAGCAGATGCTTTTATCCAAAGCGACTTATAAATGAGGACAATAGAAGCAATCAAAATCAACAAAAGAGCAATGATATAACAAGTCTCAGTTAGCCTAATGCAGAACACACAGCAAGGTTTTTTATTTTACATACATATATATATACAGTGGGTACGGAAAGTATTCAGACCCCTTAAATTTTTCACTCTTTGTTATATTGCAGCCATTTGCTAAAATCATTTAAGTTCATTTTTTTCCTCATTAATGTACACACAGCACCCCATATTGACAGAAAAACACAGAATTGTTGACATTTTTGCAGATTTATTAAAAAAGAAAAACTGAAATATCACATGGTCCTAAGTATTCAGACCCTTTGCTGTGACACTCATATATTTAACTCAGGTGCTGTCCATTTCTTCTGATCATCCTTGAGATGGTTCTACACCTTCATTTGAGTCCAGCTGTGTTTGATTATACTGATTGGACTTGATTAGGAAAGCCACACACCTGTCTATATAAGACCTTACAGCTCACAGTGCATGTCAGAGCAAATGAGAATCATGAGGTCAAAGGAACTGCCTGAAGAGCTCAGAGACAGAATTGTGGCAAGGCACAGATCTGGCCAAGGTTACAAAAAATGTCTGCTGCACTTAAGGTTCCTAAGAGCACAGTGGCCTCCATAATCCTTAAATGGAAGGCGTTTGGGACGACCAGAACCCTTCCTAGAGCTGGCCGTCCGGCCAAACTGAGCTATCGGGGAGAAGAGCCTTGGTGAGAGAGGTAAAGAAGAACCCAAAGATCACTGTGGCTGAGCTCCAGAGATGCAGTCGGAGATGGGAGAAAGTTGTAGAAAGTCAACCATCACTGCAGCCCTCCACCAGTCGGGGCTTTATGGCAGAGTGGCCCGGCGGAAGCCTCTCCTCAGTGCAAGACACATGAAAGCCCGCATGGAGTTTGCTAAAAACACCTGAATAAGATTCTCTGGTCTGATGAGACCAAGATAGAACTTTGGCCTTAATTCTAAGCGGTATGTGTGGAGAAAACCAGGCACTGCTCATCACCTGTCCAATACAGTCCCAACAGTGAAGCATGGTGGTGGCAGCATCATGCTGTGGGGTGTTTTTCAGCTGCAGGGACAGGACGACTGGTTGCAATCGAGGGAAAGATGAATGCGGGCAAGTACAGGGATATCCTGGACGAAAACCTTCTCCAGAGTGCTCAGGACCTCAGACTGGGCGAAGGTTTACCTTCCAACAAGACAATGACCCTAAGCACACAGCTAAAATAACGAAGGAGTGGCTTCACAACAACTCCGTGACTGTTCTTGAATGGCCCAGCCAGAGCCCTGACTTAAACCCAATTGAGCATCTCTGGAGAGACCTAAAATGGCTGTCCTGCGTTTACCATCAACCTGACAGAACTGGAGAGGATCTGCAAGGAGGAATGGCAGAGGATCCCCAAATCCAGGTGTGAAAAACTTGTTGCATCTTTCCCAAAAGACTCATGGCTGTATTAGATCAAAGGGTGCTTCTACTAAATACTGAGCAAAGGGTCTGAATACTTAGGACCATGTGATATTTCAGTTTTCTTTAATAAATCTGCAAAATGTCAACAATTCTGTTTTTCTGTCAATATGGGGTGCTGTGTGTACATTGAGGGAAAAAAATGAACTTAAATGATTTTAGCAATCCGTACCCACTGTGTGTGTGTATATATATATATATATATATATATATATATACAGTGAGGAAAATAAGTATTTGAACACCCTGCTATTTTGCAAGTTCTCCCACTTAGAAATCATGGAGGGTCTGAAATTGTCATCGTAGGTGCATGTCCACTGTGAGAGACATAATCTAAAAAAAAATCCAGAAATCACAATGTATGATTTTTTTAACTATTTATTTGTATGATACAGCTGCAAATAAGTATTTGAACACCTGAGAAAATCAATGTTAATATTTGGTACAGTAGCCATTGTTTGCAATTACAGAGGTCAAACGTTTCCTGTAGTTTTTCACCAGGTTTGCACACACTGCAGGAGGGATTTTGGCCCACTCCTCCACACAGATCTTCTCTAGATCAGTCAGGTTTCTGGCTTTGAGCTCCCTCCAAAGATTCTCTATTGGGTTTAGGTCTGGAGACTGGCTAGGCCACGCCAGAACCTTGATATGCTTCTTACAGAGCCACTCCTTGGTTATCCTGGCTGTGTGCTTCGGGTCATTGTCATGTTGGAAGACCCAGCCTCGACCCATCTTCAATGCTCTAACTGAGGGAAGGAGGTTGTTCCCCAAAATCTCGCAATACAGTCGCCCTGTCCCATGTGCAGAAAAACACCCCCAAAGCATGATGCTACCACCCCCATGCTTCACAGTAGGGATGGTGTTCTTGGGATGGTACTCATCATTCTTCTTCCTCCAAACACGTTTAGTGGAATTATGACCAAAAAGTTCTATTTTGGTCTCATCTGACCACATGACTTTCTCCCATGACTCCTCTGGATCATCCAAATGGTCATTGGCAAACTTAAGTCGGGCCTGGACATGTGCTGGTTTAAGCAGGGGAACCTTCCGTGCCATGCATGATTTCAAACCATGACGCCTTAGTGTATTACCAACAGTAACCTTGGAAACGGTGGTCCCAGCTCTTTTCAGGTCATTGACCAGCTCCTCCGTGTAGTTCTGGGCTGATTTCTCACCTTTCTTAGGATCATTGAGACCCCACGAGGTGAGATCTTGCATGGAGCCCCAGTCCGAGGGAGATTGACAGTCATGTTTAGCTTCTTCCATTTTCTAATGATTGCTCCAACAGTGGACCTTTTTCACCAAGCTGCTTGGCAATTTCCCGTAGCCCTTTCCAGCCTTGTGGAGGTGTACAATTTTGTCTCTAGTGTCTTTGGACAGCTCTTTGGTCTTGGCCATGTTAGTAGTTGGATTCTTACTGATTGTATGGGGTGGACAGGTGTCTTTATGCAGCTAACGACCTCAAACAGGTGCATCTAATTTAGGATAATAAATGGAGTGGAGGTGGACATTTTAAAGGCAGACTAACAGGTCTTTGAGGGTCAGAATTCTAGCTGATAGACAGGTGTTCAAATACTTATTTGCAGCTGTATCATACAAATAAATAGTTAAAAATCATACATTGTGATTTCTGGATTTTTTTTTAGATTATGTCTCTCACAGTGGACATGCACCTACGATGACAATTTCAGACCCCTCCATGATTTCTAAGTGGGAGAACTTGCAAAATAGCAGGGTGTTCAAATACTTATTTTCCTCACTGTATGTGTGTGCTGTGAAACGATTAATCACATCAAAAATAAAAGTTTTTGTTTACATTATATATGTATGTGTATATTTATGTATATGTAAATACACACACATACAGTATATATTTTGAAAATATTTACGTTTATACATTTATATATTCTTATATATTTAATATATAAACATATTTTTCTAAAATATATACATGCATGTGTTTGTATTTATATATACACAGTACACACACATACGTTATGTAAACAAACTTATTTTGGATGCGATTCATCATTTGACAGCACTAATATATATGCATACACACAGAAAAAAAGTAGATAGAATAGAAAAAGAATATAGAAAGCTAGAAATGCAAGTGATAGAGAGTCAAGTGTTTTTTTTTTTGTTTTGTTTTTTCAAACAAATAGAGAGTGCTAGAGCTCGAGGGTCAAATAAAGTTGGAAGATATGTGTTTTTAGCCGTTTCTTGAAGATGGGTAAGGACACGGATTGAGTATTGAGTGTGTAATGTATTGTTTATGTTTTCAAGATGAACTGAATTGTTACAGTGACACGTGACGTCATAAAGTATACCTGGATACATCGCTACAATAGTTCCTTTCGGCGCGCGTCCCTGCGTCACAAACACTCCGTTTCCCGCGAACTGCAGCGAGCTGCGTCTCCGCGCGACACCGAAGCCCAGAGTGTTCAGCATCACTGCGCTGCGTTCATCAGGAACATTAGCGTCAAGATTGTGTGTGGATTGAGGGAGTTCGCGCTGATTCTTCAGGTCGTGTTTCAGTAGTTGCGTGAATAAACACAAGAGAGATCCGAGCACCTCCTCGTCCTGAAGTAACTTGTCTTGGGATCGATCCTTCACTTGACGAAGAGTTCTGGGAAAACAGAGGCACTCAACTCAGTAACTGAACAGAATCTGAAGCAGAGCACGGACTGAACTATAACGTTACCTCTCATTTTTCTGCAGATTTAGCGCTATCCAGGGGACAAATCTGTGCCTGTAGGATTTCCACCTGAGCGCAAAAGCTTTAAAAAGAGCTTTAATCATATTAATAATTTACATCAGAGCTGCATGTGCAGCCTGGATTTTTCAAACAGCTTTAACTCTCACGTTCCTGTCACTAGTGATTCGCGAATGTGAATCTTCTGGATGATTCGGTTGAATCGATTCGCAAAGCGCTTGTAAAACGCTCGACTCTTAGCGTGAACACTTTACATAATCAATATGATGTGTTCGGAAATATAGAGATAAACAGTGGCATTTAACTACTTATTTCTTCACTGCAAAAATAAGGCATTCAATTTCTCGCCGGGACTTCTGTGAACCGGTTCAATGAAACGAACCGACTCTGGAAATGAATCCGATTTCTCCACGCTATGCTACACTACCGCCACCTAGCGTTTAGGAGAGCGTTGCAACGATATGAGGGACTATTAACATAATAAATGTGAAAAATATTTGAACTCTCAAATGTCACGGTCCTTTATTCGACATGCTTTAGATGTAAACATGAATCTATCTAATTGCTTCTAATGTCCTCATTTGTAAGTCGCTTTGGATAAAAGCGTCTGCTAAATGACTAAATGTAAATCTGTCATTCGCTGCTCAGTGCTCTCTGTAACAATTTTTAATAATTATTATTATTAATAGACTATTGGAAAGCAGAAAAAAATCTGTACAATTTATAATATATGCAGTAAAGCTGTAAATGATTTACACACACACACACACATATGTGTGTGTGGTTTTTGTTAAATTTTTTTTATGCATAAGTGAACATTTATAATATTTTATACATTTTAATTTAAAAATTAAGTAATAATATTATACATTTAATATTATAAACACAAAATAATAGTTTTTAAAATAATATATTTTTTTTTTATTATGAATAATTATTTTGAAATATTCTAAACTGACCGCACTGTATTTTATGTATAATCATTTTTATTTCTAACTGTTCTAAATTAATTTTAAATAAATATTTTAATCATTTTAAACGTTTTTAAATTTCTGGTTTTATTGTTGTGATTATTATTATTATTTTTTTTATGATTATTTAACTTCCTTTTATGTAAAGCACTTTGAATTACCATTGTGTATGAAATGTGCTATATAAATAAACTTGCCTGGCCTTGCCTTGCCTAATTATTTTGAAACCGGGAAAAACCTCCTTTAAATATGCATAGTCTGAGACCAAACTGTATATACTGTAAACATTATTAATTAGACCCGTTTTCATATTAATCATGTCCTATGCAAAATGTTGCTATAATAATCGATCACAGTGACTTGCATCTGCTCGCTTTCTGATTGGAGGACAATACTGCGTACGGAGGAGAAGGCGTGCCCTCTGCGAAATCCGAAAATGTGATTGGACCGCCGTTAGTCCCGCCTCCATCGGTGTGTAATGCAGCAGCAGGGATGGACGCGCTGGTGAACCGCTCCACTGCGTCGCGTTCGGTTCTGCGTTCATAACTGTTAACGTACGGGATCCTCTTTGCGCGTTTGGTTAAAACAGACGCAGTTCATCGTTTGTTTACATCATAGGATCTCAAGCCAGCAGGATGGCATGCGGCGGCGGCAGGGGCTGCGTGGCACTCCGCGGCGCTCAGATCCGGGACCTGCTGGACGCCAAACACAACGTGCTGTTCGACTGCGACGGCGTCATCTGGAACGGAGAAACGGCCGTTACCGGAGCTCCGGAGGTGGTCAGTCTGCTCAAGCAGCGCGGCAAACGCGTGTTCTTCGTCACCAACAACTGCACCAGGCCGCGGGAGAACTACGTGCAGAAGTTCAGCCGCCTCGGCTTCGCGGACGTCGCGGAGGAGGAGATCTTCAGCTCGGCGTACTGCTCCGCCGCGTACCTGCGCGACGTGGCGCGGCTGCGGGGGAAGGTGTACGTGATCGGCTGCGGCGGGGTGATGAAGGAGCTGCGGGACGCCGGGGTGCCGGTGGCGGAGGAGGAGGACGCGGAGCCGGGCGCCAGCATCTACACCTGCCCGCTGGACCCGGATGTGAAGGCGGTGCTGGTGGGGTACGACGAGAACTTCACCTTCATGAAGCTCGCCAAAGCCTGCTGCTACCTGAGGAACTCTGAGTGCCTGTTCCTGGCCACTGACCCGGACCCCTGGCACCCGCTGAGAGGAGGCAGGGTCACCCCGGGTAAGTTAGGGCTGCTGACATGGATCAGGGAAGCTTTATGCATCATGTTATTAAAATTAAAATCAGAAGCAGAGAATGTGGAGGTCATGAACAGTGTTGGGGAGTAACTAGTTCGTTGCATGTTACTAAATTACGCAATTTATTTACAAAATAAATCTAACTGTAATCAGTTAGTTACTGAGAAAAATATGTAATTAAATTAGTTACTTATGAAAATGTTAACGAGGTTAACCACATAACAGATTTAGCTGATTTATTTCATAAATTGCAGCGACTGCTCTAAAATATGAGACACTAATGTGGACACATGATTGTTTGATAATTGTTTTATTTCCTATTTGGTTTTATGTATATGCTTTATTATTATTTTTTAAGATTAACTGTTTTTCCAAGGTTTTTCTAGATGCCAGTGTTTTCTGTCATAGCTAAGATTAGGTTTCGAAATCAGTATCATAGCTATTAAACTATTTCTTGTTATGGTTTTAAACCTGTATTTAACCTCAGAATGATCTCAAAGTAAAACGAAGTGCAAAAGTCTGATTTTATGGTGGCTGTGCTTTAAAATGTAATTATTATAATCTTAATTCAAGTGATTTTGAAAGTCTGATAGTAATCAGTGTTGAGTACTGTAAGGTTAACTCCGCCTGCTTTACATGTCTGAAAATGATTAACAGTTGAAAACATTTAGAAATGCAATCAAATGTAATCAGTTGCATTACTTTAATAAAGTAATTGAAATAGTTACACTACTTATTACATTTTAGATTGTGTAATCTATAACCCTTTACATTTCCAAAGTGACCTTCCCAACACTGGTCATGAAACATGTCCAGGTCACGTATCACCTCAAAATCAAAAGTGAAAGGCTGATATGGAGTGGTTATAGCCTGTGGTTTAAACTGAAGATTTGTTTTATGTGATAATGTGCTGCCATGGTTTGTTCCCAGATTATAGTTTTGGGTGTAATTATGCAAATGGAAATTTCTTCAAACAAAATATTGGGTTCCCACAGTCCTGGAAAACATTACAAATATGAACAATTGTTGAAATCTGTTCTGAAGGATTACATCTGTTCTCTCATTCGTTAAAGTCTGCAGCATGCATTTTCAATGACAATAATTAATTAAAATGACAAAGTTTTGGGTGTAAATGTTGTTAGTTGGCATTCAAATACACTATGCATATCATTTTCTTAAAGCTAAATTAAACCTTACAAATGTGGAAGTATCAAGTTATTTATTTATTTTTTTTTAAGAAAGAAAGTAAAGCCGATTTTAAGGACTTTTATGACTTTCTGTATTGACATCATTTTGATGTTAATTCAACACTTTTCTCCACTAAAACTCTCAAAATAAATAACAGAATGTTTAGTTATGATCAAATATTTTTATGCATTCTGGCTTTTAAAATCATGGTAACTATAAGCAGATTTTTTTTTGCAATAAGAAAATAAAGCCTAGTTTAGGATCATTAAGATTTTTCTGCATTCTGGCATCATTTTCATGACAATTTAACCTTTTTTTCCCCCAACAAAACTCTTATTGCTGTAATGCAAAATAAAAAAATTAAAAATAAATAAAATATAAATTATTTATAAATATATTTTCCTACATTCTGACTATTATTATTTTTCATGACAATTCAACACTTTGTTTCCGCCATTATAATCAACAAAGGCTTTTTTATTTATTTATTTTTTTAAATGGCAGTAATGAGAGTTTTGGGTGTAAATTTAAAATACACTATTCATATCATATCTTAAAGCAAAATAAAACTTTACAAATATGGAAGAATTAAGCTTTTTTTTTTTATGAGGGAAATAAAGCCTATTTGAAGGACTATTACAACTTTCTGCATTTTGACATACTTTTTATGTCAATTCAACATTTTCTCCACCAAAACTTTCATTGCTTGTAGAATGAAATAAATAAATAAATAGTTTGTTTATAATATAATATTTTCATGCATTATGGCTATTAAAATCGTGGCAACTATGAAAAATGAAAAATTAAATTATTTTTGGAAATAAGGGAATAAAGCCTATTTTAGGTTTGAGATTTTTCTGCATTCTTTTTAATGACAATCCAACAACACTCTTATTGCTGTAATGCAAACATTTAAAAATCTATATATATATATATATATATATATATATATTATATATAAATATAATATTTTTCTGCATTTGTGTTTAATATTCTTCTGCTTCATTTTCATGACAATTCAACAGTAGTAATTACAGCATTTTTCTTTCCCCCCCATTAAAATCAACATTAAAGGCATTTTTTAATGACAGTAATGAGAGTTTTGGCAAATCACAATGCAAATCATTGCTTAAAACATAAATTAATGTATGGTTCCCACATCATATAAACATTGTCCTATCGTTCATTCCAGTCCTGGAAAAGAATGTCGTCGTAAACTACTAGAAAGGGTCATGCAAAAAAACAGGGAAATGTATTGTTCAGAAAGTGTTTAAACCTGAAAATAACTTTGCTAGTTTTTATTTCTTCTGATTTTGATGTGAAATGTGACATGGACATGTTTTCAAGAGGTTTATTCTGTCTAAAATCTATCCAAAATTAATCAAATCCTCAAGCGTTTAAAGCTTTAGCTCTGCTGAGCTGTTATTTAGGCCTGTTGTTTGAGTGACTCTAGAAGCTGACTGTCAGAAACACATTGACTGATTCACAATGAGCTTCAGTGAATGAGGTTTGAACTCACTGTCAGAAGTGAGTGAACGCTCTGTGATTGATTGGTTCTGCCTTGCAACATTTGCGTGTGTTCAGATGAGCAGGAAAATACTTCTATCCTACACAATTATTCACTAACAAAGGTTATTCATCCAATTTAATGCATATTGTGTGCATTATTTTTTTGTTAAACAATCACTAGGGTTGGGTATCATTTGAATTTGATCAATTCCGATTCTGATTCTTATCGATTCCTAGTTTCGAATCCAATAAGATAAAAAGAAAAATCCAATATATAAAAAAATGAAATCAAAGCAAATGAGCAAAAATCTGCAGCCTACAAGAAGAACTTTTGCCTATGCTTTTTACAAAAATACCACAGCAAAAACAACTACACTAATATAAATTTCAAATATTAAAGTGTTAAAGACAAGTAAACAGTCAGTTATAAAATGGGAACAAACAAATCAATTAGCAATAACATAAATACAACTGATCTAAATTTCCGGTACTGAAACTGTAATTAAATGTTTAAAAACACTGCATAATTTCTTTTCATAATTAAAAAATAGATTAAAGTTATTAAACGCATTCAGTCAAGATCAGTGAATGATTTTCTTTTGTTATTTGATTGACATTAATTAGGCAGTGCGTTTATTAGGCTGCTGTCTCTTTAATACCGAACGCACACAGATCTAAAAATACTGTCCACGAGCGATTTCTTTCTCACCAGTTTACATTCACTTAAGACAAAAACGGCTGCGTTTATGATGATATACTGACAGTTTCGGCTCGGAAGTACCTTTTCTGCAGTGGAAAAGCCTGGAACTGTTCGAGAACGGACACAAACCGGGAACCTGCACCGAGACCGGTGCACCAAAGACTATAGCAGGGGTCTCCAACCTTATTTCATTCGGGAGCTACTTTTTAAAAATGAAATAATAATGAGAGCTTACCCATATTACACAATACTTAAATCTCTTAAATAATGTATCAATGCAAACTGTTATACACGGCATTGTTAGAATGTGCTGGAAATTTTTCAAAAGTACTGTTACACACACTGAAATCATTTTACCAAGTTTTATAACAAAGCCAACAAAAATGAGCAGCACTATGCACTTTTTGCTTGCATAAACAGTGAAATAAAAACATTAAAAACGATGACCGGATTTTAAACTAACAAAAAAATATTAATAACATGTTATCTACTGACATGTACTACATGTTTAAATAAAACTTTGACCATTTTTTAAAAATAAAATGATAACATTTCAGCCTTTTTATATATATATATATATATATATATATATATATATATATAAAAAGGATGAGTCTGAATGATAAATTTAATTTTATCTGCTCCATAAACAGTTCTACATAAGCTATGCATTCTAAAAATGGTAACACTTTACAATAAGGTGTCATTTGTTAACATTAATGTATTAACTAACATGAACAAACAATGAACAATGCATTTATTACACTATTTATTAATATTTGTTTGTTAATGAAAATAGTTGCTCATTGTTTATTCATGTTGCATTAACTAATGTTAACAAACACAACTTGTGATTTTAATAATGCATTAGTAAATGCTGAAATTAAATGCTGTAGAAGTATTGTTCATTCTTAGTTCATGTTTACTAATGTTAACTAATGAACCTTGTTGTAAAAAGTGTTACCCTAAAAATCTCAACACTTCTGATAAGGTAGCCTATTTTCCATCGACCGGTTAAGATTTACAACAAAAATTTGGTAGACAGACTGAATGAATTTTTAAATCCACTGTTTGACAGCAGGTGGCGCTTATGAGCAGCAGAACAGAGCTGTTTCCACGGTAACCTCTGTGTAAACAAAGCTGCTGCTGCGCTTCTAAACACTGCTTTGTTATGCGTTACACGGAAGGAAGATGGAAAGCAAATGCTAGGGCTGTCGCGATAACCGCAATACCGCGCTATTGACGAGAATAACTGCAGAGGAATGCAACAACCGCAGCAACCGCGATATTTCAGTGTTTTCTTTTTCGTAAGGTTACGCCCTTCTTGTTTTACACTTCGTGCATGTGTACTGAATATTAGCAATGATAACAATGTGTTCCATGCTGATTTGCACAGAGGCTCAGTTAATTTGCACTTAACAAGCCTAAACAGACAGCGAATGAGAGCGAGATCGACTGATCGCGTGCGATTACCAGCGTCTGTCCTTCAGGCTGAGTCATGTATATTTGTGAAAACAGGTTGTCATGTCCAAGGAAAGCAAATCTGTCTTAGCATCGATGATCTGTTGGTCAGCTGAGCCTTTAAAAGTGGCGCTCAAAGTTAAAATGATTTAAACAGCGTGTTTCATTACAAATCTCTGAATGAATCGGCGCTTTTGAACATGTAGTTGAATGAAGACTCACTCAAAGACAGTTCCTTAAAGGGATAGTTCACCCAAAAATGTAAATTCTCTCATCATTTACTCGCCCTCAAGTAGTTCCAAACCTGTGTGAATGTCTTTGTTCTGCTGAACACAAAGGAAGATATTCTGAAGAATGTGGGAAACAGAGCAGTTCTGGGGCACCATTGACTAACATAGTATTTTTTTTTTCTTACTGTGGAAGTCAATGGTGCCCCAAAACAGCCTGGTTACAAACTTTATTCAAAATATTTTCCTTTGTGTTTGGCAGAACAAAGAAATTCATACAGGTTTGGAACTACTTGAGGGTGAGTAAATGATGACAGAATTTTCATTTTTGGGTGAACTATCCCTTTAACGCCACCTTGTGGCATAACAATGAAGCTGCACTGACTGACAGCCGTCTAGAACACGCAGGTGAAATATCAACAGAAAAAGTATCTTGTCAGACAGATTCGAGGATCAGAACTAACTGTTATATATATATATATATATAGGCTAACAATATACTAATGATCTTATTGTCAGGTTTATGTTTTGTTATGTGGACCGTTATTTTGTCATTCTCTTCTGTTTACTTCACTTCCTGTTTCAATGCAATTTAGTTTCGGTTTCATATATATATATATATATATGCGGTAATACCGCATACCGCGCTATTGAGCCACTCAAATTTACCGCAAGGGAGTTTCCTTAACCGCGACAGCCCTAGCAAATGCCATCGAAACTTTTCTGAAGAGAGTCGGTTTCCTATTATGCATTCATACAAATAATTCAATCATACAGTGCATTCTTTCATATAATTTCCCTCAGCAGTCTGCTTTCAGTCATGTTTTACTCTGAGTGTTACTTTGATTAAAGCTGAGCAGTGAGTTTTTCAAATCGTGATAATCAAATACGGGTCTAAATTATTTAAAATAATGATAATTAAAATATGAAACGGGATAATTAAAATAATTATTTTATGTCGGGGCCCGAGGACATCACACTATAGGAGCAAAGCGGTTAAATCTGGGATTTTCTCCCCCTCATGTTTTGTGGTCTCTCACATTTTGAAGATCTTATAAGATTTAAAAATCTTTTAGTGTGTTCCCAGCATAAGGCGCTCCCTCTGGCATGATAATCTTAATAATATCTTGTAGTGTGTGATTGATTGATTTATTTTATTTTTTTAAATCTTGTAGTGTGCGCATGTTTAAAATTTGAGGGAAGACAATCTGCTAAGATTCTCCTTATGTGTGTGCTTCAACCAGATTTCATAATCGGTTAGGATTTTAAAACTCCTGTAGTGTGAGCCAGGCTTTATCTAATACCCGGTTCTTGGAAATTTGGAACTGGTTTTCGATACCCAACCCTAAAAATCACTGGTAAATAAAACACACCTTAGTATCAATATTTTTTATTAGAGTATTGACACTTTTGATACTTCGGGATAGATACGCCCATCTCAGATTTGAATGTTCTGGTATGACTTTTTCAAAGGTTTAATAGACGCGGGCGAATCATTGTCATTTAGAAATGAAATCGCGAGGGTGTTTGAATCGAGATGGCGATCTTTTACCGATTAATGGTGCAGCTCTAGTGTGAATGTGACGCAGGGTCCGGCAGCCTCACGGCCGCTCTGGAGACGGCCAGCAGCAGGAAGGCCACGGTCATCGGGAAGCCCAGCTGCTTCATGTTCGACTGCATCGCCAGCCAGTTCGGCGTGGACCCGGCGCACTCGCTGATGATCGGAGACCGGCTGGAGACGGACGTTCTGTTCGGCAGCAACTGCGGCCTGACCACGGTGCTGACGCTGACGGGCGTCTCCACGCTGCAGGAGGCGCTCGCGTACAGAGACAGCCAGGAGCCGCAGCAGAAGAACTGCGCGCCCGATTACGTGATGGAGTCTGTGGCCGATTTCCTGCAGGCGCTGGAGGACTGACTACACTGTTCCTTAACCGGACGCTCTGCTGACGTCTGAAGAAATGACCACACAATTCCACTTAAACACATGCTACTTAAATATATGTGACCCTGGACCACAAAACCAGTCATAAGGGTCAATTTTTTAAAATTGAGATTTATACATCACGTGAAAGCTGGATAAATAAGCTTGTTAGGATCGGACAATATTTGGATGAGATACAACTATTTTAAAATCTGGAATTTGAGGGTGCAAAAAATCGAAATATTGAGAAAATCGCCTTTAAAGTTGTCCAAATGAAGTTCTTAGTAATGCATATTACTAATCAAAAATGACGTTTTGATGCATTTACAGTAGGAAATTTGTAAAATATCTTCATGGAACATGATCTTTACTTGATGTCCTAATGATTTTTAGCATAAAAGTAAAATGGATAATTTTGACCCATACAATGTATTGTTGGATATTGCTACAAATATACCTGTGCTACTTATGACTGCTTTTGTGCTCCAGGGTCAAAAATGCCTCCCATTTTATTTCATTTTCCTGAAAGGTAAGAATATATAAAGGGGTTTCATTTTTATTTAATTCATTTTTCATTTTAAAGTTTATTTAATTTTTTATTTTCTATTTGGTGTTATTATTTTTGCTGTTAAAGTATTTGAGAACTCAAAAATGTTCATGAATTCATTATTTTATATTTTCATAATTTTTAAAGAAGATATAAAATAAAATATTAAGAAAATAATGAATGAAAAAATGAAATCCTCTTCAATATAATTACCTTTCAATAATAAAATAACACACTAAAATAAAATAATCCCTAAAATACCTTTCAACAATTATAACAATAATACAATTTAAAAACCCTAAAATATAAATATTTTTCGATAATAAAAATAAAACATACCCTAAAATATATTTTTAATAATGCAAACAATTACAAAACATTTTGTTTTTATTTTTGTTTCATTATTGAAAAATAATTATATTTTAGGGATTTATTTTATTTTACTTTATTATTGAAATGTAATCAAATCAAATTAATGTAATAAATGATGACAGAATTCTACTTTAATATATTACTTAAATATATTTCTCCCCTTTCTTTTTCTTTTATTTTAGAAAGGTAATAATATTTAAGGAGATTTGTTTTATTTCATGTTTTAATGTAATGTTTTTTTTGTTGTTGTTGTTGTTTTATTATTGACAGGTAATGCTGTTTGAGGACTTCTTTCATGAATTGTCATATTTTCATAATTTAGTAAAATATCAAATAACATGAATAAAATATTAAATTAATTGAAATTTAATTGAAAAATGAAATGTAAATCCCCTTAAATGTAATTACCTTTCAGAAATAAAATGCAAAATAAAATAAAATACCCTAAAATACCTTTCAATAATACAAACAAGTATTAAATATTTAATTAATGCATTTTGTGTTATTTTATTTTTGAAAGATGGTTTATATTTTAATGGATTGTATTTGATTTTATTATTAAAAGGTAATAAATACAATCCCCTTAAGTAAAAAAAAAAAAAAAATCCTAATACATTTATTTACATTTCATTAAATTTGATTTAATTACATTTTTTGATGAATCAAAAGGAATGAGATGAATCCTGGCCATGATGTGAATCCAACAGTTACTTTGTGTCTTCAGCTTGCGTCGGTTTCAGTTTAGCTTCATCTGTCAGAGGAATCTCCTCAGATAAGACTCATGTATGCATCACATGCTTTCAACAGACAAAGAGCAGTATGTTAAAGATGATGAACTTGAATATGAATATGACTTCCTTTCTTCCCTGTAACTCAAAGGGACGGATGCTGTCAAACTCCAGAAAGACAAGCCGTCTTTGAGAAGCAGTCGTGCGTGAGATGAGCTCTGTATGACTGCAGGAGGCGTTTTGTCTTGTGTGGATCTTAATGACACTCGTCCTGATTTCCTTGTGTGAATATTCTGCTTCAACCTCTTTTGTGCTCCATAGAAAAAAATCAAGTCATCCGGGTTTGGAAGGAGAGTAAATGATGACGGAAATCTACTTAATATATTGACTGAATCTATATCTCCCCTTTTACTTGATTTTTAATTTAATAAAAAAAAATTTATTTAAGGGGATTTTATTTTATATAATTTGTTAATTTTTATTTTATTATTACAAGGTAATTACATTTTAGGGTATTATATATTTGTTTTTTTATTTTATTATTGAAAGAAAGATAAATAAATATACACACACACACAATAAATATATTAAGGGGATTAATTTTTTTATTTAATTATTTTAAATATTTTCTTAATTTTTATTTATTTTTATTGAAATGTAATAAATACTATCCCCTTAAATTGGATTTGTGGATAAGTTGTTAATAAGTGGTTTTTTTTTTGTATATCAATAATTTTAATTGATATTTCCTTACTGTCTTACAACAAATAAAAACTAAGGAAGTGTAAAATAAAAAATAATTCCCCTAAAACAAAATGAGCTAAGTTAAACCTTTTTGTTTTGTTTTATTTATTATTTTCTGAAGGAGTATAATGCATAGTATGTAGAGAACCAATGTGTTTTGAAGTGCCACTAACAGTGAGATCAGACGGTGTTTGGTTAAGCAGCGCGTGAATGATTGACTGCTGACATTCAACTTCAGTCCTGTATTTTCAGAACGCAGCTTCATTCTCAGCCTTCAGTCAGAAGACAATCAACTAACATCCCTTGACTCTCACATGAGTTACGATGAAGTAAAAGGCATTGGTGATTAGTTAAGTCTAGTTAAAGCACTGTACCAATCCAAATCTCTACTTGGTAATGGGACAGTTTAGAGCAGTTTGACCAAGGCAGGGACTAATTTGTGTGCAACTATTGTATGTGTTTATTTTAAATCATTTTTATTTAGGTTTAATTACATTAGTGTTGTTTGACTGAGATTTGTTATTCAGATCTTGATGAAAATGTCTGACTACTGCTCACTTGTTTGTTGATTGGGTTTTAACTGCCTTTATTAACAAAAGTGACCTTTTTCACCGGAGTAGTTGATGTTTGAGAGCCGTGTGTTATTTAGTGGTTCGGCTTCATGTGAAATATGAAACATCTGCAAATCTAACGTGCCAAAATCATCCTGTGTGAA
Organism: Onychostoma macrolepis; assembly: GCF_012432095.1. Classification (NCBI taxonomy): domain Eukaryota; kingdom Metazoa; phylum Chordata; class Actinopteri; order Cypriniformes; family Cyprinidae; genus Onychostoma; species Onychostoma macrolepis. Next base: position 22,127,335 of record NC_081164.1, on the reverse strand, counting down.
ACCACCGAATGTCAACCTGCATGAATGAGAAGATGAAATCATATTGTGGGTTTGATTCTAGTCAGTCACCGGTCGTTGAAACTGGACCATTTTATTAGAAAAACCTAATCCTGAGTGATTTCTGGTCATGGTTTATTGTCTTTAGACTTTGTGTCCATCATGAACATCTAATTCTGAACAGTGATAATATTGAAGACAAACATGCAAATGCATCTGAAGTCAACTGTGAACTGCTTTGATGGATTTAATGCTCTTTGTGGTGTGAATTAACTTTTCTAGAAATAAAAATATGCCTTGTATCTTGTCTTTATTATTGTCTGCCCACGATTCAATTTACAGGAGTAGACTGATGCGTCATGTTTCAGTAACTAAAACCTTCAGTAAAGTTTTTGTTAACGGTGTTATTAAAATAGACTCAAACAAGTTATTCAAACAGAAAATTGAGGATGCAATAGTTAATTGGCTAATTGCAACATTTTTTTAAAAGCAATGTATTATATAAAATTTAGTTCATCTAAATCTCGACATTTACTAGTATGTATTTTTAAAAATAATTTGTCAATGCATGAAGTATTACTAATAAAACTACAAATGTTCATTGTACACACACACACACACATTATATAAAATATATGGTTTGTTATATTAATCTTTTGCTCACTAAGGATGGATTTGGTTACAGTAATAGAACTGTTTCCTATGTGAATATATTGTAAAAGCATCATTACTCCTGTCTTCAGTGTCACAGGATATATATATATATATCACACACATATACACATGCATTATTTTTGAAGGATCATGTGACAATGAAAATGAACTCTATCTTTGTATCAGTTATTATTATAATAACATTATAATATAATATATATTATTGTATATTACTGGTCTACAGTGTCACGTGATCCTTCAAAAATAGCACTTAACTTCAATGTTTTTCATAAGATTGATGTTTTTCATTATAAACCTGTTCAAAAAAAAAACATTTAATCAAAAACAAAGTAACTTCATCCATCAAACTAACAGCTCTTTAATTCAACCATAGTACAAAGACAAGAAACTGTTCACCTTGAAGCAATAATTTTGATTTATGTGCCTCTCTCATGAAGCACTACAAACATAATACATGAAACAATTTTAAACAAATGAAACATCAGAAAAAAAAACTTTTTGTAAGAAAGCAGTTAATGTGTACAAAATGCAGAAACTACATATACAAGATCACTGGATTAATTTGAAGATGTAGAAAAACATGCAAACAGAAGCAACGAGTAAATGTTTTCTTAAAGAGTGGAGCGTGACCGATGTTTGTCCGGATCTCATCTGTTCAAACAGCAGAGGTGTTTTTCAGGCCGTGCCGCATCTTCAGCTTCTGTAAGATCTGCAGGAATCGCTCGAGTTTGGGCGTTGCACAGTATCGCTTGTCGTTGGCGTGGAGTCTGAAAGCAGAAACCACACATTAATAACCATCCTTCAGAAACTCATCATTCAATAACTCATATCATAAATAACTCACACGAGCGCGTTGATGGCGCAGACGCCGTGGCTCGTCTGCACCTCATATTTAGTCACTTTCATCAGAATATCAAGTGGAAACTTCTTAGTCGTTTCAACGCAACATTTGGGTGTGATGCCTGAAAATCAAAACCAGAAACACAAACCACCGGTGAAAACATGCAACTAAAAGATCAATTCTCCTAGTGTAAAAAACCTCAAATTAATAAATGGTAACACTTTAGTTTAGGGACCAATTCTCACTCTTAACTAGCATGAAAACTGTGCATATTGGCTGTTTATTAGTACTTATAAAGCACATATTAATGCCTTATTGTGCATGATCAGAATGATCCCTTGTACCACCTGAACTCAACTACCTTATAAACTATTAATAAGCAGCAAATTAGGAGTTAATAGTTAATATAGTGAGAATTGGACATTAAAATAAAGTGACCAAATAGATATACATACAAATATAAAACACATTTTAACTAAATTTTGTAAATGTTATTTATTTATTTCACACTATAGGAATTAAATCTTTTGGTCTTTCAAACAAGATCTGTTTTTTTTATGCGTAATTTTTATAAAAAATACGCATTAAAAACAGATCTTGTTTGAAAGACCAAAAGATTTAATTCTATAGTGTGAAATAAATAAATAATAAAATTTATATTATCATTTTATTTTATAACAATTTCAATTTTATAACAAATATTTTTATAAGTTAACAATTTTTATAACTTGTTATTATATATATATATAAGCATTATATAAATACTTTAACTTAGGTATTTCTTAGAAAGAAATTTAAATAAATCTAATTCCTGATTAATTCCTGTAATGTAAATAACAGTAAAAATTGTATATGTATTGTACTGTATATGTAAATAATATATTTATAATTAATTTATTAGATGCACTCAAAATTATACAATGTGTGTGCAATATATACACACACACAAAATAAAAAATCATGACTGATTACAGTGGTTATTATTTACAGTAATCCTCATTATTACCTTGAACGGCGCTGAAGGTGACAGAGAGTAAAATCCCAAACACTATGAGCTCCATCTGAAGATCAGTGAGATCGGCTGTGAATCCTGTGCGATCTGAGAGTCGGATACACACTCTTATAAGAGCCGTTAAACTCCTCCTATCAGAGCCACACATGATCATCCACTCCAGCGACACACACACACACACACACACGATTCAATCTGCATCAAGAGTTCAGCATTCATTCATTCATGCATTTAAACTCAGAGAGAGCTGCAGTGCATCAAACAAAACCGTTTATTCAATCACCTAAAACATCATTTACATTAAATAAAAATACAGAACATTACAACCAACAATAAAAATTAAGTTAAAAATATCAAATTACTCATTTACATACACCTAAAAAAATGAAAAAAATAAAATAAAATCACAGATAGCAGCATCGAAAACATCTGTAGCTTCAATCTCCACAGTGTCACGCATCTGAAACAGACAAATATGCAATAAAATAATACATTTACTTCCTAAACAAACACATTAGATCAAAAAAACACTCAATTACAGGAATAATTCATTCCAAACTGTAAAATCAGTCACCATTCTTTCTTATTATATTTATTATTCTTTTTTTTTTTAATGATGAAATCTAGGGCTCCAAAAATGAGAAAAACAAACTATAAAATGATCATAACAGTGTTCCAATTTATATGATAATTTTGTGAAATTTATCAGCATATAATGAAGTCAAAATGAGTTTTTTCAGCTGATATGAAGTTGAATACTGTGCTCAAGACGTGGGTTTATGGATGAAAGCCAGTGAAAGAAATCTGATTGATAACTTACCTGTCCTCTTCCACGAGCTCAAGGCTTTGCCGGAGGAGACTTGGATCTGATCTTGGCTCTGCTGGAAGTGCTGGAAAAAACGTGGGATTTGAAAGGACATGAAACACGGGGGAAAATTCCAGATCAGTGAATAGATTCAGTTCATTTCAGTGTGCTTTTGTCTGAACAAGAACACATGAAAACATCAGCTCACACGGACTAGGTGGCATTTAGCCTGCAGCGCAGAGATGAGGCTTTTCTGGCATCTTTACTGACAGGAAAACCGTTTATTACGCAAAAGTGCTGAATATTGTGTGACTTTGTTTGAACAACCGCAGCTTTACTGTCAGGAGCAAAACAGAAACTGAACTACAGCTGAGGGTTTACTCGTGTTCTCACGACAACAGTGTTTTTCATAAAGTTTTATCATAAGTTTGTGTTACTGTTAATATAAAGATATACTATATATGCTATTTATTTAAATGTATTTTTTTTTATTTATATTTTACAATATATCCTCAGTATTATTATTATTATTATTATTATACACACACATATAGTATACAGTCAGGTCCATAAATATTGGGACATCGACACAATTCTAACATTGTTGGCTCTATACACCACCACAATGGATTTCAAATGAAACGAACAAGATGTGCTTTAACTGCAGACTGTCAGCTTTAATTTGAGGGTATTTACATCCAAATCAACAGTTTGCATATGTGCCTCCCACTTGTTAAGGGACCAAAAGTAATGGGACAATTGGCTTCTCAGCTGTTCCATGGCCAGGTGTGTGTTATTCCCTCATTATCCCAATTACAATGAGCAGATAAAAGGTCCAGAGTTCATTTCAAGTGTGCTATTTGCATTTGGAATCTGTTGCTGTCAAGATGAGATCCAAAGAGCTGTCACTATCAGTGAAGCAAGCCATCATTAGGCTGAAAAAACAAAACAAACCCATCAGAGAGATAGCAAAAACATTAGGCGTGGCCAAAACAACTGTTTGGAACATTCTTAAAAAGAAGGAACGCAACGGTGAGCTCAGCAACACCAAAAGACCCGGAAGACCACGGAAAACAACTGTGGTGGATGACCGAAGAATTCTTTCCCTGGTGAAGAAAACACCCTTCACAACAGTTGGCCAGATCAAGAACACTCTCCAGGAGGTAGGTGTATGTGTGTCAAAGTCCACAATCAAGAGAAGACTTCACCAGAGTGAATACAGAGGGTTCACCACAAGATGTAAACCATTGGTGAGCCTCAAAAACAGGAAGGCCAGATTAGAGTTTGCCAAACGACATCTAAAAAAGCCTTCACAGTTCTGGAACAACATCCTATGGACAGATGAGACCAAGATCAACTTGTACCAGAGTGATGAGAAGAGTATGGAGAAGGAAAGGAACTGCTCATGATCCTAAGCATCAGTGAAGCGTGGTGGTAGTGTCATGGCGTGGGCATGTATGGCTGCCAGTGGAACTGGTTCTCTTGTATTTATTGATGATGTGACTGCTGACAAAAGCAGCAGGATGAATTCTGAAGTGTTTCGGGCAATATTATCTGCTCATATTCAGCCAAATGCTTCAGAACTCCTTGGACGGCGCTTCACAGTGCAGGTGGACAATGACCCAAAGCATACTGCAAAAGCAACCAAAGAGTTTTTGAAGGGAAAGTGGACTGTTATGCAATGGCCAAGTCAATCACCTGACCTGAATCTGATTGAGCATGCATTTCACTTGCTGAAGACAAAACTGAAGGGAAAATGCCCCAAGAACAAGCAGGACCTGAAGACGGTTGCAGTAGAGGCCTGGCAGAGCATCACCAGGGATGAAACCCAGCGTCTGGTGATGTCTATGCATTCCAGACTTCAGGCTGTAATTGACTGCAAAGGATTTGCAACCAAGTATTAAAAAGTGAAAGTTTGATTTATGATTATTATTCTGTCCCATTACTTTTGTTCCCTTAACAAGTGGGAGGCACATATGCAAACTGTTGATTTGGATGTAAATACCCTCAAATTAAAGCTGACAGTCTGCAGTTAAAGCACATCTTGTTCGTTTCATTTGAAATCCATTGTGGTGGTGTATAGAGCCAACAATGTTAGAATTGTGTCGATGTCCCAATATTTATGGACCTGACTGTATATACACACTCGTGTGTGTGTGTGTGTGTGTGTGTGTGTGTGTGTGTGTGTGTGTGTGTGTGTGTGTGTGTGTGTGTGTGTGTGTGTGTGTGTGTGTGTGTGTGTGTGTGTGTGTGTGTGTGTGTGTGTGTGTGTGTGTGTGTGTGTGTGTGTGTGTGTGTGTGTGTGTGTGTGTGTGTGTGTGTGTGTGTGTGTGTGTGTGTGTGTGTGTGTGTGTGTGTGTGTGTGTGTGTGTGTGTGTGTGTGAAAAGTCAGGACATAGATTTGTATAATGACAAAGGTATGACAGGTATTACAAGGTGAAGGTGACATCTCAGGACATTGACCCATGTCCCCACTTTTCAAAACGCTTATAAATCACTCAGAATGAGTTTTTTTGGGGGGAAAGTTGACATGCACAGTCTCCTGTAAGGGGTAGGTTTAGGTGTAGGGTTGGTGTAGGGCAATAAGCACATACAGTAAGTACACTATAAAAACCATTACGCCTATGGAATGTCCCCACTTTTCACAAAAGCGAACATGTGTGTGTGTGTGTATGTATGTATATATGTATATAGCGATTATTAATAATAAAAATAATAATAATTATTAATTTAAATATACACTATGTATTTATTTATTCATTAATTCAAATGTATTTATTATATTATTATTTATATAAATAACTTATATTTTCATCTTTATTTTCCATTTATTTTACTTGATTATGCTTATTTTATTTACTTATAAAATATCTTATAATTATTATATTTATAATAATTATTATTCTTTAAAATGTAAGCTATTTACTCAAATGTATTTATTATATAAAAATATTATTATTATTATTATATAAAAATAATACTTTTCAAAAAAAGTTTTGAATATATTGTTACTATAAATATACAATACAAATATAAATATAAAATACAAATATCACCAAATATATTCCATTGTGACAACATGCCCCGTGTTCAAAGCATTGTGAATAACGGTGCAAATGTTAAAATAGCTTTTCCCAGGTGAAAAACAAGTACACTTCCATAATGTACTTAAAGTGCTCTATTTTCGTGCACTAATTTTGTACTTGATATACTAAAAATGTGTAATGAGGGAGAGGCTGATGCCGTGTCAAAATCCATATGCAGAAGTTTAATTAGGAATCACACAACAATCCAAAACGTGAGGCAAAGATCAGAGTCGTAGTCGCAGGCAAGGAGTCGAAATAACAGTATACAGTCCAACTGGCAAACAAACAAGAGGGCAATCCTAAAGGCAAAAATCCAGAGAAACAGGCGAAAAGTCATACACGTAGCAAACAACACTAGACAAATGAAACGCTCGGTAAGGCAGTGAAACTGGCAATACTTCGCAAGGTCTGTTAGCCTGGCCATGCTTAAATAGCTGCCAAACAGGAAGTGATCACAGAAGCAGAGGGAGCGATACCAGTCAGTACTCGGGCGAGGGCTCCCTCTGCTGGTGTGGCGTTACAGAATGATTCTTTAGTACTTCTTAAGATAAACTTAAGATCATCTAAGTGCACTCAACTGTGCTATATTGAGACACCATGAATATGAACTAAAATGCACTTTTAACATACTATCTCTGCACTTAAAAAATGTATTTCATTCAAGAATAATTTTTAGTATATTAAGTACAAAATTAATGCGCGAAAATAGAGCACTTTAAGTATGTTATGGAAGTGTACTTGTTTTTCACCTGGGTTATCCCAAGAAATATTTACTGGAGTAAAAAGTGTGACAAGTAACCCTGGCCTGTATATGCTCTGTATCTAGTGATGGGCAGAGTGAGGCTTCATGAATCACTGAAACAGTTGAAGCAAATGTGCCGAACTGTGTCGAGGCTTCGAAACAATCCGACACCTGTTTCCACTGTGACATGCACATGTTGATCTGAAACAACCTCGACGATTCAGAAGCGATTCAGACAAGTGTTGACGAATTACAACCTACGTGGTGTCAGGTTGGCGTCGATAGTCTCGTGGGCAACGCACAAAAACATAGAGCCGTTGCTCTTCAGGTGTCACGAGTTCGAATCCCGACTCGTGATAATAAAGATCATCTTATAGTTTATTTAATTATTATAACTTTCAGATGATGTATAAATCTCAATTTCAAAAAATTGACACTTATGACTGGTTTTGTGGCCCAGGGTCACATATGTTCTGTTTTTATCAGAAGTCAATAAAAAAAAAAAAGGCTTCAGAGAGATGAGCAGTGGTGAACTGTTAAAATTTCTAAACATTTCGAAACAGTTATTACGTAACGAAGCCTCGTTTACTGAAATCACATGACAGTTTGAAACACGCTCTGAATCAATAATTCGAAACAAAAGATACGTAAAGGTTCCAAAGCTTCATGAAGCAGTGTTTCAAGCGCACCCATCACTATCTGTTGCCTTGTCCAAATACCCACACTTGAGGTCTTGGCCACTTGAGAGCGCGTGCACGACAGGAATAGGGTGGCCATATGTGCCGTTTATATGGGACATGTCCTGGCCAGGATTTTAATATTGCCCAAAACATCCAAAGTAGTTTGACCAATAACATGCAGGTATTGTACATAATCGACCAATCGTGGCGCTGCGCGTGATAATCTACAGAGAACGATCAAAGCGATGCAAATATGCGCACGTGTTTTTTCGTTCATTTGACTTGAAGCATCGCTGCGCACCGAAAGACACCAAAGTAGGCACGAGAGCGATTTGAAAGCATAAGGTGCCGTCTGCTCTGCGCTTTATAGCTCTCATGAATGTCACACAACGATCTACCTGCACAGCGCAAACAGCCAAAACCTGGATATTTTAGATAATATAGAAATCCTGGCAAGGACGTGTCCCATAAAAATGGCCTGTTTGGTCACCCTAGGTCATGGAAACCTTTCCAATGCAAGTTAAATATTAATATAATAATTAGATAGGGCCTATTATTACATATAATTTGGCATTAAAACAAAGTGTTGCACATTTTATTGGTGCAAAGATGAGTGGTGGTGATATTTATTTTGTACAACATTTGCAACTGCTTTTCATCACTTAATTAGAAGCACCACAAATTAAATTATGTCATGTTATAGGGACATTTAGAAGTTGATTTTAAAGTGCAAAGTATTTAAAATAAAAATAAAGCTATGTAAACACTTGCATTTTTATAACACCAAGTGTGTCCCATCAGGTAATGAAAAGTTCGACACACATTGTGATCTTCGTCCTCACTTGAACACTTGGACCAAATACAGGAAATGCATCATATAAGTAGTCAAGTGGTCAAGTGCAAAGACCGTAAGTGTGGGTATTTGGACAAGGGTGTATCCTCTGTGCATGTGTATTTGTACCTGTTGGATCTGCTGGATTTCTCTCATGGCCAGTCGTATGGAGGGGTAGAGTCGGGGGAACGGTCTGCTCTCTCTGGTCGGATCATCGTCCTTGTGATCCATCTGAGCAGCTTCAACTCGTCTGCGGCGGTCAGAGATGCGCTTGAGCACAGGCGGTTTGTGGGACTCTGGGTTTGAGCTTCCTCCTGGTGGCAGGAAGAGCCTCTGCATCTGTAAGTGCACTTTATGTGAAACCGTGTCCATGTCCTGATCCTCAGCGTGACGCTCCACCGCCGCCGATGATGATGATGATGTAAACGCTTTGAGCTCCTCATAGTCAGGCTCCTCATCACACATCTGCACACACAAACCAGCGTTACTCTTTCTTGACACTGAACACACGGCTGTGAATGGAGCGAAGTGTTGGGGAGTAACTAGTTACATGTAACAGTTACGTAATTTAATTACAAAATAAATGTAACTAATCAGTTACAATTACTGAGAAAAAAAAGTGTGTAATTAAATTAGTTATGAAAATGTTAACGATTACAAAGGGGGTTTCATCTGAATATTTTCACTAGTGCCGTCAAAAGATTAATCGCAATCGCATCGAAAATAAAAGTTTTTGTTTACATAATGCATGTATGTGTACTGTGTTTATGTTATATATATATATAAATAAATAAACACACACATACAGTATGTATTTTGAAAACATTTACATGTATATACATTTATATTATTATATTTTGTATTATAAATATATTTAATATACAAACATAACATTTTTCTTAAATATATACACATGCATGTGTTTGTATTTATATATACATAATAAATATACACAGTACACACTCATATTATGTAAACAAACTTTTTTGGATGCGATTAATCGTTTGACAGCACTAAATTTCACACACACACACACAAAATTGATTTCTTTCCCAAATTGTAATGACTGCTCTAAAATATGAGACACCAATATTTCTGTTTTATTTGTTTTTGTATATGCTTTATTTTTTAAGATGAACTGTTTTTTTTTTCCCAAGGCATTGTTAGGTGCCAGTGTTTTCTGTCATAGCTATACAAAGATTTTATTTAGAAAACAGTATCATAGCTATTAAACCATTTCTTGTATATTAAATCTGTATTTAACCTCAAAACGTAAAAAGGCGGTGCTAAAGTCTTGTGGTGGCTGTGCTTTAAAATTAAATTATTATACCCTTAATTCAAGTAATGAAGGATTTGAAAGTCTGACAGTAATCATTTTTGAGTACTATTGGATACCCTGCCTGGTTTAAATGTTTCAAAATGAATAACAGTGGAAAACATCCATTAGAAATTTAGAAAAGTACTCAAATGTAATCAGTTACATTACTTTAATAAACTAATTGAAATAGTTACACTACTTATTACATTTTAAATAGGGTAACTTGTAATCTGTAACCTATTACATTTCCAAAGTAACCTTGCCAACACTGAGCGCAGGACACTCACCTGACCGCAGGGCAGCGTCAGCAGCTCCATGAAGGGCTTGATGCCCACCTGAGTGTGATACTGGACCAGATCTGTGAGAGAGGAGTGAGCCCGATCCTCCCCGAGAATCACATACTTCCCATTGCTCTGCATCTCCACCATATAGTGACGACAGCGATCAGCACCCCTGATACAGGCCATAAATCATAAATATACAATAAATAAAAATATATAAATAAGTTCAACATCAACAAACAATAATTATTATTATAATTAAAAAAAAGAAACAACAAAAATATGAATGATTTTGGATATTAGTTTCTGCATATCATTACTATTATTATTATTATTATTATTATTATTGTTAATGACTAATTATAAAATTATTAATTAATAATTATTATTTGTAACACGTGTATACTATTTATTTAAATGTATTCATATTTAGTAGTATTATTAATAGAGATATTTTTACATTACATTATCATTATCACATCATTACTTTATTCATATAAAAATGAATGTTATTATATAATAAATAGTGCTGGGCAACGATTAATCGCATCCAAAATAAAAGTTTTTGTGTACATAATAAATATACACAGTACACACACATTTATTAAGTATATATATATATAAGGACTCACACATAGCTAGGTGGCGCTTTTAAGGGCAGCCGCATGAATGTTGAGCTGTTTGGCAGTCGGGTCTTGGATAAAACAGTTCCATTAAAGAAAGTCTCTATCACAAACACAGATAAGCCTAGGATGACTGTTCAAATTAAAGATCTGATAAAAGATAGACAGTGCGCTTTTTGTTCCGGTGACAAAACCTCTTATAGGAGGTTAAAATCAATCATTGCCAAAAAAAAGCAAGAACGCAAAGAAACAATATTACCAGCATGAGATGGCGGAACCAAAACAATGGTTTAAGTCAGTGAAGAATGTAGGGAGTGAAATTATTTCCTTTATGAAATTAACTAAGGAACTCACAGATGCCATGCAATAAAGCCATGAAACTAACCTGGAGAAGAGATCTCCAAAGACAACAAAAGATCTCCAAAGAGAACAGACAACACCACCCTAACCAAACGTATCTTCTTTGATCATTTACGACCCCCTTCTTCACCCTGCCATCTCTGCATCTCCCTCTTTCTCCCCAAAAGGGTTCACTCAAAGTTCATTGAGAATATGCAAATACCCAACCCATTCTCACTCCCGAGGCGTCAAAAACTGAAGCATGGTCAAACGCCTTTCGCGTCACTACGAAGACGCCAAAAGTGCCCCTAGGCGTCAGTATATGACAAAATAGGAACTCCATTGCTTTCAATTGCTTGCTTTATGCGTCAGGTCAAGACGCTTATGGAAAATGACAACGTTATCCTCCGTTGTTTTCAGTTGTTTGTCTTAGTTTAATGGTTTGCATGCATTTGTAAAAAATATAAATAATTTTATATACATTTATACTTTTATTGGAGCACCTAACCCCACCCCTACCCTAAACCTACCCACTTCTGAACAACATAAAACACGTAACAGGCAAATATAAGTGCAGTCACAGGTATTTACTGCAAAAACTGACCATAAACAAGCAGTATAAAAGCATTACAAACAAGTCGTGTTGCATTCCAAGTCTTCTGAAGCCATACAAAGTCTTTATGCGAAGAAGAGAGCAAAACATAAGGTTTTAATCGCTGAAAATGACCCCGCTCTGTTAACGTGCTCACATCTCATTCAAAAAGATACTACCGTCCCGTAGCGTGACGCAATTGGTCACGAGACACACAAGAGCCAATAGCATTTCACAACCAAGGCTGACGTAAGGCTTCTTCTGGCGGCATTTTTTGAATTCGCGCACAGAGTCAGACTGCAGCACACAGGATTAACGGCGGACGGAGACGGCGATCGCGTCTATTCCTCTCACAAATCAAATGTTTTGCCTCGGAAGACTTGGAATATTAATATTTTTTGAATAAATCTTGTGTTTTATTGACAAGTGGTAGGTTTAGGGGCAGGGGTTGGGTTATGCGCTCATAAATGTGTAAATAATGTAATATAAATAAAACTGTTGTGGCTGTTTACATTGAAAAATCACACCCCAACATATATGCAATAATGGCACTGTTATTACCCAATATATAATTTAATAATGACGATAAAATTCCCAGTATGGCGTCGGCATATTGATGCTAAGGGTTTCCTATTTAAAGCAATGGAGGACCCTGCAAGTCGAAAAATGACGCTAAGGGGTACCTTGAGCGTCAAAAAGCGACGCCAAGTGGTCCTGACCAAGCTTCAATATGTGACGAGTTGGGTGTGAGAATGGGTTGCAATACCACATATCATGTATCTTGTGAACCTGTTGTTTTTCACCTTCATGTTTGGTATCATTTTAAAGGTCGCATCATTTTAATGGTCTCCATTTCACAGTAGTCACTTATATTATGGGAAATATTGGAAACTTAAGTGAATTCTGTACCTCTGTTGTGGGGGCGGTCTCCTTTCAAAATCTGATAAACATTGCTCTACAGGTGTGACCATTTGGTGCACGAGAACAGCTCCTAGAGAGGTTTCTCATCCCCCATACACAGATCTAATCTGTTTTGGGGCAGAGAATAAATGTTTATGCGCCTTTTGTTCTGGTAGTATTTAAGGGTAAGTTGCAAATCAGTCGGGGCGATTTGTAGCCAGATCAGCCCGTAGTGTGGAGGGTATTTAATATGTTCCATACTATGCATTTTCTTCTTGAATTCAGGTAAACATTTTACTCTTAGATTCATCTTTGAACAACTGATGTTATGTATTTTCTTATTTTTGAATTGGCTTCTTATTGTTTTATGTAATTGGCACGACACGTTTACCTGACTAATAATAAATTGTTATATTTTATATATTCTGAACTGTCCTGAAATCATTATGACTATTAGACTGTGAGGAGGCTTTTGATTGTGAGACCGGCGCCTTCGGCCGACGCTATAGGCTCAAAAGCGACATTAGGTCCCCAGTGAACGGATAATTGAAAGTATGGGATGTCGAGGATAATCAAATATCTAAATTAATATACAAGCGATATTTGTGATCAGTTTTTAATTAGAAGTACAGTCTAAATTTAATGATTACTTGGAATTGGAGTCAGATCAGAATTGGAGCTAGATCAAAATTGAAACTAAATCCTGAAATTCAGAAGCGCAAGTAAAAGACCGAACATGCATTAAACCTTCGACCAGGCCGCTGGATTCCGTTGTTTGGACTAGCGGGTGGATCCTTACAAGAATTTAATGGAGATGGAAGGAGATAAGAGTGATATGGTGTCTCAGGATCAAAACATCATGCAACGTGAGTGTGACACTCTGGCTAGGCACTTTGCTTCTGTGTGGAATTATGCGAGCCACATTTCTTAGTCTGAGGAAGAAGTTACCTGCAAGTTGTCAAATTGTAGTGTACCTCGTCTGAGTATTGGACAAGTTAAGACTAGACTCCGTAAAGTGAATGTAGCCAAGGCTGCTGGTCCCGACTGCGTTCCTCCTTGGGTGTTATGTGACATCTTCAATACATGCATCCAGCATAACATTTTTCCAAAACAATGGAAGGAGGCTATAGTCAAAGCTGTTCCTAAAAAAGCATAGCCTAGTTTTCCAGCAGATTATCACCAGATCTCACTACTCAGCTGTGTTGGAAAAATATTTGAAGGAATCCTCAGAGATGCCATTCTGGAGGATACAGTTACTAAGATCGAACCATCACAACACGGCTTTATGAGGAACAGACTGACACTGCCTTGATTCAAATTCTGCAGCACTGGCGACTTATCGACTTCACTCGAGCTTTTGACACAATTGAACATTGTCGACTGCTACATTCCTTTGCTCACTTGAATGTCAGACGACCTCTTTGGCTTATTGTAAGGAGCTATCTGAGTAACAGAGAGCAGAGTGTGAAGTGGGGCTCCTGTGTGTCTAACTCCTTTCCAGTTCCAGCCTGTTTTCCCCAAGGGGGACTTCTATCCCCTCTGCTTTTTGTCAAATGCATAACATTTACATTTATGCATTTAGCAGACACTTTTATCCAAAGCGACTTACATTGCATTCAAGTTACAGTTTTTACATTTTATCTGCTCTTGCTTTCCCTGGGAATCGAACCCATGATCTTGGCATTGCTAGCGCCATGCTCTACTATTTGAGCTACAGGAAATAGCCTGGATTCATATTTGCCTCCTTCGGTAACACCTGTGAAATATGCTGATGATCTAACAATCACAGAGTTTCTAATGGGATCTTTACCTGGACTCACTCAGAAGGCCTTGGATTCTGTAGTGGAATGGGGACAGGAATTTACATTGGCAATGAATGGAGCTAAGACTGTGGACATGGTAATTAGTGCCAGGAGAGAGAACAACATTCCCTCCCCTCCCTCTCCTGTTATCTCAGGACATGCAATTAGTAGAGTTTCCACCTTTAAATTGCTTGGAGTTCAAATATCCTCTGACTTGTCATGGGATGCCCACATTAAGTACATGATTTCGAAGGTGCGCCCCAGAATATACTATCTTTGCACTGCAAAAAAAGTGGGTCTTCCTTGTGATGTTTTAGTGCAAGTATACTTGACTTTTATACGGCCAGTTCTCGAGTATGCTAGTCCAGTATGGGGTGGTCTACCTAAAGGTCTCTCTGAGGAGTTAGAGAGGATCCAAAAGCGATGCTGTCGGATAATAGTCATTCCAACTTCAACTCTCCCGACATTGAGTGAGAGGCGTGAGGAAGCTACCATACGTACTCTTACTAAAATACTCAAGGACAGTTCATCACCACTGCATTGTTTCCTGCCTATGGCTCCAACACCTACTTATTCTCTTTGGCGGCACAAGACATTTGTTGTACCCAGGAGTAAAACTAAACGTCATAAACTCTCCTTTATTCCACGTGCTCTAAAATTGTTGTATAGATAACTTACAGGTCCTTGATTAGGATGCCTTTTCTGTGAATCTGCGTTATTCATACATACATATATATTAATTACTAAAAAATAAATATAATATAATATAATATAATATAATATAATATAATATAATATAATATAATATAATATAATATAATATAAATTATATTGGATGCGATTAATCGTTGCCCAGCACTAATAATAATAATAATATTAAAATTGAATATGAATAAAATATTGTAGTTTGTGCAAATTATTATTAATATTATTATTATTATTAATAACATCAAATATATACTATTTATATTTATTCTTATGTATTTATTATTATTTATATAAATAATGCCATTTAAAATATTTTTACATACATAAAAATGCAAATATGATATAAATTAGTCACAACAACAACAACAACAACAACAGCAATAATAATAATAATAATAAGTACAAAAAAATGTGTGTGTGTGTGTGTGGGGGGGGGGGGGGCATCACATTTTGTTCAATGAAATTCAATTAATTATGTTTCCACCATGTAAGTTTATGTAAAATCAAACTTAAACATTCATGGTCTTTTTATGAGAAAATAACTGTTTAAAACAAAACCTGATTAACATAGTCATACATACAATATGAAGATACTAGTACAAATCTGTTAAACAGTTTTCTTATTCTCATGTAAAAGGAGTTTCTCTAGCGTCGCTGGTTAGCTGATTTGCATATAAAACCTACAAACAGGTTTTTATAAGCTGATTTCTACTGATGTACTCCTTCAATTTCAATTTAAACTACTTCAACTTGAAATATGCAGCACACGTTATACTACCGCTGGTGCTTTTGTAGTGGTTTTAGCACCTTTATCTGTGGAGTAGTATGCTGATTTTGACATGTTTTGGCAGAACGCACCTGAAGGTCAGTGTGTAACCCTCCCGGCTTTGACCCACACGCACCAAGAAACACCCAAGGGGTTTGTCGATCAGGAGATCTTCTGCTTGTCTGAGAAAGCAAGGTTACAGTCAGCATATCTTAAATACTGTATATTCAGATGCTGATATGTGATCCGTGCTGGCAAAATGTCACCTGTCCAGCAGATTTTAAGCATGCTACAGTTCTTCCATTATTAAAGAGGCCTAATTTGGCAATAGAGGATCCTAATAATTTTAGACCGATCTCAAATTGACCTTTTTTAGCCAAGGTCTTAGAAAAAGTGAGCAATTACAAGCACAGATCACTGTGAATTCAATTAGTGAGCCCTTTCAGTCGGGCTTTAAGCCCTGCCATAGCACTGAGACAGTGTTGGTCAAAGTGTTAAATGACATTTGTTTTACTGGATAATGGCAAAAATGTTATTTTAATTTTGCTTGACCTTAGTGCAGCGTTCGATATGGTGGAGATTTTAATTAACCACTTAGAACACTGGGTTGGCCTAAAAGGTAATGTGCTTAAATGGTTTAAATCTTATCTCACGGACAGATTTTTTTTTGTTAGTATTGGGGGCTGTAATTCCTCGAGATTACATCTTCCTTGGGGAGTCCCACAAGGATCAATTCTTGCTCCAATTATTGTCTCCCTTTATATGCTACTGTTGGGGGCTATTTTTCAGAAATATAAAGTATCATTCATTCATAATTCATATCATTATGCTATATCAGATTTTGAGAAAGCAATTACTGCCATTGTCTTTTCTCGAATGGATTATTGTAAATTCCCTTTATTATGGAGTTGATGTTCAAGCAATCAGGCGTCTACAGAAAATCCAAAACGCAGCAGCAAAAATGATCAAGTTGGCAAAGAAATATGAATCTGTGACTCCGTTATTAATTTCATTAAAGTGGTTGCCAGTACGACTTAGAATTATTTATAAGATCCTCATACTTGTCTTTAAGGCCTTGCACAATCTAGCTCCTGTGTATTTGTCCAGTATGGTGGCAATCTATACCCCCTCTAGATCAGTGGTTTTCAAACCCTGGGTTTAAAAACTTAAAAAGACTTTAAGAAGGACAGGATGATTTAAGGAAAACGTATGCAACCAAGTTCAAGACTCAGGAAAGAAGCAACTAAATAACATAAACAACAAAACGAAAGTAACCGGCAGCCGCCTCAGGTCAGAATCAAATGTGTATTTGTGTTTGCGCTGTTTTTGCAGCGTTACATTCAAAGTAAAAATCATGTTCCATTAAGATATTTTGTAAATTTCCTACCTAAAATATATAAAAAATTTAATTTTTGATTAGTAATATGCATTGCTAAGGACTTAATTTGGACAACTTTAAAAGGCGATTTTCTCAATATTCGTTTTTTTTTTTTTACACCCTCAGATTCCAGATTGGCAAATAGTTGCATCTTAGCTAGATATTGTCCGATCCTAACAAAAGCTTATTTATTCAGCTTTCAGATGATGCATAAATCTCAATTTCAAAAAATTGACACTTATGACTGGTTTTGTGGTCCAGGGTCACATATCATTTTATCATATCATATTCAAGGTATTTTAAAATGGAGAATGTAAAAATAAAAACTCATTTTTTAAATTTGCTCATTCCGACTCATTTTGCCAGCACAGGTCACATATGAATTTGCGTGGGTAATAAAGCTGACCTGCGCGAGATAATGCCGTGGAACCAGCTGGGGAAGCCGCCATCTCTGGTCAGTTTTCGCACCTGCGTCTCTTTGAACCAGCGGATGGTGTTGGTCTTCTTCAGGTGTTTCTCTTTAATTCGCTCTTCATCGATTGGCTGAAGCATCAGAGAAGCGTCCAAGTGAACGTTCTCATTCAGCTCGTTATCAAACGGAGTTGCCTGACCACAAAATAAAAACAAGTCAGACTAAAACCATAACAAAACACAAACCATAAAACAATGACATAAAATAAACATTAACTGAATTAAAATACATGAACATTTTATTTCAGCTAGTTACCAAGGCAACATTTTAGTTTAGTTTAAAGTACTACAAGAACTAAAATTAACTGAAATAAAATTTATAAAAATAACATAAAAAAAACAAAAACAGAAATGAATAAAAATGAAAACGCAACAAAATTATTAAAACTTTCAAATTAATATGAAAAATCTAATAATGAAAACTCAAAATATTTTTAAAACTATTTATAATAAATAATAGTGTATCAACATTAAACAATACTGCTTAAAGTCAAAATGTCATTAGAAATGTCATTCCCAATTCATTTCACTTTTGTAATGTGGCCTATTACAGGTCACGAAGAAAATAACATGCAAGAAACACGTTTTAAGAAAATAAATGAGGTCAATTTTGGTTTGAAGTCGACTTTAAACTTCAAACATTAATTAAATAAATGATAAAACAAACACAAAAACAATATAAATAATTAGAATTGTGCAGTTTCAGCATAGTATTGTAATACAAATGATAAATTATTAATATTTTATATTTATGTGTATTCATTATTATTAATATGTATTATTATTATTATAAATAGTAATAATTATTATACTTATTTGTATAAAAGTATTTATTTATTTTATTAATATGTATTTATTATTAATATGACTATTTATATTAAACTAATAATAAAAAGTAAACTTATAAAAACATTTTGTATGAATTAAATATGCTAAAATTAATAATAATACATTTCAATATATCATCATCATCATTATATATTTATTGTTTATATGAGTGTAGTTATTTATTCTTAATAATATAAATGTGACTATTTACTATTTATAACACTAATAATAATAATATATAGTCAACATACAAAAAATGTTTTGTATGAATAAAATATAACATTAATAAAATATTTTTCAATATCATAATGATGATGATGATGATGATGATGATTATTATTATTATTATGCATTTTATTTATTATTTGTATGAATGCACTTATTATTATTATTATTATTATTAATAATATAAATGTGACTACTTACTATTTATAATAAACACTGTGTTTTGTATGAATGAACGAACGATTAGGGGGCATGAAACATGTTTTTAGCTCTAATACAGACTAGAAAAGTGACTTGGCACATAAATAATCTTTAAACTGCTAGGTTGAGGAGGTAATCTCATAAACCCAGGTGTAATATTTCACTGGATATGTCACTGTCACACCTCAAACAGCTTGCTGCGCGGCCGTGGCACAGGCGCCAGATGCGGCGCTTTGGGGACGGTGTTCAGCACCAAGCGCGGCCTGGGCTCTGGCTTCTTCTTCCTCGGCAGGGGCACCGGTGGAGACGCAGGTCCTGTAAACACACACACGACTTTAACACACGCCACTGCCATCAGCACTGACTGCTGTGAACACAGAGGACAGGTCTTACGCAGGTTCTCCTGCTCCAGCTCCAGACGCCTCTTCCTCTCGTCCTCCAGCTGCTGTCTCCTCCTCTCCTCCTCCTCGTGCTCCTCTCTCTCTCGCTGAGCCTGCCGCTGCCACCGTATCTCCGCCAGCAGAGCCAGATACCTCCTCCGGCAGATCCGAGTGCGGTAATCTACACAACAAGAGACGCAGTCAAGTATTAAACACACTCAAATCACACAAGACAAACTCATCTCACTGTTAAAACAAGCATAATGTTTACAGTAATACACAAGACTGAATTATTTTCATTCTGAGGCAATGAAACATACAAGGACAAATGTGAAAATACAAGTCAAAATATATTTTTTAATTTATTTAACCAAAAATACAACAGAAACATTATATATTAAATGGAATTGAATAGAACTGTTTTCTAGGTGAATATATTGTAAGATGTAATTTATTCCTGTGATCAAAGCTGAATTTTCAGTTTCAGTCACATGATCCTTCAGAAATCATTCTAATATACTGATTTGAAATGCATTATTAAATATTAAATAAATATGGGAGGTTTATATAAATAGTGTACAACCTCCTAAATTTACATTTTAACACAAATTCAGTACTCTGCGACTTAGCAATAATGTGAACAACGCCACTATGAAGGGGTTACTGAATCATAACAGGCCATTTACATACAAAAGTCTTAAAGGTACAGTCACAAAACAGCCTTTATAACTCTAACTATGGGTCAGAAGATGGAAAACAGTTATGGAAACAGCCATAATGACCTTTGATGAAACAAACCTTGACATTACGAGTGAATGTCAAGGGGAAAATACACAAAAAATAATATATGGCAAGAACAGATGATGTTTTATAATGTCCTCCCATTCATTCTGTGCCATTATTTACATAAGCCACATATCCATCTAAGTTCACGTCTGAACTTGTTTTGATATGTTTTTATGAGTGTGTTTCTGAGAGGTGATTCAAGCTGCTATAAAACAGTCAAACTTTGAGCCAAGAGCTTTCAAGTGCAGTCATGTGAGCTCCGCTGTATTTAATATAACTCTTATTGAGGGATAAACAAACGAGTTTAATTGTTCCTCACTCTTCTGAATGACAAGCGCCGCTCGTCCCAGTCTCTCCAGCAGACGGGCCAACTCCTCCTGGTGCCAGTACTTAAAAAACAAGCGGCTCGACCTGAAAGAGCAGCACAAGAGAACTGCTGTGACTTGCTCGATATGTCAATATTATCTGAGCCATTAAAGTATCTAATGCATCGGTTCATATTATTTTATCAACGGATGTTCAAGCCAAATTAAAGAAATTAATACATGTTAGATCCTGAGACAACATAAACCAAAACATCCTGACAGGACTTACGAAATCTAGATTTTAACATTTTATGAATATGAATGTAGCATTTGGATTTGTAACGTCATGAGGGCATGTAAATAATTATGGATTTTTTTTTCCATTTCATTTCAAGCTCATTGTGATTGAAGTTGTAAATGTGTATTTAATGCATATTTAAATATTCCAATAATTATTTCATATTTAAAAATGATTAAATATTTGTAAAATGTAATGTATTTTGCAATGCATATATTCTTTTAAAAATAATAAAATGAATAATAATAAATACACTTAGACATAATGTAAAAATAAATCATCATGTAAAATTTAAATATATGTAATATATGTTTTATTTATTACACTTTTTAAAAATAATTTAATAACTTATAAAATAGTTATATTTATTATATTGTGTTATATTATATTGTTATTATTACATTTAATATTTTTATTTGAATTTATTTTTATTTTGTGAAACGGTGAAAGATTTTCTTACATTTTTTAATTCTTTGTTATTTTTAAAAATGTTAAATGTTATATATTACATTACATATAGTAACATATTACACACAAAACTTGTAAGTGTATTAGTGGTTAGAGGTTTGTTCAAATCATGACACCAACATACGAACAATAATAACAGTTATGCATGCCTCAAATACCACTAATAATGCATATCATTTGATTTACTTCATGACTTAAACAGGTTGCAACATGCTGAAACTTACCCGCACTTCCAACCAGAGAGTTCAGTGCTGTTCAGGATCGACATGCAACTGAAAACAACAACAAAAACATAATGCATTTTAATGAAATCAAATAATAGGGAGCTTATTCCCCTCATGTGAGTGAACATTTTAAACATTTGTCAAATGTGCTGTTATTATCTTTACAATTGCACATTATTATTAACAAAAGTACATTATTATCCGTCCAAGTGGGAACTTTTTTTCCTGCATTTCTTGGTGCACATTACTTTAGCACAACTATGATGTATCTGTTGTTCAGACCTGTTTTTGTCCAGCGGGAGATCTGGTTTCAGCAGCAGAATGTTGTACCTACAGGACAGAAATGTGAGTCATGCCACAGGGAATCTGATGTAATGAACTGAAAAATGTCAGTTTTCCTTCTTGCACACGAACCTCTCTGCAAACTCTCTGAACGCCGGACGCCATGAGAAACCGTCCCGCCGGATTCGGATGGTTTCCATCAGACCATTGTATCTCAGCTGCAAAGGATGGAAACAGGCAATCAGAACACCAATATGATGACTGGACAGCCGAGATTATGAAAGGTGCCATTAGGTCACTTTTAAAGGGAGATTACACAAAAATTAAACAGTTCTGTCATTATTTATTCACTCTCATAATGCACAAATGTCTTCCATGAGACAAAAGGAAATCTTCATTTTGCAAACAAAAGTGAATGATTTTTACTGCCAAGCTTCAAAAATAGCCAACAATATTATTGTGTATGTATGTATGTATGTATGTATATATATATATATATATATATATATATATATATAAATAAATAAATGTTGTTATGATTTAATTACACAAACAAATTATTTAATTACACAATTATACACATAGATATTTAATCATTTAATTAATAAATGCATAAATATAATAAAGCAATTAATGCATGTATATTATTATATTTTATATGTATTATAATACATTTGTAATTCATAATATACATTTTATTATATATTTAATTATGTGTATGCACTATTGTGTGTGTGTGTATAAGTATAATGTATAAAAATTATATATATATATATATATATATATATATATATATATATATATATATATATATATATATATATATATATATATATATACACACACATCATACTTATCTATAAAATTTATATTTTATGTTGATAAATTATAATAAAAGCATAAATATATGTAAATTAAATAAGTAGTTAATTAATAAGTAATATAATAGATAATATTACTACATAACATATAATTAATTATTAAATTATTATATATGTAATAATAATGCATAAATGTTAATAAGTGTTATATTAAAATATAATAAATATAAAAAATATATACATGCAATGAATATAAAAATATATGCACATGTATTATATTCCATATTCTTATAGGCTGAAAAGTGCACTTCCGCAAATTTCCAGATGGTGCCGGTGTTGCACAGTCTTGTAGTTTTTACTGTACTGTTTATGTACAGACTGAAACTATACATTCCAAGACTGTACATCATCTGACCATGTGACTTAATAGCCGTTTGTGTGTAAACATACACAGATAGAAACAAATGACGTCATTTGAGCAGGATGGTCCGGTCTTACGGAACAGATGTTTTTCAAGAACAGAAAACAATAGTTGCTAGTTACTTATTACTTACTACTATTACTAACCATTCAACTTTAGCAACCACTAAGCACCCTAATATAGTGGTGACAAGTTTTACATGTAAAAATATACTTTTAACTAATATCTACACAACACAAGAGTTTATAGTCAGTGTTAAAATCTACAATGCGTCATAGAACTAGCAGCTCCAACAAGATAATCACTTAATACAGTGTTTAGTCCATATTGGCACTTAAACACAAACTCAACGGCTCCTGTATCATTAGAGGGATTTGGATTGAGCTCCATCATAAACAGCAATAAAAGGCTTCTAGGTATAAGTACAGCTCACAGAGCTCAGACTCCACTGCAGGGCAGGAAAATCTGAGAACGCATTTGGCTCCGCTGTTGAAAATAAGAGAGGTCCAAACAGAGCTCCGCTGCAGATTGAACTCAGTTGAACCCACCTGATCCATCACCATTTTACTGTCCAGCTGATCCGGCTGCTTGCTTCGGTTGGGTTTGATGCAGCGAACAAAGTGCGGACCAGCCACAAACATCTTCTCCATTAGGACAGCCAGAGAATGCTGCACGGAAAACAATACACTGACAATTAGGCTGTTAAATAAACGCAGACAGGGTCAAACACACGCTTCATCATCATGACAATCACAATGCAAAGATCTTAAATGGTCCAAGAAACAGACTTCACTTTCTGAAAATATCATTTATCTTCATTATGAGGTGAAGGATAGGGAAACCTGTTTCCACCACAGAATAAACAAATACAGATAATTAAATAAAGGTCATTTTCTCAGAGTTTATATCTTGCAATTCTGAGTTTATATCTCACGATTCTTAGCTTATATCTCGCAATTCTGAGTTTATATCTCGGAATTGTAAATTTATATCTAATTTATATCTTGCAATTCTATCTCAGAGTTTATGTCTCGGAATTCCGAGTTTATACCTTGCAATTCTAAATATATATCTTATTTATATCTAAATGATATCTCACAATTTTGAGTTTATATCTTGGAATTCTGAATTTATATCTTGCAGTTTATAGAAAAAAAATACAGAATTGTGAGATAAGAAGTCACAATTACCTTTATTATTTTTATTTATCCTGTGGCAGAAACAAGATTCCACAGAAATATGACCTGGACATGTTCTTAACAGTTTTTGTGAGATTAATCAGTTTAATATTTCTGAAGCATGCAAAATAGAAATCAATAGATGTACACATTTAAGATGCATTGCACACATTTAGATGCATTGATTTCTTTTGATCATTGGATGCATTAAATAAATCGACACATAAAACATAACTGATTTTTTAGAAGCAAAGATTTACCTTGAATTGTGCGCCAACGGACTGCTTTCTGGTTGAGTTAAAGTTGTCATCTGCAACTTGTAACTAAAATTAAAATGCACACAGGATCATGTGGTGAAATGCTGTGTGGTTTAATTAATCACTGATCTCACAGTTAAGAGAGTAATTTGTCATTTGTACAGCTATAAATATGTTCAAACACCAGCTTATCAAGGTATCTGGGAAATATCACAACATGTGTTTTAACAGACACTCATAAAGTTAATTGGTACGTCAAAAAAACAAACACACACACCAAAAAAAAAAAACTTAGATATAAAATACCTTGGCTTTCCGTGGCATTAGTGTGCCTGTTCGGGAAATTGTGGCTGAAAAAAAAAAAGAAAAGAAAAAAAGACTATATAAACATATGTATAATATATATATATATATATAAAATAGATAAATGATCATGGGGAAATGACAATCAAATGCTTTTGTTTGTTAGCTGAAGTTTACGTATCTACACATCTAGTAATCTGTGAACATTAATTTGAAAATAAAATAAAATAAAATGATAATAATAATAATAATAATAATAATAATTATTATTATTATTATAAAAACAAATACTTTGGGGAAAAATTGTAATAAAAAATAATGAAACATAAAAAAAAATATATATATATATATATATATATATATATATATATATATATATATATATATATATATATATATATATATATATATATATAACGTACAAAATAACAAATACCATAAAAACATTGTGAGAAAAAAACAAAAACAAAAAAACATAATAAAATTGTGTGTATTCAAAGCGCACAAGTCACAGCAAAATAATATTTTTGTGGTTTAAACATTGTGTGTGTGTTCAAACTCACAAGCAAATGCTTTATCTTGTTGGTTGTGGTTCGAGCATTTACACTTATCTAATGATGTGTGAAGCTGGGAGTGAATTCAGACCTGCGAACAGAACGCTGAGGAGAGGAGTGACGCTGTTGATGAAGAGCTCGCGAATGTTGGCCGGTATCGTGTCTCTGTTTTTCTCAAGAAATCCACTTGCATTGTATTGCACCTGAACAGACCACAAAAAGACACTTCATGCTGGAATAATGCACACATTATGAAGAAAAACACCCTTATTAACGAGTCCCCTCTGGGAAAAATGCATAATCATTTAATTATTAACCAGCTCAACAATTACACTGTTGATCTAAATTAAGTCACTGATCAGGTGAATTGTTAGGTAACAGTGATGACAATGCTTTTGTACACTCACCTTTCCTGCGTAGTGCACAATAGTGAACAGAGGGGTGTGGTTTCGCACAACCTCAAAGTTTGGAGCCGCTTTAAATTTGCTGTTTAACTTGTCAACAAAATCGCGGTCAGAGGCCTGTGGGTGCAGAAATTAATTATCACATGCTGTTTGCTATAAATACTGATTTAACATGTTTGAGATTCACTACTCTCACAACAGTAGTGAGGGTTTCATTTTGTTAAAGCAATTATACAAAATATAAATTTTAAGTATTAAAATTTTAAGTATAAATAGTTATTTTAAATATAATTTTTAAAATTAAAAGTGATTACTTTTTTTTAAAAAATATGCATTTAAATTATTACACTTTAGGCATATAATTATGTCCATTATAACAAAAAAAGTCTAGTATTATTACTAGGACTACCACAGAATTGTTTTTTCCTTCAGCTTGTAAGAAAATGGACCAATTATTATTATTTTTTTTTTTTTGGTATTTTAAAATATAATTTTAAAGACACTGCAATACTTAAAAAAAAATCAATTTAAATTACAGTTTTTGAGCTGTACAAATATGTCCAATATAACAAAAATATATTTTTTAAAGCAACCCAATGGAGATTATCACATCCTTCAGTTTATAAAATAAAATAAAAAAAACTGCTTTTACAATAATACATTTATGGAGGCATAATAATTATGTAATTTAATTATAATTTTAAAGAGTTGCAATTCTTTTTTATAAAATTAATATATTAAATTATAAAACATTTTGGTGTATAAATATCTGTTAAATGCACAAAAAAAAAGCATCAGTTAAATGCATAAACGTAAATGCTGTAAGACAAAAAAAAAAAAAAAAAACACTTTTTAGTTGTTTGTATTTGTACAAATAAATGTCATTTTGGCCCTATGGAGGACTTTGCACCATGTTTTCTTTTGTGTCTCAGGGTTTAGCAAGCAACCCTTCCAGCGTACCTGAGGGAAGGCGCTTTGCTCATCCAGCAGTGAGAGAATCCCGATGGGTTTAGTGAGGAACAGGTCCTGAAACAGAGGAACAAAGCTGGCTTGGGTGAATGAGTTTTCCATGCTGACAAGCTAAACAGGCCTCTCTAGCTGACGGCGCTGCAGATTCATGTTACACTACAGCAGTGGTCGCCAACCCGTCGATTGCGATTGACTGGTAGATCTTTATCACTGTCCCAGTAGATCCCGAAAATAACAGTAAAATAAGTACAAAAATGCATTACATTTCTCCATTCTTTGTACTGTATTTTTTGTACTTATTTTTCTGTTATTTTCAGGATCTACTGGGACAGTGATAAAGAAAAACACATCACGCACAGGACGTTAACAGAGGCCAAAGACACTGAAGACGAGCGCAAAGAGGAGAAAGTACTGTAGCAGGCAGAGAACAAGCTCACTGTTCACGATGGTCGAAATATATGAAGAAAATATAAATATTGAATTGGGGGTGTGGGGTTATATTAAAGTTCCCCTATTATGGGTAATGAAAGGTTCATATTTTGTTTTGGGAGTCCCCAACAACAGGTTGACATGCATGTAAGGTCAAAAACCACTTTCATTGTCTTATAATATGCATTTATTTTTACCTTACTTGCTCAACGACTCCCAAACAATTCGCTCAACGATTAATTTTTCCAAACCCCTCCTTTGCGTGACGCTAAACTGCAGTGATTGGTCGTTTGGTCTCGTTTTCATTTCATCATGCCTGTAATACCTGATAAAGCAGTGTTTGTGAGCTCAGTGCTGCTTTGTGTTCAGCGTTACCGGGGAAACCGCTAAAGCCGCACCTAGTGGCAAAGAATGAATTTGCATTTTCATTCAGACCAACGCGAAAAGACCAACAAGTGGGCGGGCAATATGCTTATGTTTCATGCTGACGTCAACATGAAACGGCTTGGGATTCGTTTTAAAAACGACTCGTTTCAATGATTCAGAGTCGACTTTCTTTTGAGAGACAATGTGCCCTATCATACACCTGGTGCAATGCGGCGTCAGGCACGACAAGTGTTTTTTGCTAGTTTCAGCACGATGCAGTTACCATTTTCACATCCTGCGCCACGCTGTTTAAATAGCAAATGCATTTGTGCCCATTTGTGCGCTCATGGGCGTGCTGGTCTGAAAACGAGGTGTGTTCAGGTGCATTGTTGGCGCGTTGCTATTTTGAGGCAACTGAAATAGACTGCGCCATTGACCAACTAAGACCTAGTCTAAAGTCTATGGCACAGTATTTTTTTTGTCATTTAAAGAGCACGTTAATATGCACCTATAGGAAGGTCCATAATGCACGTACATTTTGCTTAATCACACACAAAGGGACGCGCAGCAGCACACAAACATGCCAAATATTAAAAATTAAAGGATTACAATGTTAAAGATTATTATTGTGTATGCTACATACATAAATGCCTACATGTCATGATGGATAGTCATTACATGTATCACAATTAGCCTACCTATTTGCTTGCGCATGAGCAGATCCGTTTCCTCTTTTTGCGCCTGCAAATTCCGCCGCGTATAGTGAATCCACCATGGCGTGAGCGCAACTCGCTCTTAAAGGGAATGGGAGATGAGACTCTGATTGGTTTATTCCACGTTATGCCCAAAACACACCCATTACTCATTGAGAGAATAGGGACAACCCTTTTAGACCATGTGCCGGGCGCCGACCATTTTTTCCATCATTAAATTAGCAAAAGTGGATTCTGACTCACCCTAAGCACACCTGCGCCGCTTTAGACCATGCGCTTAGATAGTTAAAATAGGGCCCAATAACTTAATACATGATGCACTTTCAAATTTAAAACTTTGCAGGATGTTTTCATTCACTTAGAGCTGTGTTACACACTGCATGAAAGGTCATTTTCAAAAATCCATAATAGGGGCAATTTAATGCATCACCAAAAGGAACTTTCTTAAGAAAAGTTTTGATGACAGTAATGGCATTTTCTTCTCCTCTTATCTCGGTATAAAGTGCAGCTCTGCTATGCTTTGCTTTGTTTACAGCGATAACCAAGAAAACGCTATTGTGGCCGTTTCATAAGTGCCACCTGCTGTCAGAGAGTGAATTTGCATCTCTTTCAGACCTGCTGTTTTTGTTTCAAGCAAATGTTTTATGATCAGTGCGTCACTAATTAAAATACTAAATAAAGGGCCTCAAATTGGAAGTACAATCTGGGATGTCTATTCCTATCAATTCTTCAATTGGAAGATCTTATCTTTCATAAAGGCTGAGGTCAGGGATCTTGAGCTTTAAAAGGTAGGTGACAACTGCACTACAGGATACGAAGCTGAATGTTAAATGAACGTGACATACATTTAATATGCAGCTTTCCAAACAGGCAGCTGCTGAATACCCATAATTACAGGGCAGAGTTTGTATTAACAGGGCAGGAATCTCACGTGAGAATGAGAACAAGCTTCAGGTTTCTTTAAGCTTCCCATTCAGCAGGGCACCGAAGGATTTAGGTCAGAAAACATGCAGAAATTTGAGAGATTCTCAAAGCTACGTGTCTTGCTTTGTCAGCACTTCCTGTATTTGGGATTTACCACACGGCCGTCTGCCAAATGCAGAGCTCAGGGTTATTTTTGGAGTCAGAGAGAAGGAAAATGGGAAAAAAAAGAGAGTTGGAAATAGTGCACAATAATCACGGAGAGTGAGAACAGTTTTGAACACAGACGTACCAGTATGGGTTTGTTGTCCTTGTAGGTTATGGTCTCCCATGTGATGCCTTCCTCTTTATATTCTTTCTGTTCCATCAGAAAAATGTGCTGGAGGGGAAACGACATGAAAAATGTGATTATTACATTAATGGAGTGGCAAACAATGTCCTGTTGAAAGAACCGCCAGTGACTGTGATCGAATGTGGCGTTTAATGGTTCTGAACATCTGCTGCCTTGGGCTTTTTTCAAAACTTTATTTGAAATAAAGTTAAATGACCGATTTGTTTTACAACCCTAAGTCAGAAAAGTTGGGACGTTTTGTAAAAAGCAATGAAATCAAGAATCTGTGATGTTAATGCTCTTTAACTCTTATTTAGTTGACAAAAGTACAAAAAAAAAAAAAATTTAACATTTTGATGGCTGCAACAAACTCTGAAAAAGCTGGGACAGATGCATGTTTAACACGGTCACATCAACTGTCCTTTTAATTACAATGTTTAATCATTTGGGAATTGAGGATACTCTTTTTTTAATAAAATTATTATTAATTCTTGCTTGATAAAAACTAGTTCTGTCAAAATTTGCGTGTTAACGCAGGCGATTAATTTTTTCAGTTTAATTAACGCAGGAGTGGAGCTAGGGTTGGCCACCCCGCTCAAAACATCTTTCAGAACATCTTTACGATCACATCAAACGGGAGACTTTTCAGACGCGCGCTCGACCTCTCCTCTGTGCCATGCGCGAGTCAAACAAGCACGGAAATGGTACTGTGCTCGGAGTGCATGCTTTTCAGTTGCACGCACAAAGGCGCCAGCGCGCGTTGTAGCCTTTATCATTTCATATCGAAGCGCGAAATAAACGACGTGCATGCAATGTCGTGGTCAGTTAAGTCATGAAGTTACCAAAAAGGTGATTAAAGCTGCCTTAAAACTGTGCATGCATGTTATATATTTAAAGAACATGTCTCTGAAATGGTTTTCAAAACTGTCCTGGAGCAGCCCAGCACGGTCTCCCTCATCTAACACACTCGATTCAACTCGTCAGCTCATTAGTAGAGACTGAAATGGGTCAGAAAAGGTAAAGAGATTTGAGAGAAAATACGATGCGTGTCAGATCCGCGTCATGTTCGGTAGCGGCAGCTCTTAAAGAAATAACAGCCAAAATAACCTAATAATCCAGCTGCTGTGATGTCTGTTAATCAAAGAAAAAAAGAGGTAATCAATAACTTTTACAGCTATAAGGATTCATCTATATTTAATTTAAAATTTAGTGTTTGATAACTTCAATTTCAATTTCTGTATATTTCTGCTGAAGGGCACAGGTAAATATGACATTTATTGTAATGGGTTTATGTGAAGATTGTTTTAAGTCCACTTTTTTATTTTTTTTTTTATTTTTTTTAAGTCTGATAAATGTTAAAATTGATAGCTCTCAATTATACTGTAATGCTGAATGTCAATGGTTAAATATTAGGGGGAAAAACAATTTTATAGAGACATCAGTAGTATTGGTATCAGTGATACTGGCCTTCAGTCATAAAAAAGATGCCATTAAACAAATATTAAAATTATACAGTCTTTATATATAATAATTGCAATATGAAATATTTCAATATATAAAACCTTTAATGTTAGGTGGGATTAATCGTGATTAATTTAAAAAAAAATGTGCCATTAATTAGTTTTAGTTAATCGATTGACAGCACTAATAAAAACATAATCAGCAGTCTGTGGTCATCGTTGTCTGATTCTCCTTTTCATGATAGATTCATAGATTTAATAGATTCATTTTGCAACAATAAAAAAATAAAAAAAACTAGGCAGGACATTCTGGACAATTTAATTTTGCTAAAGCAATTAGATTTTTTTAATTATTTAAATTAAATTTATTTAAATCATTTAAATGATTACACTTTTAGGTGTACAAATGCATGCAATATAACAAAAAAGCCTAGTATTTTTAATGCAGCTCCATGGAGGATTACCACTGATGCTATTTATTTTTTGACCTTTTTGCCAATTAACAGTCAAAAAGGAGACTTGAATCAAACTTTAGTATGCTTTTCTATATAAATACCAAACTCATAAAGAAGCACTATGAAGGACTTACATGGTTGAAAAAATACTGGAGCTGTTCGTTAGCCAGATTAATGCAGAGCTGCTCAAATCGGTTCACAGCAAAGTTTTCAAATCCAAAGATGTCAAGGATTCCTGTAAAGAAAGAAAGAAAATAATAATTGTACAAAATAAGTAGTACTGTCAAACGATTAATCGCACCCAAAATAAACGTTTTTGTTTACATAATATGTGTGTGTATATTTATTATGTGAATATAAATACACATAACATTTTTCTTAAATATATACATGCATGTGTGTTTATATTTTAAATCTATTTATATTAGTGCTGTCAAACGATTAATCTCATCCAAAATAAAAGTTTGTTTACATGATATATGTGTGTGTACTATGTATATTTATTATGCATATATAAATACACACACATGCATGTATATATTTAAGGAAAATATGTAATGTTTATATATTAAATATATTTATATGACATAATTTGTATGAATATAAATATATGCATGTAAATATTTTCAAAATATATGCTGTATGTGTGTCTCTTTATATATACACATAATAAATATACACAGTACACATACATATGTAAACAAAAACTTATTTTGGATGCGATTAATCGCGATTAATCGTTTGACATCACTAATTTATATATAATATAAATGATATGAATATAAATATATACATGTAAATATTTTCGAAATATATACTGTATGTGTGTGTGTTTATATATACACATAATAAATGTACACAGTACACACACATATTATGTAAACAAAAACTTTTATTTTGGGTTAATCATTTGACAGGACTAAAAATAAGAATAATTTTCTATCCAGTTTCAGAGAAATTGATGTTGTTAGTTGAGATTTTAATAACAGCTAAGTAGGGGGTCGACCGATATGTGTTTTTCAGGGCCGATGTCGATACTGATTATTACAGACCAAGTGGAGCGATAACCGATATTTTTAACCGATATATTATGTCTGATGTAAAAATTAAAATTAATGTCAAAATTAAGAATAACAAGGGCTCTGACAAAAACTGCCTTCCCTGGTGTTGATTGCACTTCTTACTCTTGTCATCCTCCATGCATCCATCTACAATAAGGGTAATATAAAGAGAGAGTTAAAAGTGGGGCCACTGCATGCTTCATGATTAAGCCTATGAATACTGTACTACAGCTAAACAGCTTGGGGAAATGTAAGTATTTGGCTTCAATAATTTACATGTTAGAAATGTCTGTGTAATAGCATAACCTCTCATAATTATAATATAATAATTGTAAATAATTTAATTGTCTTCTTAGCTCCATTGTAGAAGTTGTGAAGAAGACTGCAACTATTTTAATTAAACTATAACACTAATAACCTGTTATAGGCACACTTGGTTCAATAGCCTATTGAAATGTCACAATTCATGTCGTCCTAATCTTGGCCTATGTGACAGTATCTTAATCTTGGCCTATGTGACAGTAATTTCGATTAGTTTTAATTTACAGTGCAGTGCAAATGAAGCCATAAAACATTAATTTCAGTTATCTTTAAATCAAAAGAGTTAAACTAAATTTTTTGGCAAACAAATGGGTTTACCATTAAAAATTAAAAACATGGACGAAATAGCGTATTGTGTGATTATTCTTTTAAACAAAAGTTGTTGTTGTAGTAGTAGATAAACCAAACTTTTATTTTGACGGGTTGCCATGAGGACCTCTTAAGTTTCTGTAGCCTATGTATATGATATGACGATCGTTTTACTCAAATGAAACGGTCAAATGCTCATGAAGCAACTCTCAGAGCAGTTCTGGGGATGTTGTTCATGTATTTATGTCCTCATTTAGTGAGACGGCAGATGCTGAAAACACCGCGAGCACCGTCGCACACTTGATGCGTGATAATCACTGAAACTGTAGCAAGCGCTTTCGGTGTGAGAGTGCCTTAACTTCCACATTGATTGGTCTGACTCGTGACTCCCAACAAATCAGATGCGCGGTGGGTGGAGACTGCTCTAGGCCACAGAGTGGTGAGTTCTGACAGGCTGCCTCAGAGCCAAATAGCGCGGTTTCAAAATTAAATAATTTTATCGGCACATCGGTTTTGAAAATGACCGATACCGATAATCATAAAAATGTTTAATATCGGCGATGATAATCGGCCAGGCCGATAATCGGTCGACCCCTACAGCTAAGGCTATTGTCATTTCATGAACAGTGTTGCACAGAGTTAATTATCTACCATTTACACAGGAGCAAAACAAAATAAATGAAAAAAAAAAAACAGATGGAAAAATGCAATGATCCAGCTGACAAAGATGGAATTTAACAATCAGCCAGAAAGTGTTGAGCAGTTACATTCAGTCTGATAAATGGGGAAAAATGCAGGAAAACTGTAATATCTGCACTAAACATTGGGTACAGTGTTATTTTGTATTGTCAAGGTTAAGGGATCGATCATGTTGAAAAACTGGAGGTATTCACTTGTGATAGGTTGATAAATCTGCAAATATTTCACTGTCATGAGATTAAAAGTTCTTAAAAGTTATGTGTCAAATCTAAAATCTAATGACAGACTTATCAACGGATGAAGATGAAACGGATGAAAAAAAATCATTATAATTTACATTATTTATAATAATTTGCAGTATGTCGGCCATTGAAAAAAACTTTATCGTTAAGCCAGTGTTATTTTATTATCATTTATATACTATTATAGTTTTTAATAATATTTTGAATAAGTTTTCATTTTTTATATTTTCAGTTTTCATTTTAATTTTACTTAAAGTTTTAGCAATTTTGTTATTTGTTATTTTTGTCATTTTGTCAAATTTCTCAGTCACAGCATTACTTACCTATTTCATTGAGCTCCACGTCACAGTCTACTTTAGGAGCGAGCAGTTCGTTGATTTTACTGACGATCCAACCGAACACGCGGCCGTAGGCCACTTTAGCAATGGAGTCTCTGGCGTCTGAATGAACATATAAAACACACCGTGATCAATATGAAGGGTGTCAGACGCACTAGTGACTTCGAAGTGAAACTGTGTCGCACCTTCAGCCTGCTGCTGGTTGTGGAGTCGCTGGATGGCCTCTCCTCGCGTCACTGATGTGGTGCAGGTCAGACTCTTCAGTAAATCTTCTTCCTGAACACCAAACTGACCCTGGTTACAGAAACACACACACTATTGTTTCACCACATGTTCCACATGTTTTTGCCAAGAAGAATGCACCTCTCATGGGCCTGCACGAAATAATTAAACTAAGCTTGAAATCGTGATTTGGCTTAGTGCAATTATCAAATCAGCTGAATTAAATAAATACATGCGCTGCGTGTTTCAGTGTGAAGTGCGGTACTGTGTTCATTTACATGTGAGCAGCTCATTTTCACTTGGTCGCTTTAACATGCATTTGAAAACACATTTTTCATCAAAATAAAGGTTATGTTATAACATCAATTTTACTGTAAATTCAGAGCTGTAAAATAAAATTATTATATTTATTGTACTGTGATACATTTATTGTATTTTAAAAATTTGTAAAAAAATATTTTTCTGTGAAATATTACAATAGTAATATTGTTTTTATTTAGTATTTCTTATTTCTTCTTATTAATAATAATAATAATAATAATAATAATAATAAACACTTTGCAATGTTTCCTTTGTTAACATTAGATAACTATATTAGTTTACATCAATAAGACTTATATAGCATTTATTAATCTTAGTTAATATTAAGTTCATTATTTACTAATACTTTACTAAAATTAAAAGTTACCCGTTAACATCAGGTAATGTACTGTGAACTAACATGTATGTGAACATTTTTATTAACCAACACTAATAAAGGTTAATAAATGCTGTAAAAATATATTAATACATTAATGTTAACAAATGAAACCTTATTGTAAAGTTTTACAGTAATAATATTCATTATTATTATTATTATTATCATCATCATCATCATCATACAATATTATTACTAATTAAAAACAAAAATATTTACAAACAAAATAAGCAATATTACTATGTATGAAAAAAATTTACGCAGTGCATTCATTAAATATTATTATTATTAATAATAATAATAATAATGTAATATTTCACTGAAAAATAAAACAAAATTGATATTATTAATATTATTATAGCCATATTGAAATAGTCCCTACAAACAAGCATAGAAAACCTGGGATTTTCATAATCACATTTTAAATTGTTTTAATCAGGAAAAACTAAAGAAAATGTTTTTTTTTTCCTCCCAAAATCGTCCAGCCCTAGTCTCTCCCAAAACTTGGGAACTCTCCTGAGGTTAGTGTCAAGATTCTTTGTAAGAAATGAATTGTGCACACACACACACAAAAGGAAAAATAACACAAAAGAAACAGACCCTGTTATTTCAAAAAGAACAATGACTAGCCAAATGTGACCAAGACGTAAATGTCACTCAGGAAAGGTCAAGCTAATTTGTGCGTTTAGATTCAGGAGGCCGTTTGTTGACACGTATGCATTGGTACAACAAAAGACTCATCGAATCTAATGTGTCCAATCCGGTCCCTAAGTTAAAGTCCACCGCAGTAGATTTGATATACGGAAATCAGCCTGCGTCAGGTACTACTATTAACTACCTCAAACGTGTAGGATGACCTAATAGAGTCTAAACATAGGCACTTCTGGGCTTACTGTGCACTCTGGGTCTTATCGTAAAAGGCCAGATGTAGGCAGACCCACACCTCCTTCAGTTTGCCATTAAAAGAGTTTCTTTGTGTGCACGCTGGCCGTAATTCACCTGATTAAACAGCAGGCCGCTCAGGGCTAACATTCATCTCCTCTCTGGTGTATATGTGGGCTTTCTAATCCAAGAGAGTCACTATTACTGCTGCTCATGGTTTGGTGTTGACAAACCTCTAGCAATAAGTATTAGTTCCGTTTGTGTCATCCAGCAGAGCTCCTCAAATGTGTGTCATTAAGGAGATGTGTGATGTTACACCTGATCAAACGCACCATTTTCACCTGCGTGAAACATATGCAATTTCTATCCAATGAAATCAAACTGACTGAACTGCAATTTTCATGAGAAAATAATAATTGCAAAATTTGGCCAACGTTTTTGTGTTTTAGATATATTTATATATTTATATATATAGACTATAAGACTATAAAAACAATAACATTACTATTATAAATATAACAATTATTATTATTATAAAGATTAATTAATTATTATTAGGGATGCACCGAATCCAGATTTTTGGGGTTCTGCCAAATACCGAATCCACTGGTTAAGATTCTGCCGAACCCGAATACCGAATCCTACTCCCATCCTCAGACCATTAACACAGTAAACACATTAATGAAGTAAACAACGTCCACAGCAGTGTATTTTTCATTTTATTTTATTTTTAATGCACAACTCGTATTCTTTCGGATGTTTAATACGCAAATGTTTTAACAGCGGCGATGTTGTGTATTGTTTGGGGTCCTTGCCACCACGAGACAAATCGGCATTGCAAATTGAACATGTAGCTCGACTTGAATCGCCTTCTTTCAACTGAAAGTACTGCCAAACAACACTTTTTCTGCTCACGAGTTCCATTTTCACTTTCAATTCTTCTTATTGTTGTTGTTGTTGTTAAAAATATTCAACAAAAATAAATATTACTATTGTAATATTTCAATGTAAAATAAAAATAATAAAATGCATTTTATTTTACAGCGCAAAAATGCTAATATTTACGGCTGTCCTAAATTCAAAATTTTGGCAGAAAACTGCACGGACCCTTAAAACTTTCTCTTTTGTTGGCAACAGCCGGTTTATAAGCACTTGTCATTACAAGTTTAGGAAGATGGTTGGTGAGTTGCATACCCAAACACATTTTTAAAATTCCTGAATTTGCTTTGCATGTAAACAGTATTGCGTTTTCCCAAAAGCATCGCAAGTAATATCGTATAACCCATTACGCTTTTTGGGAAACACAGGGAATCTATAATCCTTCACCTATTTCATGTCTCTAATGAGCATGTTCTGGTAAAATGTATTTTTTCTTTCTGACGGTCTTCACACTTCACACACTAAAAACAGCACTGCTCAAAGTTTGGTGTTAAAAATACATTTCACAATGGTTGAGAGCTGTCACAAGCACCTCTGCGTGTCAAGTCGACTTGCAACAGTGATGTTTCCACAACCAACATCTGTGAGAAACAAACAGGAAACTCACCGCAGTAGCTTTTAGCCAGCCACGCGATGCCTCGGACACCTTCAGATTGTCACTGTCTGTCGTCTCAAAGGTGATGTTCCCCAAAGACAGAATTCCAGCTAGAATAGTCATCATGTCCACCTTTTCCTACAAACGAGATGGGAATGTCTATCAGGGTTTCTGCAGGTAACTTTAAGACCAAGTAAAAAACATTTAAGGAAGGGCACACAACATGTCAGTATGACAACGTCTTGCATTATCAATGCTTCAAAGTTTCAGATCTACATCACGTTTTAGACCTCCAAATATATACAGTCATGGCCAAAAATATCGGCACCCTTGGTAAATATGATCAAAGGCGGCTGTGAAAATTAATCTGCATTGTAAATCCTTTTGATCTTTAATTTTTTAAAAAACAAACAAAAAAAAAAAACACAAAAATCTAAACTGGCAAATGGAGATTTCAAAATGTATTGAATAAAAGGGTGCCGTTAATTGTGGCCAATGTGTATAAGAGGAAAACATTTATTTCATAATGATATTTCCCCCCATTTTAAATTCTTATTACCCAATGAAAGGTTAGATTTTTGTGAATTTAAATAAAAGATCAAAAGGATTAACAATGCAGATTAATTTTCACAGCCTTCTTTGATCATATTTACCAAGGGTGCCGATATTTTTGGCCATGACTGTATAAATCTCTCTGCCCAAAACAGAAATACAGAAATAACTTTTATTGTAGCTTCAGATCACGCTGCAAAAAACTGACGTTCCTCTGTCAAATGTCTAAAGATTTTTAAAACACATTTACTTGAAAATATAACATGTTTTATGAGAAATTGATCAAAAAGAAGAGTTTCATAAGAAGAGTAAAACAAGAACAAATCATTTTAATTCAAAAGGAAAATAAGTTTTCATTCCCCATATTTGTTTTCATTTTAAGCATAAACTCACTTCACTTTGATCAATTTCTCAGAAAACAAGACTTCATATCTTCATATTTTGCATCTTCAGTAAATGTATCTTGATTTAAGGATGTTTAGACGTTTGTACAGGAAAACAAGACAAAAATACTAAGGAAAATATACATATTTTTGAAGTGGATGCATCATTTAATGCCAATTTAACACTTTCTGCTTTGATTTAACACCTTTTTAAAGGACTTAATTTGTGGAAGGGGCGAATTAAGGCTTATGGTCTGTAACCCTGGTCTATAAATAAAAACATTGCAAACGCTGATAGTTTCTGTACCATTTTTAAACCATTCTAACTTTATGGTTCTGTGGTGTAAAAAATTTTTTTTTGAAGTACTAATCATAATGTAGCATCTTATTTAACGAGTAAATGTTATATAAAAGCATTTCAAACCACAGGACACAGACAAGGAAGGCTTTGTTCTTACCTGCTCCTCAAATCCCACCATGTCCATGGCGTTACAAACTTCAGCATATTTCACATGCCAGGCCTGAATCACGTCTTCCTTCCCAAACCTGCCATTCAAATAACTGACGAGAGCAAAAAGATGCAAGTTTACTGCAAGGTTTGCAGGAATATGATTTATGTGCAAAGTTTTGATACACAGATGTGCTTTGAAAAGACAATATTTGGTGACTATAGACTATAGCCTGGTTAAACAGGTTATCATGCAATTCACTGAAAATCAACACAAAAGAACAGGTAAAAACCAGAAAAGCTATATTGTAGGCCAAGACCATACAGACACCATACACTGCCGGCACTGGGGAGCTACATTGAGGGAACTATGAATGCCAACATGTACTGTGACATACTGAAGCAAAGACTGGGCCGCAGGGCTGTATTCCAACATGATAACGACCCCAAACACACCTCCAAGACAACCACTTCCTTGCTAAAGAAGCTGAGGGTAAAGGTGATGGACTGGCCAAGCATGTCTCCAGACCTAAACCCTATTGAGCATCTGTGGGGCAATCCTCAAACGGAAGGTGGAGGAGTGCAAGGTCTCTAACATCCACCAGCTCCGTGATGTCGTCATGGAGGAGTGGAAGAGGCAACCTGTGAAGCTCTGGTGAACTGCATGCCCAAGAGGGTTAAGGCAGTGCTGGAAAATAATGGTGGCCACACAAAATATTGACACTTTGGGCCCAATTTGGACATTTTCACTTAGGGGTGTACTCACTTTTGTGGCCAGCGGTTTAGACATTAATGGCTGTGTGTTGAGTTATTTTGAGGGGACAGCAAATTTACACTGTTACACAAGCTGTACACTCACTACTTTACATTGTTGCAAATTGTCATTTCTTCAGTGTTGTCACATGAAAAGATATCAAATATTTACAAAAATGTGAGGGGTGTACTCACTTCTGTGAGATACTGTGTGTTAGAGGGTGACACGGGAGTGGATTTTCAAACCTCTCCCGTCCCACTCCCACAAAAAAAATTAAAAAAAAAAAATCTCGTCCCGTCCCAATCCCACGAAAAAACTGGGGTAAAATCCCATCCCATTGCAGTCCCGGGAAGAACGACTCCCATTCCCTCCCACTCCCGTTTTTTTTTTTTTTGTACAGTAAAAATACAGTACAGATCACGGCGTGCCCACCTTAGTAAGAAAAAACTTAGTAGTTTTTTGTTATTATATTGAACTGAAAGCCAGCTTAAACAATGCACAGTGTGCATTGCACATAGGCATGGGCCGGTATGAGATTCTGACGGTATGATAACCTTAGATAAAAATATCACGGTATCACGGTATCACGGTATTGCGATTATAGCTCTAAAATATGTTATTTTTAAATGTCTGGGTAAAAAACAACAACGTTTTTTCCACTGAACACAATACATTTTTTTTTAAGAAACATATAGAACAACAAAAAAAAAGTATTTATTTCAACACTGAAACAACCGGAGAATGGGTCTCTGTCTTGATAGAGTCATCACAGCGGCAATGCATTCTGGGAATTTAGGTCACTGGAGCTACAGCGGAGACTGAGTGGTAGTGAAGGTAGACGTTTTATATTATGTAATGTTTATATTATTTTACTTAAGATCGCGTTGCAGTGGTTAAGGCTTACTGTATCATCAATTGCCATATCCCTTTGCACGGCTGGTGTGAAAAACGTGCTTTCTCCATGTTATAATGCCGAAAAAGCAGAGGTTTTACCTGCAGACATTGATGATAAGGGCTATGGCAATTGATCATTCCAACGCGATCTAAGTTGAATCATAAACATTAAATATGTCTACATTCACTACGGAACTCAGATGAAAATTAAACCGAAACTCATATGGTAAACATCTAAAATAAAATGTGGCTTTATAATTTATCTCTGTTGATTTAATATATTATTATAGATACAGTGATTTCCATTAAACTGTAAGCCCTCACACCACTAATAGAAGGAAATCATATATGGAAGTGTTATTTGCGGCAGCTCGTTAATACCAGCCACTTTTGTACAGATTAAGTTTCTTTCATTAATTTATTTGATCGCCGCATCGTTGTTCGGCATCGCTAGTAGGAGTCTTCAACTTGGTTCGGTCAAGTCAATGTATTTATTTGCATAGCATCCACAATACACATAGTTTCAAAGCAGCTTCAAGTTCTGTTACCTCTATAATGGCTTAACTCTTAACACTGAGCAGTTTTACCTGGCAATATGACGATATAACAATGATCCACTGTTTGAGATCTAGCTGTAGTGTATTCTCCCTTACAAAATTAGCCATGGTTTTGCTCTAACCATAGTTTATCCATGGTATTTAAGATTGTGGTTAGGTAATACATACACCAAAAACACGGTCGCTACACGTTTACTATAGTAAAACCATGGTTAATTGTCGTAAGTGTTTTAGCAGTTAGCATATAGTTAGCAATAGTAATGAATATTCGCAGCCTCTCAAACAAACAAGAGCGATTTTTTTTTTATTTAAAGAGATTTACATATTAGTCCGTTTTATTCTAAGCGTATGTTTTCAAAAAATATTAATGTAAAGCAGTCGGCTTTTTCTGTGGTAATTTGCATTTGTTTACGCTGTGTGCTCCTGGCGTGACCTAAAACATGGCGGAAACCGGCCGGCGTGGCGTGGGTTCCCAAGCTAGTTGGCGTTAGCTAGTTAATTAGGTATGTTATCCGCCTCGGTAGCAAGCAAAATAGTATTTATTTCAACACTGAAACAACCGAATGGGTCTCTGTCTTGATAGAGTCATCACAGCGGCAATGCATTCTGGGAATTTAGGTCACTGGAGCTACAGCGGAGACTGAGTGGTAGTGAAGGTAGGCGTTTTATATTATGTAATGTTTATATTATTTTACTTAAGATCGCGTTGCAGTGGTTAAGGCTTACGGTATCATCAATTGCCATATCCCTTTGCACGGCTGGTGTGAAAAACGTGCTTTCTCCATGTTATAATGCCGAAAAAGCAGAGGTTTTACCTGCAGACATTGATGATAAGGGCTATGGCAATTGATCATTCCAACGCGATCTAAGTTGAATCATAAACATTAAATATGTCTACATTCACTACGGAACTCAGATGAAAATTAAACCGAAACTCATATGGTAAACATCTAAAATAAAATGTGGCTTTATAATTTATCTCTGTTGATTTAATATATTATTATAGATACAGTGATTTCCATTAAACTGTAAGCCCTCACACCACTAATAGAAGGAAATCATATATGGAAGTGTTATTTGCGGCAGCTCGTTAATACCCAGCCACTTTTTGTACAGATTAAATTTCTTTCATTAATTTATTTGATCGCTCGCATCGTTGTTCGGCATCGCTAGTAGGAGTCTTCAACTTGGTTCGGTCAAGTCAATGTATTTATTTGCATAGCATCCACAATACACATAGTTTCAAAGCAGCTTCAAGTTCTGTTACCTCTATAATGGCTTAACTCTTAACACTGAGCAGTTTTACCTGGCAATATGACGATATAACAATGATCCACTGTTTGAGATCTAGCTGTAGTGTATTCTCCCCTTACAAAATTAGCCATGGTTTTGCTCTAACCATAGTTTATCCATGGTATTTAAGATTGTGGTTAGGTAATACATACACCAAAAACACGGTCGCTACACGTTTACTATAGTAAAACCATGGTTAATTGTCGTAAGTGTTTTAGCAGTTAGCATATAGTTAGCAATAGTAATGAATATTCGCAGCCTCTCAAACAAACAAGAGCGATTTTTTTTTTTTATTTAAAGAGATTTACATATTAGTCCGTTTTATTCTAAACGTATGTTTTTCAAAAAATATTAATGTAAAACGGTCGGCTTTTTCTGTGGTAATTTGCATTTGTTTACGCTGTGTGCTCCTGAGCGTGACCTAAAACATGGCGGAAACCGACGCGGCGTGACGTAGGTTCCCAAGCTAGTTGACGTTAGCTAGTTAATTAGGTATGTTATCCGCCTCGGTAGCAAGCAAAATAGTATTTATTTCAACACTGAAACAACCGGCGAATGGGTCTCTGTCTTGATTGAGGGTGAAAGAGGGAGAAATGAAGACGACACAGATATATCGTTTGTGTACGACCTGGAAGTATTTATTTAGCGGTCGGCGCCAAAACGGCATCTGTACGGAACATCATTGTGTACGGAACATGACTGGTCTACGTTACCCGAGAAATTCCCATACAGCAGACTTCGCCTTTTTCGACGGGGGAAAAAGTTCCAGGGATTCACCTCATGCGGCCATCATCCTACACACAGGTTACTCTCACTGACCACTGTCCGGAG
The DNA here is from genome assembly GCF_012432095.1 of Onychostoma macrolepis. Classification (NCBI taxonomy): domain Eukaryota; kingdom Metazoa; phylum Chordata; class Actinopteri; order Cypriniformes; family Cyprinidae; genus Onychostoma; species Onychostoma macrolepis. The sequence continues at coordinate 22,083,891 of NC_081164.1, read as the reverse complement.
GAGGAGGGGTCGTGTGACTCGTTACGCTCTTCACTGCTCACAACTGAGGGAGTCCTGCACTTTCTGTCTTTGACGACATGTAAAAAAAACTGCGCATACCGCAGGAACGGTATAACAGGAAATTTTTGTGGTTTTGAAACCGTGAATTTTCCAAACCGCGGTATACCTTGAAACCGGTTATCGTCCCATGCCTTGCACACACATTAAATTTCATGTAAATCATCCATGCTAACACACACGTTTTCTATTAGAATTTTTTTTTTTTTTTTCATTTGAAAGTAGACATTTCACTCTCTATAGATATATTTTTCATAGACGAAGTTTCGAAGTTTCTCGCTCAAGTTCACAGAGACCTAGACGGCAGAAGCGCATCCTGTTTGCTTTAATTACTTTATAGAAGCGCATCATTGTTATTCTGAGTGCACACAAATAAACGTAGAGTCTTTACAGATTCGAAAGATGTATAAGGCTACTTTTATCTGTATGACCAAAAATTACGGAGATTTTAAGAGCAAGTGAGCGCAGCGGCACCTGTTCTGCAGCGAGCGCACTATTCAGATTCCACTCTCCACACAAACACTTCAATAGCGCACATTTCTCTAGGTTAACATCATATTTAGCGGCCATGTAAAGTTGCCAAAGCAAACAGGAGGAGAGCGAGACAGGGCAACTAGAATCGAGTTCAGAATTAAAATATACAGTTTATAGTTTATTTATATAAAAGGTATATTTGTGTATAAAGTTGGGTATGATTACTTTTCCCTGTCCCGCCCACTCCCGCTGACATTTTTTCCTGTCCCGTCCCAATCACGTGATTCGTAGCGATTTTGTTTCCCATAAAAAAAACTATAATAGTATGAAATTAAAATGTCAGTTTCCAGTACAAAGTATGTTTTTGTATGTAAAAAATTTTAAACAGAAGGGTTAACACTGAATTAAATGACTCCAATTGTATATTAGCCTAATATTGTAACATATTTTTTAATATTTTTATTGAACAGAATATGTAACTCAAGCCTTGTGTGCTCTTGTGAAATCACTGTAACGCACAGCCTTGATTGTTTTCGAATGTGTCTCAACCAATCAGATCTTTGCATCACCTGACAAGGTTTTGTATCGACCTTTTACACAATGAATGCCGTACTGAGAAACATGCCGTCCGTGTCACAAATAGTTCTGTAGGAGGCGTCGTGTGACACACCTTCAATAAACTGCATGGGTAAGATGCTAATCTATGACGCGCATCGTAAAGAATGATGCTGATCCGGTTTCAAAAGCACATGACATCACAGAGGTGACTCACCGGTAGCGCGTGGGGTCCAGGAGGCCATATATCTCTTTATCCTCCATCGAGATGCCGGCCAACATGAAGTAGAAGATGTGGAAGTTCTGCTCTCCCTCATCCTGATGAACCACACGGGATTTCTCCAGGAGGTACTCGTTGATTTTGGCCCCTTTGACTACAATAACACAGAAATTGAGGTTAATGTTCAATCAAAGAATACGGAATTGATTTATTGGTCTAGAAACACGCCCAATAGGAGTTATATGATCCATTGCGGTCAATGGGAAGAGCTTTATCTTTTCTGTCGGTCGTAAACAAACCTGAAGAGTTCTGGAAGCGGAGCTGGATGTATTTCCCAAAGCGACTGCTGTTGTCATTCATGACCGTCTGTGCGTTTCCAAAGGCCTCGAGAAGTGGATTCACCTATTTAGACACAACCAGACGCAATCATGTTAGGCAGAATCTAAACACAGAAATAGGAAGCTTTGCTTTTATAAAGCATCCCAGAATGCACCACAAAGCTGTTTGAGATAATGGCGATATGTTTTGGTCACAACATCAATTTGTTTACTATCATTTGTTTTCTTATCAAACTGCTTGGCAGTAGCACATGATTAAAATGGATAAATAAACTTAATTCATTACTTCATTTCACACACACATTAATATATATAATATGTATAATTACTATGTGTGTACATGTATAAACATACACATATACATATATTAGTGCTGGGCAACGATTAATCGCGATTAATCGCATCCAAAATAAAAGTTTTTGTTTATATAATATATCTGTGTGTACTGTGTATATTTATTATGTGTATATAAAGACACACACATACAGCATATATTTTGAAAAGATTTACATGTATTTACATGTATATATTTATTAATATAATTTATATGATATATAAATATTTAATATATAATCATAACACATTTTTCTTAAATATATACATACATGGGTGTGTATTCATATATACATAATAAATACACACAATACACACACATATATTATGTACACAAAAACTTTTATTTTGGATGCGATTAATCGCGATTAATCGTTGCCCAGCACTAACATACTGTATATATATATATGATTAATGTATGCTATTTTATATTGATACTTTTATATATATTAAAAAAATGTAAAGGGGTGTGCGTGTGTATATATATATATATATATATATATATATATAGAAAAATTATGATTTATTTATTTTTTTTCTTCATATCAGTCAATATCGGTAATTATTACGATAAATGTCAAATCTTTATTTCTTTCAAGTTTAAATCCAGATTTTTTTCTCCAAAGTGAAAGTTGTAGAAACTAGACTTTTTTCTTTTCTTTTTTTTTTTTAATGCTGACTTTCAGCTCATCTACACAAGAACTGGAATAAATTTTGCAGTTGTAATATGCCAGGAGGAAAATATGAATTGTTGTTAGAGAGGAATTGTTGAGGAACAATGTTTTAAACTGTGCTCAGTCTACTATAACAACTTATTTTATTGGCCATTTAGACCAATTTTATTAATTATATTTGATTTATTAATGATTAGCTCAGAAGAACTGAAAAAGCAGCCTCTGAACAATAAGACTCTCCTCTGGGACCATATTGACAACTTTGGCTTTGAACCAACAAGCAGGAGAGCAAAGGGAAACAGGGAATCTGAACTGCTGAATCTTATCTTTGTTTGGATGATCCTAAAACCAGTTATTCCACTCCAGAGGGCAAGAGCAAAGTTTGCTCACTTCTCTATGCAAACAGTGTGACAACAGAAAGTTTTCTTCAAGATAACAATCTTAAACCTTAAAGCACATCACACATCGTAGGAACAGGATGTTGAAATGTGTTATACGGAAGCACAAAAGCAGAAAGAGAAGTCACATGGAGCAAATGTTGCCTACTCCATGCGCAAATGGGGGTCAAAGTGTATCACGTACTGATTGGGTAATATAACAGCAAGATTTTCCTGAGTCACACCAGCGGGTGAAGTGGTCTGGCTGATGCAATGCTTTAGAGAGTCAAGGTCACTTCCTAAACTTCTCAGATGTCTCTCTGAACTCCCCCAGACATCCTGTCTTCCTGAAAGAGTTGTGAGAAAATATTCATACAGTTTTGTAAAGGTTTGGAAACACTCTCAGGCATGTCAACATCTTGGCTTAACTGACAGTGAGAGTTTGAAGTGGGTCTATCTATTTGTCTGACCAATGGCAGATGGATGAAGTGTTCGGGAAACCCATTTAAAACCTGTTTTTGTTACATGTGCAGGGACTAGTGATGCAGAAAGTACATGCTTCACCTTTAAGAAATGCTCAAACGTAAATGTTAATGGAACATTGTTATGTTTTAGTGCAAGTATAAACATTTTAGTGGCCGACAAACACAGATTTTTTTATGGCCGATGTGGTATTTAAGAGACTACGGTGGCTGACGGCTAATATTAAGCAGATATAGGCCTATATAACATAAGGCTCTGCAATTAAATTTACATTTATTTTACATAGTATTTACTAAAATAAGTATAAATAAATTTGAATACGTTTCAAATTTAAATTTGATAAAAAAATAATAATTTTAATAAAAATAAAGAAAATCTGTAAAATAAACAGATTCATAAAATGTTTATTTCTACATACAGACATTTTTAATCTACACACACACTAATCAATTACAAATCAATATTTGTGATGATATAATCATATATATCAAGAATGCTTAAATTTCTAAATAATATATTTATTAATTTATTTTATGTTTATATATATACACATATAATAGTATAAATTATATTTCTATAATGACATGGGTATTACAAGAAGAATGTGATTTATGAGGACATTGCCCCATGTTCAAAACGCTTATAAATCATACAGAGCGAGTTTATTTGAGAAAGTCAAAATGCACAAAGTTTCCTGTAAGGGGTAGGGCGATAGAAGATACGGTTTGTGCAGTATAAAAACCATTACGCCTATGGAATGTCCCCACAATTCACAAAAACAAACGTGTGTATAACACACAAACAATAATTTAGAATTAGAAAAAAAAACAAAATCAAAACTTCATAAATCTGATAAACAGATTTAGGCTTTTTTTTAGAAGTTTGTGACATGAAATGTTTATTATATATTCAATTACTTGTTTATTGTAAATGTGTATTAACTGAATGTTGTCAAAATAAAAGTCCCACGCACAACATGTATCGGCTAAACAGAAAAATTATATTATTAAAAAAAATGTATTAATTATTTACACTATCAGCAATGACAATATATTGATCAACCGCCCGCTAAAACATTTTCCCAATGTTGTGCAAATTTGTTTGAACGTCACATTGATCTCAATGTCTGGAGAACCAACAATGTCCAAAAACCTTTAATAGCTCCCAAAATAAATGTTATAATGTTTAAATAATGCAAATGGTAAAGCCTAAAGATAAACCGTTTAAACTTTTGGAACGTTATAATTCAACATTTATAGAACATTAAGAACCTTAGCGTTAACGTTTCTATTCATATTAGAGAAACTGAGCAGCTTAACGTTCCCACAATCAAAACAGAAAATGTTTTGACAACATTCATTTGTTTACGAAAGTTGTAGATCTCTGTAAACATATGTAAAGCAGATCTACTGTTAAATTGCATATTATGAACGTAAACACTCCAGGGTGAAAAGATACTTTATTTCTCACTCTCTCTGCAAACAAACAGTGAACCTACAGGAGCAGAAGTAAAACCGCAGCAATTACAGTAACTACAAAGAACAGCCTATCAGATATCAACAAATATAGCCTTTCAAAATAACCAAGGGTCTACTTGGGAAAACATGAACTTACAGAAGTGAGCTTATCTAAACTCACTCAAAAGCACATTGTCATTCTCATTTCATCAGAAGTGATAATGTGCCAAGAACTAGACATTTCATTTCTTAAAAGTGCATCTCACAATAAAATGTCAGTTTCAATGATCTGAAGCAACACAGGAAGCTTGTTTAGTTTATACCTTGTGTTTTTTTTAACCTTTTTTTGACTATGTTGTGCAATCAACATTAACATTTGCCAACCTGCTGTTGAACAGTGAAAGGCGTGACGTGTGCAGTGGAATCTGGGTGTTTTGTAATGTTTACAGTGATGCCGTGGCAGAAATGATGATGACTTTCGGTGTGAACATGACAGCATGGAAATAGTGTTTTATAGTATCGGTTATCGCCTATAATTACAGATCTGACGGGTCAGATGGTGGAAGATAAGTACGATGTCAACGTCTATTAAATCACAACACTACACCGAACCAGGAAGTACTGAAGGAACAAACAGAAATAACCTCTTCCGTGCACATCTGTTCCTCAAACCAACCAGAGACCTCAAATTACAGACAGATGCTCAAAAATATTGCTGTCGCACCCACATATTTTCAGACGCCACATGAAATCGCTTGAGTATTTATATACCAAATTTAAGAGGGATGTATTAAAGAGACTTTTGCTTTTTAAACAACAACTTTATTTGCCATTTATTTATTATCATTATAATTGGCCGTTCTCATTCTAAAACGTATTTGATTGGATAAAAACGCCTCAACTGCAAGGTGAGTAATCAATTTTGTTAGGCATTTTCCTAGAAGAAAACGGTTTTGCATGTGTATATTTCCTAGATTTTTTAGGTTTACACTAGCATGAAGATGTAGGATTTCTTTAGGTTTTATGAAAGAATGGTAAGACTTTAAGACGCATTAAGGAAATTTTAAGAAATAAATTAAAGGGAACATGATTTGTCAATAAAAAAAGTTGCATTAACCAACACTTTAAAGTTTCAATATCACATATTTTACAAAATAATTTTTATTGTACCTTCTGATGACACTGTAAAAAAAAGTACTTCCACAACATTGTCTTGTTTTCCAGTGCAAATGTTATTAAATCTCAAAAAGGGCATAAGTTAACAACTCTTGTTTTCTGAGAAATTGGTCAAAATAAAGTGAGTTTATGATTTAAACAAGAACAAATATCTGCTCAGATAAATCAACTTAATTTAAAAGGAAAAAACAAGCTTTCGTTCCCTATTGACATATCTGCTCTTTTTTTAAGCATAATCTCACGTAATTTTCTCAGAAAACAAGACTTCGTATCTTCATTTTGCATCTTAAGTAAATATATCTTGATATAAGGATGTTTATATATTTGTATTGAAAAGGAAAACAAAAATTCTAAAGTGCATGCATGCAACATTTAATGCAATAACAATTAATGTAAAACATTCTGCTCTGATTTAAGACCTTTTTAAGGCCGCAATTTGTGGAAGGGCGACTTTTAAAGACTTTTTAAGATGTTTTCAAGACCTGCAGAAACCCTGAGATGACCTCAACACTAATTGACACGGACTAAAAGCTACAAAAGTTCAAGTTTGACTTCATGGGCTCTTTAAGCCATTCCCAAAAACACATTATGACAAACAAATTAAACACACCCCATATACCCACCATTTGAATATGTCAGAAACCACACATGTGCCTTTAACACACACACACACACACACACACACACATGGGTGCGGCGCAGTTTCAACTTCCTGTGTGTAAATCAAACACCCGACCACCTGAATGCAGCCGGCAAATCATGTCTCATTGCAATCCTAATCGGTGCAAACCTGGTGGCTGTATTCAAATGTAGATGCAACTGACGGGCCGTACCTGCAGGATCTGCTGCTCTAGCTGCGAGTTGGCCTTGCACAGCTCCATGATGTGTCTCAGCAGCAGTTTGGTGCTCTCGGTTTTACCCGCTCCGCTCTCACCACTGCGGGACAAATGGATACAACATATCAGACTGTTAGTGTTGTAGTAAAACTAATGCTGGTGTCATGGGACAAGGCCACAAAAGAGGAACTCAAGTGCGTTAAGATACAAGAGAACCAAAACATATCCAGGTCATATTTAACTCCAGAATCAAAAGAAGACTGTATCTGGACTTTATTTTCATGTTGATTAAGAACATTACTGACATGGATATTTTGTTTTAAAACTTAAATTTTTTTAGTAAATATATACAAGTAAATTTTTTATATTTATTTTAAGCAAATTTATTTTTAGATTTTCCAGTTTCCAGTAAAAAAAAAATAAAAATTAATTTTTAATTTGAAAAACATTCCATTTTATTTCATTTGAAAAATATTCCATTTTTTTTTTTTTTTAAGTTTTCCATTTTTTAATTTTCAAGTTTTAGTATTATTTTTTTACATTTTTCATTTTATTTTTATATTTTGCATTTTCATTTTAACTAGTTGACCTAATTGTCTTGAAAATAACATCACAATTCAATGTAAAAAATAAATAAATAAATAATAATGGTAGAAAAATAGGCTTCATTTTCAATATACATTCCTATGCAAAATATTAATAATATAATTTATTCTTATTTTACAATACAAAATTGTTTACAATATGATCCAAAATTGATCTTGACAGCTTTTAAGAGCTCCACCCACAATCCAAAGTCTGGAAATAATCAATATTTTTCACAAAAAGGTACATGACTTTTGATCTGATTTCCAAGTCATTTTATATTGTCTTGTGAGCTACAATAACATCATACCGTCTCTCTGCTTTCCAAATATAGCACAATTATTAATAATTGATGACACAGACATACGTTTATGGTTGTGTTGTCTTGCTTTGTCATTGTACACATTAAAAGCATTCTGTCCCAGTTGCCTGAGTGATTATCAGCCTCCCAGCACTGGTACTGGTCTCATTCATGGACGGCTGTATGGTTTCTAAGGGTGATCATTGAGCTCTAATGACGGTTTATATGATCAGAGAAAGCCTGTTGCCCAGTGATGAAAGCAAAGCCAACTTTTTGTATTTTGATGGCCTTTAGCGCTGCTCTGTCCCCATCAATGCACAGAATACAACTGAGAAATTTACTGTGAGGCTCCATTTCTGAAAAATACATTAAGGCCAACCTTCTAATGGTAAAGCAGCAGTGCAGAGTCTCAGAGGAAGGCTGCACGTAGGAAAAACCTTAAATATGATACCGCAAAGAGTACAGCTATCAACTATACTATTAAGTTATGGAGGAATCCAGGAATTAAAATCCATCTGAAACTTTCATGGTTAGTCTGATGGAGGACGGAACTGAAACTAGACAAGGAACGTTTGTCAAACCAAACTCAGAATGCTTGCCTGGCGGTTTGAAAGTTTTAACAGATATATACTTTAACAGACCAATTTTGATTAACTCAACACCAAATCTGAATAATTGGAAAAGATCAACTCAAATCATAACAGGTTGAAGGTCTGTGCCTAAAAATTCAAGGAGTCTCAAATTTGATCTCAGATTAGGGATTAAAAACCCAAGTTTATACCACTATGAAAGCTGTCTTTCGCCAAGGGATTAAAAATGTAAAAAAAAAAAAATGTAAATTGTGACTTTTCCCAATTCAGACTTTTTTCTCGCAATTCTGAGTTTTTAATCTCACAAAACTCAGAATTGTGAGATATAAATTCAGAATTGCAAGATATAAATTCAGAATTGCAAGATATAAACTCAGAACTGATACATAAAACTCATAATTAACTCGACGTTCTGAGAAGAAAACTCGCAATTGTGAGAAAAAAAAAAAATAAAGTCAGAATTATCTCATAATTCTGCAAAGAAAAGTCGTAATTGTGAGACATAAACAACTGCGAGAAAAAATTACCTTTTTTATTCCATGACAGAAAAAAAAGCATTCAGAATTGTGAGATGTAAACTCAGAACTGTCAGAAAAGAAGTCGTAATTCTGATCTTATGTCTTGCAACTTTTTTGAGAAATAAACAATATAAGCTAAAAATTCACACACACACTATATTAAAAGTAAATACAAAATGATTCCATTAATCGTGATAGATTTTACATTATTATAATAATATTTTAACTCACAATTCTGATTAAATTCTCTGGTGAAAATTTAACTAAGTATATAACAAGTAATTGCATAATATACAATGAGATATGAATTCACCATTGCAAAAAATTTGTGATTTAAAAAAAAAAAAAAAAGCAATTGTTTTATTTTTTCATCCTTGTGGCAGAAACAAGGCCTCCATAAATAACAGTACGTCAATAAAGTTTTGCTTGTGTTTTTCAATGAAACAGACACAAGGACTTTTATCTGATGGGCCATGTCAAAAATATGAGGGAATGCTCTTCTTGTCTCTACGTGTCTCACTGAAAAAACAAACATGACCGGGCAAGAATTTTCATACTGTACCGAGTCTGACACATGTCACCATATGACCATCATTCTAGAGTTTAAAAACCCTGCAGAAACCACTGGTTCTGGTGAATTAATTTGATTGTAACACAAACCTAATCACAATACACTGGTTCTTGGGTCCCGTGGCCAGACGTCCCAGCATGGACTGATACGCCCGGTCCGCCACAGCAAATATATGAGGGGGCAAAGACTTCTTCTCATGGCACTTATACCGCTCAGATACCTGCACAGGATACATCAGTTTAATTACATGCTTTCTGCTCACAAATCTTCTTTGTAGCCAAAGAAACCCATTCTTACCTCTTTTTCATAGATTGAAAGATATTTAAATGGGTTAATAGCCACCAAGATGTCTCCTATATAGGTCTGTAAATATATAAAAACTCAGTTAGTCATATCTCAGTGATATAAAGCAGTAGGCTATTTACATACAGTCAGTGAATAACAACTGTCCCAGAGAACAAGAGCTCGTTGTTTTATCATCTCCAGAAAACACAGCTGGTTTGCTTCTGGACTTTCACTGATGTGTGGTATTTTTAGGTCATTTAACACGGTGTATGTTACTCACATAGATGAGGTTCTGTGTAAAGCGTCCAGTCAAAACCTCCAGCAAACTTTTCTCGTCCAGCTCGGACAGATTCGCCAGATCTTCGGGCAGTTTTTCCTCCATCGTTCGTCTCCAATGTTGTTCGTGAACTTAAAACGGTCAAATCTTACTGTCTCGCATCACAAAACAACAGCTAGCGTTTATATCCACGCTCCGTCACGTCCACGAAACGGCTGACTCAGTTGACTGACTGACTGACTGACACTGACACTGACTCTCTCTCTCTCTCTCTCTACGCTACTTGAGCGTGTCTCTCTCTCCGCCCTCAGCTAATAGACACAATAGTTAACCCTTTCCTCACAATGTCACATATAAAATGATAGTTCACCCAAAATTCAAATTCTGTCACCGTTTAATCACTTATATGTGACCCTGGACCACAAAACCAGTCATAAGGGTAAATTTTTGACTTTTTGAGATTTATACATCACCTGAAAGCAGAATAAATAAGCTTTCCACTGATGTATGTTTAGGACAATATCTGGCTGAGATACAACTATTTGAAAATCTGTAATCTGAGGGTGTCACAATTTACAGTTGTAAATTTTACAGTTGTCCAAATGAAGTTCTTAGCAATGCATATTACTAATCAAAAATTAAGTTTTGATATATTTACGGTAGAAAATGTACAAAATATCTTCATGGAACATGATCTTTACTTAATATCCTAATGATTATTGGTATAAATGATCATTTTGACCCATACAATGTATTTTTGGCTATTGCTACAAATATAACCGTGCGACTTAAGACTGGTTTTGTGCTTCAGGGTCACATTACAAGCCTGTACGACCTTATTTGAACACAAACGGAGATACTTAGCAGAATGCTGATGCTGCTCATTTCCATACAGTGAAAGTGGATGGGGACTGGGCATGTACAAAAAGTACCTTTAAAGCAGTAGTTCATATATTAAAGTATATTAAACTATTACAAATATTTTCAGCAACTGAAATAATCTGGAATCATAGAAAATATGAAAAATATTAAAAAGATGACTTTCACTTAACTTAATAAATGAAATAAACAGGTTTAAGTTGAAGTACTTAAATGACTAAAACTGAAAAAAAAAAATATATACATAGAAGCTGTATAGAAATATATATTTTTTAACTAATGAAAAAAGTACACTTAAATAAAATTACTAAAACAAAAAAAATGAAAACTAATTAAAAGCTATAATAGTACTAACATATGGCATAATATATACAACAAAAAACACTGCTGTAGTTCAATTCAAAACAGCTTTGAAGTGAGTCTGTAACCATTATGCATTCAGATTAATGGTGGATCAATGCTGGGTTTTTTTTCTTTTCTTTTCTTTTCTTTTTCAGTGGGAAAATTTTTAATCTTTGGCATTTTATCCACACGCCACACATCACTATTACATGGCGGATATTATGGACCAGTTACACTAGTAGTTACGCACTAGTGGTTAATGATTCTTATAAACTGTGTGGTGTATTTTATGGAAGCAGGTCATCCTGGGTTGAGATGACATATGCTGGTCATGTGATTGGCACCTCATTGGAGTAAATTAGACACTTCCTCCATGACCTAATCAATGAATGTTTGACTCACAGGCCTTCATATATGACCAATAGAAATAAACAGCCCTAAATTATATTTGAATCAATGCAATTTCTTTAATTGCCTACCACCTGCATACATATACATTCTTCTGTTTTTGACAATAAATTTGACTCTAATTATTAGAATATTATAAGACAGCAAATTATACAATAAATAAATAAATATAACTAAATAGCTATTTGCACTTCTGGTTAAAATACAGATTCTGCTTTTTTTATTTGAATGTAATCTATTATTAATATTATACATTTAAAATAATATGTTATATTATATCTACAATTTTATAATATATTAAATATTAAAAACAAACAAACAAAAACAGTACTTTTTTGGCCTTTATTATTTTTGGTCTTGATTTATTGTATTAATACAATCTCTTGTTAAAAAACTATATAAAACAGAAAATTTATGATTTATTTGTTACATCATCTTAATTAGTACAGTACATTTGATCAGGTACATCTGTGAAACTCAAACATCAGATATCTGCCATCATATATAAAACAAAACAGGATTGCTTTTAGTATTTAACTGCTTTACATTGTTGAACCTTTCTATTCAAACCAAACATTATCACAGTCACTAATAATATGCATCATTTAGACCCAAATGTTCTATTACTGTTCAGACAGAACTTAACAGGTACAAAAGCACTAACGACATATGTACAGACAAATGTTGTGAAGATCTATTTCATTTCGATATCAGATGTCGGCACTGGCTTTCGTTTTGCTTTCTTGCTTTTCCTATGAATGAAAAGAAACATTTTACATTTACATTTCTCAAAAAGATAAAGTTTCAACAGGGGAAAATTACTGCAAATGGGCATTTTGCTGTAAAAATTTCATCACTTGATACTTACTTTTGGAGCACAAACACCACAATCGCAGAGATGACAGCACCAGCGAACACAATCCCACCCAAAACACCCACAATCAGCCCTGAGAGAGGAAAAAGGCATTATGAAAACATGTTTATATCATATATGGACTCTTGAATAAAGGCTTTTTAATGCACTGATGCAATGAACGATGAAACGTGCAGCTCAAGCATCTGCAGAGCTTTTAGGCCAAACCACAAGAGTGGCAACAATTAAAATATGAAAATATAAATAGTTAGTGAGTTTACCTGCATCAACAGTCTTCTCATCAGGGTTTGGCAGGTCTGCAGCTCCCAAAAGCCGTCCGGACCGTGCTGTAAAAATACATTCACACAGTCAGAACAGACTGACCTCTAGTGGACAATACATGAACACACACTGAACAAGCTACTGAACATTTTAGGAAATGATGCAAATAAATCATCTTATATACACATATACATATATATATATATATATATATATATATATATATATTTACCATTTAAAATAGTTGTTTTCTATGTGAATATATTGTAAAATATTATTTATTCCTGTGATCAAAGCTGAATTTTCAGCATCAGTCTTCAGTGTCACATGATCCTTCAGAAATCATTCTAATATGCTGATTTGCTGCTCAAGAACCATTTCTGATTATTATCAATGTTGAAAACAGTTGATATTTTTGCGGAAACTCTGATAGGGCCTACATTTTATTTTTCAAGATTGTTTAATAGTAAAAAAAAAAAAAAAAAAACATTTATTTGAAATCTTTTGTAATGTCTTTACTGTCACTTTTAATCAATATAATGTGTCCTTGTGTCACAATGTATCATTTCTTTAAAAATTAAATAAAATCAATCAATCATTTGAACTGTAGTGTATCCTAAAGCTCCTTATAGATAATTTAAGTTATTATTTTCACAATTGGTTGACAAAAAAAAAAAAAAAAAAACTTGTTTACTGCCTAATTTTTATAGCGGTAATGTTGAGGACATCCTCTTCTTCTTTGTGTGTCTGTGTTTATTTAACATTCAAAACGAGGCTTTATCTGTTTCGGTCACTTGCATGTGGAAGAAAAACTTATGAAAGACGTGGGAACACACAGAACAACATCAGACTCATAACTTACAACCACCAACTGTTTGCTATCTTCAAAGAAAAACCCCTCTTTATACATCCAAAGTTTAAACTGTTGTAAAGACACTAACAACTAATAAACTTCCAGTGAAACTGACGGTTTGATTATTAACCCATGTGCACTGTCAGAAAAAAAAAAAAAAGATACAAAAACTGTCACTGGGGCGTTACTCTTTCAAAATATACACTTTTGGTACATTCTTTTTGTACATTTTATGTACTAATATGTGATTTTTAAGGTACTAATCCACTTTATTAGTTCTTTATTATAAAGAACTTTTAACATCTGCAGAACCTTTCTGTTTCACAAAAGGTTCCTTGTGCCGAAAGAAGGTTCTTTAGACTATAAAAAGATAAAGAGATGGTTCTTTAAAGAACCTTTGACTGAATGGTTCTTAGTGGAACCAAAAATGGTTCTTCTATATGGCATCGCTGTGAAGAACCTTCTAAGCACCTTTATTTTTAAGAGTGTATGGGGGAAATTAGGTGTACCTTTTAGCTTTTGCACCGCAACAGTGACACCATTGTACCTTTTTTCCCTGAGTTGAGTGGAAATCTCAACTGTTTAGTTTCATGTTATAAACATTATACTGATTAAAAATGGCAAAACGAGATTTGAACTGACCGAGACACAAGTTCTGACAGTCCTCTCGAGAACCAAAACGGTTGCCGTTTCCTCGGCAGCCTCCATATAAGAACATGCGGCAGATTTTCTCTTTATTGTCGTAATAATACATGGGAAGGATGGCAAAACAGGCGCCTTCGTCCTTTGGCAGAGAACAGACTTCATCTGAGGGACACGAAGGAAAAAGCATGAGACATCAATCACTCATGTCAAATCAACAAATGCAGTATTTACTAGTTAATTTACCCTCATCCGGGTAGATTTCGGCTGTTTTGGGTGAACATGCTTTCACACAGTCTTTATCGCTGTCGAAGCGGTTGCTGTTGCCGCCTTCGCCTTTATAGAAGAACGGAACGCAGTACTGTAAGCGCGGATCATAGAAATATTTCAACAGCTTTGCCTTTCCTTCTTCTCCTTCTTCTCCTTCATCCTTGGGCTCTGTGCACCGTGGGCCTGAAAAAGTCAAATGACTCATTATTATCTCATTAACTTCGTCAAGCATTTGGACACACCGAAAAGGCTTCTGCATAAATGCGCTATTTTAATAATCATTTATAAAAAATATATATTTTTTTAAATGTTGTATTTGACAGCAAAGTTGATTTTATTTCTTTTAAATACATTTGTATTATTTTAATAATAATTTAAATATTTTGTCTGCATTTGACAAAGTTTTTTTAAATATTTTTTTTTAAATACATCTGAATTTAATAGTAATTTAAATATTGAAATATTTGTTCTGTATTTGACATTAAAGTTGATTTAATTTTTTAAAAATAAATTTTTATTTTAATAATAATTTAAATATTGAAAAATTTGTTGTGTGCTTGACAATAAAGTTTAATAATAAAAACAATAATTAAAAAGAAAAAATTAAAAAGTAAGATGCAAACAGCTCAATCAGAACCATTTGCAGCACATTAGGCATAAGATTAAAAATAAATGTGTGCACATTGTGAATGAATTTAATGAACTTGGTTTCACTTCCCTGATGGCCTTTCAGTAAGTTCGCATATTATCCTCAAACACAGATTATGATAAAACTTGTGACTTTGACAAGTGTGTTTATAGGTTGTTGTAGAACGGTCATTTAGGCTATTATAATAAAATTATTTGCAAATAGATCAAATGCATTACTTTACAATAAACTGTAGTTCTCTAGCTATTTTTCTGCCATGATTAAGAATGAATGTGTGTCCAAACTTTTGAATTGCAGTGCATAAACTGTTAAAGGCAACAGGGATGTCTATTAGAATTATTATCAATATTATCAACACTTTTAACCCAGACACTTCCTGTAAAGCAAGCATGTATAACAACTCCAGAAATCACAGGTTGTCTCAGAACTCACCCACTGATGAAGCAGACATGCCTCCGAACCCCAGAAGCGCCAGCAGAACATACAGTGTTGATCTTCTCATGGTGGGATTCTTCAGATTTGACTGGGTTTGGTCCAGTGAAGCTCCAGCAGCTACTCGTACTGCACGACTAGCTCAGCTCGAGTCCGGCTCGCGTCCTTTAGACCCTCTTATCAGCTCAGTTTTTATGATCAGGGTGTGTTTCTCTCACAATGAGGCCAGTTTCTGCCATAAAACCTGTCGATGACTCCTCTTATGGTCTCGTTGCACAGTTTCGAACTGAAATAATCTAACTACTCTCCCAGAAACCTGTTCATGATTGCACATAAAACTGAGAAATGATTCATTTGGGCCTGAGGGACGATGCAGTAGGTGAAGTTTGTGATACACATATTTATAACATATATACATATAACATATTTCATTTGAAAACATTTGATATTTTATTGAAATGAATGGCAAGCAAGGTCTCATTTGCCCTGTTTCTCCTGCAGACCCAATTAACTCAGAAACTCACAAAAAGAAATAAAGAAAGTCCAACGTTCACAGGACAAACAACAAAACATTCAGTCTGACAAATATTAAATTATTATTTTAATATTTTAAATCATTTAAATATTAATGTTCACAGGACAAACAGCAAAACATTAATTCTGATGAATATTAAATGACCATTTTAATAATATTTTAAACATTGCATTAAAATATGTATTAATTCTGATAAACAATAAATTATTTTAACAATAATTGTAATCATGTTCAAAGGAAAAATGACAAAAGATTAATTCTGATAAATATTAATTATTATTTTAAATAGGATTTAAATTTAAACATTGCATTCAAATTTGTATGAATTTTGATTAATAATAAATTATTAAAGAATGTAAACGTTTAAATATTGCTTTAAAATTTGTATTTTAATAATAATAGTTTTGAATAATTTAATAAAACTTGAATGTTGCACCATTTTGTGAGAAACATGATGAAAACAGGCAAGAGCTTGTGCGCAGCTCCTTAATATGGAGTTCTGATTGGCCAATCGCTGTTATTTAGTTTGTAAATTATTATTTGTAGAGAATATTAATATTTCATTCGTAGGACAAGTTTTAGGCCTACATAATACCCAACATACTAATCTAAAGGGGATGGTAAGGGAGATTTTACAGAGGAGATGCTTTTGGTCATTTTTTTTCAACAAGGGGGATCCCATCCTCAATTCGAGCCCTGGAAATATGCATATTTTATTTGTAAACTTTTTTTTGCTTATTTCAATTAATCTCATAAAACTAGTGAGCTAAGCAGTACCGACGGTGTTGTTTAAACATTGTTGAAGGAGCGAAAAGTGGAGAAACAGACAAATCGATTCATTTTTAAGTAATTTCAATCGATTCACTATCAAAAAACAGTTCCAAAGAGCCATTCATTTTCGAATTTCAACATCACTAGTAATGATTTTCAAAAAATACAGGTGCTGGTCATATAATTAGAATATCATCAAAAAGTTGATTTATTTCACTAATTCCATTCAAAAAGTGAAACTTGTATATTATATTCATTCATTACACACAGACTGATATATTTCAAATGTTTTTTCTTTTAATTTTGATGATTATAACTGACAACTAAGGAAAATCCCAAATTCAGGATCTCAGAAAATTAGAATATTACTTAAGACCAATACAAAGAAAGGATTTTTAGAAATCTGAAAAGTATGAACATGAAAAGTATGAGCATGTACAGCACTCAATACATAGTTGAAGTGCTCTAAAACTTCCTGGTATATGGCTGCGTTGACCTTGAACCTCAGAAAACACAGTGGACCAACACCAGCAGATGACATGGCACCCCAAACCATCACTGACTGTGGAAACTTTACACTGGACCTCAAGCAACATGGATTGTGTGCCTCTCCTCTCTTCCTCCAGACTCTGGGACCCTGATTTCCAAAGGAAATGCAAAATTTACTTTCATCAGAGAAGATAACTTTGGACCACTCAGCAGCAGTCCAGTCCTTCTTGTCTTTAGCCCAGGCGAGACGCTTCTGACGCTGTCTGTTGTTCAAGAGTGGCTTGACACAAGGAATGCGACAGCTGAAACCCATGTCTTGCATACGTCTGTGCGTAGTGGTTCTTGAAGCACTGACTCCAGCTGCAGTCCACTCTTTGTGAATCTCCCCCACATTTTTGAATGGGTTTTGTTTCACAATCCTCTCCAGGGTGCGGTTATCCCTATTGCTTGTACACTTTTTTCTACCACATCTTTTCCTTCCCTTCGCCTCTCTATTAATGTGCTTGGACACAGAGCTCTGTGAACAGCCAGCCTCTTTTGCAATGACCTTTTGTGTCTTGCCCTCCTTGTGCAACGTGTCAATGGTCATCTTTTGGACAACTGTCAAGTCAGCAGTCTTCCCCATGATTGTGTAGCCTACAGAACTAGATTGAGAGACCATTTAAAGGCCTTTGCAGGTGTTTTGAGTTAATTAGCTGATTAGAGTGTGGCACCAGGTGTCTTCAATATTGAACCTTTTCACAATATTCTAATTTTCTGAGATCCTGAATTTGGGATTTTCCTTAGTTGTCAGTTATAATCATCAAAATTAAAAGAAATAAACATTTGAAATATATCAGTCTGTGTATAATGAATGAATATAATATTCAAGTTTCACTTTTTGAATGGAATTAGTGAAATAAATCAACTTTTTGATGATATTCTAATTATATGACCAGCACCTGTAGTGATGGGTAAAACTGAACTTTTTGAAACTCTGTTATAAACCATTGCTTCGCAAAATGATTCACTGTTTTGAAGCGCTCCAATTGGATCGCATATCACAAATCATTTGTTTCTATAGTGCAAAAGAAAAAGTAAAATACAATTAAATTACTTAAAGTAATAAAATAAATTTTTAATGGGGAGCATGTTCTAAAACACAGGTAGCCTATAATATATTATTATTCACTACATTAGTAGTTTTATTACCTGAAATAGCATGTATTCTCATCTTAATGTCGTATCTTAAATCAAACACTTTGCTTAATCAGGTATAGTTGTAGTACAGTTGAGATATGAGCAATCATAATCCCACAGCTCATTTCTCCGCACAATATTACCTCATTAGTCGGATCGGTGTTGACATACTGAAGGAATGGGTTCAGCGTGTGTTTTGCAACTGAAAGCAAAACAGATACGGATGGGGAACTGAGTGCTGTGGAAAAAGACTCTCGAAGGACAATCTGTGAGTTTTAATGAGACACAGAGGAATATGAAGCATTTAGATGTACCATAACAACAAAACCAGTAAACATCTGCTATTCTTCAAGTTACATGAGAGAATATGCATAGATTCATACATCAACGAGAACATATTTATATAAATAAACAGATTCTTATAAAAGCAGCCGTACAAAAAATAAGTAGCAAAAGCGTTCTGAAAACATGAAAATTAACCATCCAAGATGTAGATGTAGAGTTTGTTTCTTCATTAGATTTGGAGAAATGTAGCATTCCATCAATTCCTCAGCAATGGATCCTCTGCAGTGAATGGGTGCCGTCAGAATGAGAGTCCAAACAGCTGATAAAAACATCACAATAATCCACAATGCTACATTTCTCCAAATCTGATGAAGAAACAAACTCATCTACATCTTGGATGGTCTGAGGTTGTGTAAATGTTCAGCTGTTTTTTTTTTTTTTTGGGTGAACTATTCCTTTAAAGACACCACCAGTCAAAAGTTTGGACACATCTGCTCGCTACCACATTATTTAAAAATAATAGTAAAACTGTATTAAATAACTTTTGACTAGTTGTGCGGGTTGTTGACCTGAAAAGACACGTTTAAAGCTCTTGCACACAATTGCATAAAAATGTTCTGGCTCTTTTCTGCAGGTAAAATGTTGGTTTCAGCAGCCCTTGTGAATTCATTGGAAGCTCCACGTGATTCTCAGCCTTTAAAGTTCTGGAAGATCTCGGCCACCTCCAGCCAGCTCCGGAAACACGCCAGACCCTGGTCCCGGATCTGCTTTCGGCCTTTGTCTGTGATCACCTGACCATTCTCCTTCACGATGACCAGCTTTGGTACGGCTGTGATGTTGTATCTCTTCTTCAGTTCGCTGGTAAAACAGCAAAAAACACATCAACATCACAAACAAAAGAACTTCAAATCACACAACTGACAACACAGTTAAGCTTCATAGCTAGTTTACATATAACAATCTAACATCATATAATTGTTTTTTTTTTAAACAGATTTATATGTGATTTATTTCAAATCAACATAACTGTGACCAAACAGAAGTTGTTGCCATTTTAAAACCTACAATGCAATAAAGCAAAATGGTCAAATACAGTACAAAACGTCTAGCTAAAAATAAGAGGAAATCAAACCAAACAGAAATTGTTGGAAATTAAAAATGTTTAATGCAATAAATTGTAAAAATAGTCAAATACAGTACAAAAAGGGGGTTAAAAAAAAGAAAAGGAAATATTTTGACAAATCAACAAGCTGCTGATTTAAGATAAAAAATAATCCATGCTGTTTTTCAAAATTATTAACAATAATAATTTTTATTTATATTGACTGATATTACAATATATAGCAATAAATTGCAATTTTTATATATATAAATTAGCATACGAAATCATGATTTAAGGTTTCCATGCTGTTTTTCCAAAAATAAATAGAATAATGACATGTTTATTTATATTGATAAACAAATATATAGTAATATATTGCAATTTGTATATATAAAATTTATATATTTTTAAATTTAAAATGTATAATGTAATAAAAAGTTAAATAAAAGTACAATAAAATCGAAATGCAAAAAAAGGAAATCAAAGTAACCATAACCGACCGAACAGAAATTGTTGCCAATTTAAAATATATAAAAAGAGTCATGTTTTCCATTATATTTACATAGAAAATAGAATAATTTTTACAAAAATTTTTTTTTATTTATAATGATATTCATATTTCAATATGAAGTAATAATAGCATTTTTATATATATTATATATCTATAGATGGGTAGACAGATCAACAAGTCTACTTTGCAGTGTTTCAATTTAACATGAAATCATAAAAGCTGCATGTAAAACAATTATAGAAGATTTAGCCAACACGTAGATGGAGTTCTACACCTTTTGCTCAATGAATTTTAACTAGGTCGGATTAAATTTGATAAATAATTACAAAATAATTTCACAGAAAAATGAATAACATTTTAGACTCGAGCATAATTACAGCTATTTATTTTATATGCTATAGTAATTTATTAAATAGACTAAGCTTTTTTTCCAATGACTTTTTCAGGCTTGAAAATCACATTTTTAAAATTCCCTGATATTCCCATATTACCATAACCTGATTAACAATAAAATGTCACACACGTGCAGAGAAACTACACAGACTGTCTATTTATAACATAATCCTCCAACTCACTCTGTGTGTGTGTGTGTGTGTATTAAACCTCTTATCAAGGACAGACTGAAAGCTGTAATGAAGGTTACTGTGGCAGATTCACAATAATTCTTGCATGCATTCAAACGCAATGCAACTCACTGTTTATAGGGATCCGTCCAGGGCAGAGCCAGCCAGTCCCCGTGCATGTCATGATAATACTCCACCATGTCTTCTGTGGATTTATCCGAGGATATGAAGACTATCTCAAACTGGGCAGGAGGCTCGCTCTCCTCCACCAGCTCGGTGTAGAAATCACACAGCAGCGGGGTGAAGTCTCGACACGGCGGACACCATCCGGCCGAGAAATACAGACCAACCACTTTATTCCTGAGCGCTTCCTCTGGATCCACCAGATCTCCTTCTTTATTCACCAGAGTTCGGCCTGCAAACACCTCGACCATCGCTCAGTAGTTTCTGTCCACCTGAATAAAGTGCCTAACTTACTGTTCAAGTCTCATAAAGTGTGGAAAACAGCTCTACTCAATGTTCACTGCGCACTCTAGCGAGTCCTTTGACAGCGTCGCTCGTATTTACAAATCGCTTCCTATCTTGGTGAGTTCGGCTCATGAATATTAATGACGCACCGTAACGTTCGACTACTGATTTGCTGACAGCGGCGTTGGAATACAGACGCTGGTCAGATGGTTTAGCTCATGAATATAAATTAGGTAAGCAGTAGACGCTCAGGGAAGGTTGCCGAGCAACGTAAAAGCTACGTAATTAATATTCATAAGATAAGGGTACGTCGTGGTACGATTCGTCTGCTCCGTGTGATGGACAGCTGAGTCAACCAATCAGCGCTTGCCATTCCTAACTAGAATGAATTCCTTATTGAAAAAACAGAAATTAAGTAGCCTACATAAACTGAAGTGAACGTGCTGTTCAGCAGATGCCCGGATTCACCAATTATTAACAATAATCTCAGGTAACGTTAATTATTAATACATCCAGGCTCAAGGAAGCAACAAAATACAGAGGGTTCTGAGTCCAAATATCAGATATTTATTAACTTAGGGGTTCAAAAAGAAAAAATTAACAATAATAAAGAATCACATAATTAACAGAATTAAACTAAAATTGACAAAATGGCAAAAGGTCCAGCCAAGCTCAAATGCAGGAGCCTCTTCACAAAGGATCCAGATCTCTTAAATATCCAGTTTGTGATTGATAATAGGTGGATCCAATTAACCTATAAAAATAGAAGAGAACAACAACAGAACCAAAACAAAACCCGTAACACCTCCCCTTTTTAAAAGCGAGAGGCTAAAGGACTCTACCACAAACAATAACCTCACCAAAGTTAAATGTTTAGTACCTATTTCCATTACCACGCTCACAGTCTCCAGACACCTCTTTGGTTTCAAACCCAGTCATCTCCTGGAGCCTGGAAAGAAACAAAATTTTAGGAAATAAACCAATAAGAATAAAGATCAGGGGCTAAAGTGGTCGAAAGATTTATTTTTCATCACATGGATAGCGCATCAACTATCACATTGTCCCTGCCCTTCAAATGATGAATCTCCAGAGCATAAGGCTGTAAAAAGAGAGACCACCGAATAAGACGCTGGTTGGGATTCTGCAAAGAGTGAAGAAATGTAAGAGGGTTATGGTCAGTATATACCACTATTGGCATAGTCCGAGCAGACAAATAAACCTCAAAATGCTGCAGTGCCCAAATCAACGCTAGAGCCTCCTTCTCAATAACAGAATAATTAAACTGACATGAGTTGAACCTCCGTGAGAAATAACTAATAGAGCGATTTATTCCACCCTCATCAGCCTGCTACAGAACCGCTCCCGCTCCAACCTGACTGGCATCTACTTTAAATGGTTTATCCAGTTGAGGAGCTGTTAAAACAGGGGAAGACATAAGCAATCGCTTGACATTCTCAAAGGCATGTTCACACCTAGGTGTCCACACAAATTTTGCCTTTGCTCGCAACAAATCAGTCAAAGGGGCCACAACGGAAGAACAATTTGGCTATAGTACCCAGCCATTCCCAAAAATCTCATCAATTCACGTTTAGTTTGGGGCGTTGGAAGTTATCAATAGCTGTAACTTTAGAACATACAGGTCGCACCTTTCCCATACCTACAACCTTGCTCAAAAATAGGTCACAGTAGCTCTGGCAAACTTACATTTTGCCAGATTAACTGTGAGATTGGCAGCAGACAAATGCTTAAACAATGCCCTGATACGGTTTAGGTGTTGCTCCCATGCATCATCATAGACAACCACGTTGTCATGGTACACTACACAACCTTCTAATCCAGCAGTCACTTTGTTCATTAAACGCTGAAATGTAGAGGGAGCATTTCTCAGGCCAAAACTCATTACAGAATAAGAAAACAGGCCAAAAGGTGTTATAAAAGATGAAATCTCCTGTGCACGTGTGGTCAGAGGCACCTGCCAATATCCCTTAAGCAAATCAAATTTACTAACGAAATTAGCGGATCCAATTTGATCTACACAATCTTCAATTCTAGGCAATGGGTATGAGTCCGGCTTAGTTAAAAGCATTCACACGTCTGCAATCTGTGCAGAAACGCTGAGTACCATCGGGTTTTCCTACCAACAAGCATGGCGAGGCCCAGTCCGAAAAGGAAGTCTTTGCTATGTTGTTTTCAAGCATGTAGTTGATTTCAGATTCCAATTTCTTACGTTTATCCAATGACACACGATAGAAACGTTGACGACCAGGCTTGGCATTTCCTACGTCAATATCGTGTTCAATAAGATTGGTACGAGAAGGGACATCTGAAAAACTCGGAACGTTGTTCGCAAGATAAATGTTTAAGCAATCCCTCTAAATTTGTCATGGTTTCTGAGTTTTTTAGATGAGGTCGTAATATTATATCATCTGGTGCTTTCACATCCTGTCCACATGTTAGAGCCACACTGGCTACAGCAACTGGAGAACACGTAAGCTTAGGGGTAACAATACAAGCATTGAAAGGTTTCAATAAGTTCAAGTGACACAACTGAGTGGACTTCCTACGGTCAGGAGTGGAAAGAACATAATTTTGATCAGACACTTGTCGAAGTACAGTGTAAGGACCTGAAAATTTTGCACAAAAAGGAGAACTAGGTAAAGGAAGTAAAGCTAACACCTGATCTCCTGGACTAAACATACGAACTTCTGACTTACGGTCGAACCAGCATCTTTTTCTGAGCTCTTCCCAGGTAAAATTAACCGTCGTCGAAAACCCTGCACATATTGGATCGAACTCAGTGGTGGCTCCTCTGGTAAAGCACCATCACACAGAACTGCCACTGGCCCCCGTACACGAGGTCACTGATTAGGACTTAACCCCAAACTCTCCTGGATAACTTCACGTGCAGCCAACAACATCCATGGCAAACCTTCCTCCCAATCACCCTTCAACTCAGTGCAATATGCCCTTAACAAAGACTATAAAGTCTGGTGAAAACGCTCTAAAGCGCCCTGACTTTCCGCATGATATGCACTTGACCTGTTGTGTCTGATGCCCAGCTGTTTCAAAACCTCTTGAAACATATTAGATGTAAAATTTGTCCCTTTTTGGAATTCCAAAAATAGATATAAACTGGGACAACGCCTTTACAGCAGATCATGTAGTAAGTGAACGCATAGGATAGGCTGCAGGATATAGAGTACTTTGACACATCACTGTCAATAGATATACGTTACCCGATTTTGAAGGTGGTAACGGCCCCACACAATCCACTAAGAGATGTTGAAATGGCTGTTCCATAACAGATATGGGATATTAAGGTGCAGACTTCAATGTTGGAAAAGTCTTTATATACTGTCTTACGTCACCCTTAATACGAGGCCAGTAAAAATACTGCAGCAAATGCTGGTAGGTCTTATTAACCCCCAAATGACCAGACACCCCACCATGAACAGACTCCAAGACAGTACTTCGTAAAGAAGCAGGCACTACTATCTGTATAATGGGTTCACCCAAACCCTCCTCACCATTACACATCGACTTCCGCAACAGTACCTCATTTTCAATAAAGTACCCATTTGTGGAACTTTCTGCTACATCTGGAGACAAAATAGCATCAAATAAAGACTTCAGAGACGGGTCCTCCTGCTGAGCGGACACCCAAACCTGACAGGAAACAGAAGGTAAAGCCACCATTTTCTTAGAGGTTGAAAATTCCTTAGAATCAATCGGTTTCATGCCATCCCTCTATCAAAAGGTACCATTACTTTAATAATACAATTCTGAGAGTCGCAACGTTTCTTTAACCATTTAAATAGAGCTTGTATTTTCCAATAAATTATTTTAAGGATAATATAATTTAGACTTTACATTTACAAATTTTGAGGTGCAAAACCCAATTTAAATTTGACTTTTTAAATGTTATTTTATTTTTATAAGAAAAAAACTAAACGTTCAGTTTATTTGTTTAATTTAGCTTGAATACTTTTTCTGACTTTTCTCAATTTTTCCAAACATTAAACGGCATAAAGAGGCAGTCATTCAGATAAAGATTCAGACACACACATTCACATTAACTTTTTTTAATCTTATAAGGATAGACTTACATAATAATTATAAAAATTACTTAATGAATTAAGTAACAGGTTTTAAAATGTGTTTATACTTAAATGAAAATAAAATGAACTATCTACATGTTAAAAAAAAAAAAAAAAAAACTGATTCGGTCCAATAGAAGCCATTTACCTATATGTGAAAGAACATGAAATTTGAACTATACATGTATCTGCAACAATCATCAAATTGCACTGCATTTTTGTCGATCTTTTCACTTTTTTTATACAAAGTAATTAAAGAGCAACAGCATCTTAAAGGGACCATACGTTCAATTCTCTCTGCGTAGTTTAAAGTGTGCGTTTGCTCTAATTCTATATCTACACGCTTGAATTAGATATGCGATATTCAATACATGCACACATTAGCCCGCTCAACATATGTGATTTCGTCCCAATTTCGTCGCATAAGGCCTGTTTCTTTGTTAAATATGGCACTCTTCATAGAAACGTAGTAAGTTTGTCCTGTAGCAGAACTGTGTCACAAGGATATGATCCCTCAAATGCTGTTTTTAACACTGGTTCCTTGCCTTGGATTGGCACGCCACACAACACCAGTGCGTTTGTTCTTATAGAGCATAGCAGAAAATAAAATACTTAGTTTAACGTTTCTTTTTACTTAGAAATGGATTCAAAAACCAGAACAGAAACATCACAATTAGCAACACAATAAACGGAAACTTTCATTTAGGGAACGAATAGCCGAAATAAAAAGACAGGTACACATGCATCACACTAACATACGATAACAACTCTACTCATATCATGCAAAAAGAACGGTCTAGTTTTCGTCGTTTTTTTTCTTTTTGAAATTTCCCACGTCGACCTGACATCAAAACACAGTACAATACTACAGTAGGTACATGTAAAAGGCCAATCCCATGAGTATGTCTTTCTGAGGGGATCCGTTTGCATATTGACACGTCCGTTGTCCACTGGATAAGACACGACTCTAGCGACGGTGAGCTCATGTAGCCGCGGTGAGGGACGCCTCGCAAAAGTCACCTAGCTCTTGTTTGGAAAGGAAAAGTAGATCAACGGTCCCGGGACGAAGCTTGACCTCTGCGTTTGGGCCGCTGCTTTATTTGGTAGGCCGAGCGGGTCGCCCGCATTAAGGTTTCCGGGGCAAAACATGGAGAATCACGAATATATCTTTACGCACTTTACTGGGTGAAGCTTACGAAAAAAGCATCGGGAAATGTCCAGCTCACATTTCACCACAAGATCATAAGAAAAGTTATATGCATATAATGGGTGTGTGTGTGTGTGTCTTAAACGTCTCATTTTTTAAAGCTCTTTTTTTTTTTTTTTTTACAGAATTAACAGTTATGTATATATCTGAAAACGTCAAAAAAAAAAAAATACTATGCATAATATTTTGTGATAATAGTAAAAAAAAAAATGAAAAGAATGCCTAGACAGGGTGTTTACAGTATTACTTTGCACTTTTTTTTTGTTGCTTTGCACTAATGTATTTTTGCATTAGGTAATGACAATTTGAAGAAAAATGTACTTAAATGTCTTGGAAAGAAATGCAAAATTTTTATTTCGATCATATAATGTTTTTCATTTGATTTTGGAGTGAAATCTGACCTGTGCATTTCTTCGTGTCACCCTTTTAGTGTTGTGCATCAAATGCAGTAGACAGCGGCTTGAGAACAAGAGAAACGCTTCATGTAAGTGTGAAAACAGGAATGCCGTAACCGAAAGCAGCACAAAACAATGCAAAACATGCATCTGTGAGGACTTCTTCAAACAACGTAACATTCCTCGGAGGGGGCCTTCGGGTCATTTCGTACAAGTCTAATGGGAACACACAAACCTTCAGACAAAACACACATTTAAAAAAACAAAACAAACAACAAAAAAAAAAAAAACAGTGAAGTCAATATCGAGGCACAGACGTTTAGGCTCGCAGAGAGGCAAAGCGACAGAGAATCTCCCCAAGGCTGATGAAACAAAAACAATGCAAAAGTCACGGGGTGCAAAGAAATTCCTGAATACTTTCTTCGTTATTGCATCAGCATTTCCGAACCGGTACGGGATTAAACACTTTGTGCGATTAGTATTGTGTAACATCTCTAAATACTTCGGGTCATTGGGTAACCGTACAATTTTTAGTGCCAAAGAGCCAAAATCATGTGCTAAGACACAATAAACCCATTAATCTACACCAAGAGGAAATGTCCACACTATGCAATATGATACAATTAGTGGGCATTTTGTACATTTTAAGAAGCCCATTAAGTAAATTAAGTGAAATAAACGTTATATCAACGTTAGACCAATGTTAAATCAACGTTCCAAATATGAAATGCAAAATTTTTTTCATTCATTGAAAACAAACAAGGGAGGAAAACAACTCTCGAAATTTAGTGCTTAAAATAATAAAAGCTGCATTAGCGTTTACTCGTGGTAATGATACATATATATATATTTATATTTATATATAATAAAAAAGAAGAAAACAAAATACATAAAAACAAAACGGTAGGGTTTCACGCCACAAATGCCTACGTTTCATTGACAGCAGAGCTCGTGTGCGCAATTCTGGCGAGAACCAGAAGACGGAGGGATAAAACAAGAAACATCTGGCAACCGACTCAAAGATGTCAAGGACAGAAAGATGTCTTATTTACAGACATATTCTCCCGCCCTCCACCTCCTGGCACTTTTATGAGGTTTAGGACGTCCCGAACGCTCCCCATTCTTCACGGACCGCCGCGTTTCTGACGTCTGAAAGGATAAATGCCTCGCGCGTTACATTTAAACCGTTTCCCCAGGATCGGCGCACGCCGCTAGCTTGAATTTTTAACCCAAGACGGAGCTGTAACAGTCCAACAGATGAACACTTTAACGTCCCAGAATGGCCAGACGGGATTTTCCCAACGAAGATCTTCATAACAACCAACAGGAATGGGAAATGCTCGAGACGAACCTCTGAAATATGAAGCTACGTGTATGTCGGGGGATGTGATGTCCGTTCATCCTACAACGATAAGAGACACTTGACTAGCGGTAATCCACCGAAATATCCAGCGTTCCATTTCCAAAAGATGTTACGAGAAATGTTCCGAGAGAACTTTTGGCAAAAAACGTTTGTGTGGATCACATGGTTACGTGAAACTCCTCCCCCTCTCCTCGTCTCATGCTGCGCCTTACGATGTTTTCACCAGGTCATAGACGTAAATGTGAAAGTCGTCATCAAACTTGATGAAGTAGACCGAGGGCTTGGCCTCCACCTGATGGATAACCATGCCAGTTCGTTTAGAGCCGTCCTCTTTGGCGTATTCCACCTGCTTCCCCACGAGGCTGTCTACCACCTCTCCGGGCTCACGCTCCGCTGGGGGCGAGTCGTCTGAAACACATGTGAACCATCATTAGTAGAGACAGACATGCAGAGATGGGTAGTAACGAGTCACATTGTACTTGAGTAAAGGTAACTAATACTTTGAGTATATTTAAAGATGGGTACTTTTACTCACGTACATTTTTAGTGAAAAAACGGTACTTTTACTTCGTTACTGTGGGCAACGCTCCTCTCGTTAAAGTTAAAAATGCTTCAATTTATTCCAAACGCGCTGTCTACTTTTCTCTGGGCAATGAGCAATGCCCATTCGTGAATGATTCATTCTTTTGAGTCAATACTGTTCAAAGGCTTGATCAAACCAGTTGGCAGACCAGTGAATTGGTTCGCAAATCAGTTTGAATGATGTGTTCAGTTCCCTGAAGTCGTCTGAAGCGGTTCTCACTCAGAGTTGTAACATCAAGAGCGTTGAAGACGTGGCTTTGGATCTACAGTCAATTGAAAGCAATCCGCAAAGGCTATTGTTTGCTAGCTATGAAGATCTTTAGCCTGTTAGATGAACACCGTGTGTGCAGTCTACGGTTCCACAGGTATAGATAGGCTACATTCGATTACAGTACACGATACCACTATGACATTACCAGTTTGTTATACGTGTACCTTATACATTAAATACAATGTACATAATTCTATACATTAAATAAGCTGTCACAGAGTATGAAATGAACACCTGCCAAACCCGCGTTAGTGCATTTGTTTCGTTATGTTCAGATGTTCGGTAGCAGTCATGTGAGGAGTTTTCACTCTTCTCTGTGTCAGAGGATATGTATATAATTAATATACTTTAAAATATAATTTAATTCAGTGATGCAAATCAATTTTCATCAGCTGTTACATCAGTTTTTAGAGACATATGATCCTTCAGAAATCATTCTAATATATTGATTTATTACCAGTGTTGGAAACAGTTTTGCTGCTTAATATTTTTTGGAACCTGTGACATTTTGTTCAAGATTCTTTGATGAATAAAAAGCTAAAAAGAACAGCATTGATAATAAATCAACATATGATTTCTGAAGGATTACGTGACACTGAAGGCATAAAGGCTGATAAAAATTCTGATTTGCATCACTTAAATAAATTACATTAAAAAAAATTACAAATCTTTTGAATGGCTGTGTGTGTGTACTTTTACTCGAGTACAGTTTTTGGGTACTCTAACCACCTCTGCAGACATGACTATTTGAATGATAAAAATGACTCATTTAACTGCACATCCCATTACACACTGAAAATAAGTTACATAAAATGAATAAAATAAAAATAGTAGAAATGTAATTGCATTTTCTTTTCAGAAAAAGAAAAAAAAAAAGAAAGAAAAAAAAATCTACCAAAAGCCTTGTCAGTTAATAATTTCAATTAAAAATATTTTTTGGCTCGATATTCTGTTAAATGTTACAAAGGCTTGTTTCTGACAAGGGATGGTAGCGTTTACATTTTAAATCGCACAATTCTGTCTTTTTTCCCCTTGCAATTCTAGCCAAAATTGCTCAATAAAAACTCAGAAAAAACAAGTTATAAATTCTGACTTTTTTTTATTTTTTGTAGAAATGTGAGAGAAAAGACTAATTTGTAAGATAAAAAGTTTTAATTACCATCCCTTGGAGAAAACAAGCTTCTACAATGTCCAAAAAAGTTTTAAAACTCATAATTCTGATATAAACATGTAATTCTGAGAAGAAAGGAGATTAAAATTATAGTAATCGTAATTATAATAAATAAAATTATAAGCTAAATAAATATTAATATTTAATTGTACAATAATAACTTTATATAATATTTTAGTTTAGTATATATATATATATATATACACACACACACACACAATATTATTAAATATTATATAATAATACACTATTATACTATACATACATAATATAAAATATTTACAGTTAATAATTACAATATTACTACAAAATGAGCATATGAAAGTTTGTGGCTGGCAAGATTTTAAAGTCTCTTCTGCTCATCCAGGCTGCATTTTTTTTAAATACAGTAAAAACTGTAATATTGTGAAATATTCATTACTCCAGTCTTCAGCGTCACATGATCCTTCAGAAATCATTCTAATATGCTGATTTGCTGCTCAAGAAACATTTCTGATTATTATCAGTGTTGAAAACATTGTGCTGCTTCATATTTTTCAGGATTCTTTGATGAATAGAAAGTTCAAAAGAACAGCATTTATTTGAAGTAGACGTCATTTGTGACATTATAAATGTCTTTACTGTCACTTTTGATCCATTTAATGCATCCTTGCTGACAAAAAGAGCATAAAAATAAATGAAAACCTATATTGGTCTATCACTGCTACTAACAGTCCACTACAGAAGACAAATGTAAAGAGCAGTTAGCACAGTTTAAACACATTATTGCAAAAGGAGCACTGAAGACACTCACTGGAGTCTGGCATGATCCTCAGATCTCCGTCTTTATAGTCGTCGAGCAGCTGATACATGTAGAGCACCGGGTCTTTCTCGTATGTGATGTAGAACCACGTGTTCATGATGGGCGCCCGGGCCAGAACCATTCCCCTCCACTCGTTCTTTGTGCCGTCCTCCGTCTCGAACATGTGCTCCACGGCTTTGCCGATCATGGTGTCGGCCAGGTGAGCATCGCTGATGCGCGTTGAGGCTGAAAAATACACAGGACAACATGAGTGTGAGTTGCAGGACCGGAAACATCATCCGCAGCAGGAAATCTGAGTCCAATAATTCACTCCTGATTTATGATTTATAGCTGTGCATGAAGATGAGTCATGTTCAGAGAAGTCCAACAGAGATGCTTCAGATTTATTGTGCTTTATTTTATACTTTAATTCAACACCACAATGTATTTAACTGAACAAGAAGAGTTTGCTTGATGATGAATCAGAATGTAATATAATTGAAGGATTTTTGTTATTTGCTTGTGTTTAAGAATATTTATTATGATCAATAGGAGTGCAACATTTAAAAAAATATATTAACATAATATTAATAATAATTACCTAATATTTAACTATAAAAACTATAATTATTAAATTCACAAATGCTATGGGCAATGAGTGCAACATTTAAAAAATATTAATATAATTATATTCATATTCACACAGTCAGCCCTAAAACAAAGCTAATATTTCACTTAGTAAATTAAGTAAAATAAAGGTTTCATTTAAAGAGCTGCATGAGTGCAACATTTTAAAAACTATTAATAAAATATAAGTTTAATTAATATTCACACATTTAGCCCTAAAACAAATATTGATTAATCATTTTTAATTATAAAAAATTATAATTAAATTCTTAATATTTTTATTATGAGCAATGAATGCAATATTTAAAAACAATTACTATAATAATAATTAAATATTCACACATTCAGCAAAAAACTGCTTCACCTATTAAATCTGAAAATTATCATTTTTAAATTCATACGTTATATTTATTGAGCAATGAGTGCAACATTTAAAAAAATATTTATAACTTTTTTATAATGTATATTCTCACATTCAGCCCTAAAACACAATCAGAAAAATTATGCTTCACCTAATATTTAACTCTGAGAATTATAATTATTAAATTAATTCAATAACTGTAACTTAAAAAAATATATATTTATACAATAATAATAAAATTCACATTCACACATTCAGCCCAGTCTGAAAATTATTATTAAATCTATAAATGTTATCTTAATTATGAGCAATTTGAGGGCAACATTTTAAAAATATGAATATAATTGAATAACAAAATGTTGGCCAGCTGCATTGAGAGTCACTAACGATGCAGCTCGATGACACTGGTTTGCTCTCCTTTCTACAGTATGTCTGCTGTCAGTGAATGAAGTAAAGCAGGTACCGAGTCTGTCTGGCAGGACCTCGAGTCCCTGCACCCTCTCGTCTTTATGCAGCTCCAGGCCGTAGACGCAGTCGAAGCCGTCGTATTTGATCAGGTAGAGTGAGGGGTTGACGGGCACCTGGTCTAAAACAGTGCCTTTCCACTGCGACGCCGCGCCACTGCCCTCCTTCCAGATGTGCTGGATCCGACAGCCCACGATGTTCCTCCGCGGCTGAGCCACTGCTTTGGTGGGGCCTACACTGCTTTTGTGTTTCCTGTCAGATTATCAACAGTAGCATTAACATCGCTCTGAAAATAGAGCATTTACATTCCCCAGACGCTGAATTCTGAATCAGTTTCAAGGTGAAGGGCATCGTTTCAACAACAACAACAACAACAAAAAAAACAACACTTTATCCATATGGTACTGGTTGGGATATTCGTATAGATCTCGTCCAAAACAAAGAGAAAATATTTTAACATTTAAAATAATACAATAAAATAAATAATCAAATAAAACACATTATCTTAAAATTTAACTATGGTAATTATTATATTCAGAAGTGTTATATTTATTACGATCAATATGAACAAAACATTTTATAATATTAGTATAATGTAATATAATATTATAAATAGTTTAATTCATATTCACACGTTTAGCCCTAAAACACACACACAAAAAGCTGTACCTAATATTTAACTCTAGAAATGATAATTATTAAATGCATAAATATTTATTATGATTTCTATGACTGCAGATTTAAAAAATATTAATAATATAATCTACATTAAAACAAGAAAATAAAATTATTATTAAATTCACTGCTATATTATGAGCATAATATTACGTAAATAATTAAGATTCGCAAACAAAATCAAAGGAAAACTTACTTATGAGAATTCTTTTTCTTCATCATATTTGCAGAGACACCAGCATGCCCTTCAATCACAGACACAGCAAACATGGTTAATATTAAAAAGACATTTCAGACGATGATCTTCAGAGGGCTCATCAGTAATCAAAGGGCTGCTCTAACCTGCATCAGCTCTGGATCTCTGGGCTGCGTTCTTCCCGAATGGGGTCTTCATTCATCTGTGTGTGGGGGAGCAGCCTGGCTGCCGCACTAGGGTGAAAATATCGTCTACTCTTTCTGATGAATGAAAGAGTATCAGGGGAGAGGGGGATTCAACCTAAAAGGGGCAGTCAAAATAAAAGAAAAAACGCTGGCATGTAACGCGCTCGCCCGATGCCCGTCTGACGGGTCGCCCTCTCAGGGCCCGCGCAGATGGGTACTGATCCACACCTCCTTCAGAAGGGCTCCAGCAACCTAAAAAACACAGGTACGTCAGCTAAACGTTTAGAAGACGCTTTGGCAACATAAACGGTCACATTTTAATTGAATGAGAGTGAAGAAGCTTTAATGTTAATGAGCCACAAGAGCCAAATTACATGTCATTTATGGTTGAGGAGAAAAACTTTATGAAGCTTAAGTGAAATATTAATAAATACTAAGTTGGATCCTAAAATGTAAAAAAAACATGGAAAATGGGGTCAAACGTGATTATGTTGACATTGAATGGATAGTTCACCCAAACATTTTAATTGTGTCATCATTTACTCACTCCCTTAAGTTATTCAACCTCTATGACTTTCTTTATGTTGAACACACACACACACAAAAAAAAGATGATAATTTTTATTTTTAGGTGAACTATCCCTAAGGCAAGACACTAAGCAAAAACATTTTTCATGCACTGGTCAATTCTGAGATATTGGTTTATCTTTTTATAATGTGATAAACCAATAATTTATAATGTTTATCTTTTTTATAATGTGTTATTTCAGAAAACACCCCCCAAAATGTTATATTATATATATATATATATATATATATATATATATATAAACAAACTGCCACTGGTGGGTTTTTGTTAAATGCGAGTCAAAATCATCACAATTAAAAGAACCAAAGACTTAAAATACTTCTGTGTGCATTGAATTTATTTAATACACGAGTTTCACAATTTGAGTTAAATTACTGAAATAAATCAACTTTTCCACAACATTCTAATTTATTGAGATGCACCTGTATATTCTGAAGGTTTTTATAGAGGGGTTTGTTCATTCACACTGATTTAGCCTATATAACATGTTATTCCTAAAATATTGTGAAATTGTATTTGTACATGTACATGGCCGTTGACAGTATTTTCTGATTTATAGAGTGATAAAAAGAGAAATCCAAAACCCTCTCTTTAAAAACCTTTAACTTTTAATATTTCAGCAAAATCAAACAAGAATTTTGAACCTGGCTTTATCCAGCGTTCAGATCTATTCAAATTAGTGCACATTCAAATATATAATGCCCTGTTTGCATATTTAAACATAACGTTTCAGAAACCTTTTGTAATTCAAAAATGTTTGCCATTCTTAATGCAAGTATGGTTATATCTATTAGTTAATTTTTATTTTCCATTTCTATTCACCTGTGGTGTCTTGCCTTAGACGTTCATAAAATACTCAGGGAATGCAAATAGTCAAATTTTAATTATCAATTCAATTATAATGAAGACCCTTCATGTTAATGAGCCACAAGTGTCAAATTACATGCATTTTTCAAAGCACTTTGTAGTTGAGGAGAACAAGCTTCATGAAGAATGTTGGTAAACAAGATATTTTTTTCGTTGTATTCTTCGTCCATGCAATGGAAGTCAATGGAAACCCAAACTGTTTGCTGGCCAACATTCTTCAAAATATCTTCTTTTATGTTCCACAGAACAAAAGAAAGTCATTCGGGTTTGGAACGACATGAAGGTGAGTAAACAATGACAGAATACTCATTTTTGGATGAACTATTCCTGTGAAATATATTTCAGACAATAACTTAATACTTGAAAAGTTGAATCCTGAAATGTAAAACAAAACAAAAAAAAAAAACATGTTAAATAGGCTCATATGTGACTGTTGATGAAATTTCAACTCCATGTAAAGGTTTATGCTTTGCAAATCAGCATTCATTAAAAATTGCACCCATCTGATGTCCCAACACTCAAAATACCAAAGAAAGCAGAGCAGATGAGCCATGACACGAGACTTGCATTATTCAGGAAGCCAAGCAGATGCCGTTATACAACACAACAGGAGTAAGCTACAAGCGCAGGGAGCTCGGGGCTTCCTTACACCACGTCAGCCGGCCAGACGACGGCAAACTCATTTATTCTACCAGACCGTCCAACTGAATCAAAACCATAACATGTTTTATAAAACAGTCCATTGCACATGAACATGACCTAGTGCAATCCAACTGCAATTTTTGTTTAAAAATGCGTAAAATGCATAAAAATACACCAGAACATGCATTTATTGCTATTTTCCAACACAGCTGGACTCAAATAATACTGCTTCCATTTTCAATTTTACAGTCTGTAACTGCCATGAAAATAACGAGCTAGACAGGGACATTAACTCAAGGTCAGTCCTCCTTTTCTATGGCATCCTGCCTTGTTACTTTTAGATAAAGATGTTGAGATGATGCCAAAGTTATTAAGTCACTTGACCCGAGTATTTGAAGTGTGTGTCCTCAATATATTTAAAATATCCCTCATGCACCTTTCAAACCAACTCTTATTTCAGTTTCTCCTGTTATATTTTCATAACCTTGGGTGAAATTGACAAAAACACAGACATTTCAGCCCAACATACAAGAATTTAAAAATTTAGTATTAAGAAAATTAAGATTCATTTTAAAAATTAAGAAGTTAATTTTTTTTCTTCTTCTTACAAATGTATCCACACAAGTATATTTTTGTAATTATTTTCAATGGCGGTTCTCTTTAGGTTCTTACTCTAAATATTTTACACTGATTTACTTCAACGCAACATCAATTTAATCAATTAAAGGCAACACAAATACCATCATAATGCACAAATATGCTATATGTTCTTTGTTTCCACATTAAAATCTAGGGTAAAACTGCAATGTTTTTCCTTTATGCAAAATATTTCTTATTTTCTGAGGTGAAACTAGACCCAGACATGTTCTTGGCCTACACTTTTCCCCTGGCTAATATATTGCGGCTGAAGTTAACTATATTTTACATAAACCTACACTCATGATGATGGATCTCCAATGCTGTCAAAATTGTGGCTATAACTCGATGGTGTTGCGTTAAAGACCTGCGCATGGATGATGGAGCAATTCCGTATATGCAATAAATGCATTTTCCAGCGTATGAGAATCTAATATATTTTGGCTGTAGAGGCAAAAGTACTGAGCTGTATCAAATGTTGGTCAGTGGCTGCTATAATGACAGTGTCTGACAATACTGAATGCAATTAAAGCAAGGGAATTTACAGCTCAATGATGCAGAAAAATGGTGTTATTGAACAGTATTCATAACGTGGTACTGACCAATTGAAACCAAAAAAAGGATACAAAAAGAAAAAGATAGTTTTAGAGCCGTAAGGATATGTAAAGAGTACAGGAGGACAAGATATATGAATAAAATTATACATGCATTATGATTGTTTCGCTTTATTTGGAGTGGTTGGTCCACAGAAATAGTACAATTCAGAAGCTAAATAAAGGTTTAAATCAAGCCCACTGCAGTGGCTGTTTTTCTGCTGTAATCTCTCCTTTACAAGCCTAATTGATCAATTAATCCTCCAGAGGTGCCCTACAAAACTCTTCAGCAGACTGTCATGAAATACAAATGAACCGCCGCCCCCTTCCAAACAAACCCCCAGAATGATTCATGTCATTGTTCCTCATGGAAATTTAGCAGACTTTCTCAATGCAACCTGATCACTGAGCATCAGATGAGACTAATGAATTCAAGACCTTACATTTCAAATTGGCCAGAACCTTCAACAATGCAGTGAGATCAGTTGGCCAGATTGGATTTCAGTACTGCCATTAACAGGCAAGATGACAAGCAGCACTGCAAGTTGTCTAGTTTTAGTGAAAACGATCAAATACACACACATGAAAAACAGCTTGCATGTGTACAAAAGCATCCTTTTTGAAGAGAAAAGGCATTACAGAGAGATACCAGCTAACATGGAGGACTAAAGAAAGCATTGCATTGCATACAGACCGCATTTAGCCATTTAACGATCAAAACAAGGCAGAAGAGAGCAATAAGTGCGCGTTCTGTGAACACAAAAATCGCAATTTGTCATTAGAAACATTCAAATCTGTCTGGCTAACTGACTCCATCTCGCTAACTCTCTTCATTAAACGCTACATATTCACCACCAACGCAGCCAGGTATCTTATTCTATATGCTACGACTGCATACACATCATCCAAGAGGGACAGAAAGACATAAAAGAGCGTTAAATGATAAAAGTGTGTAACTAAACGCAGTGCAATAGCTCATAGCTCGACGCAGCTCAACGGCTCCAGCCGCCATTTTGGCTCAAGCTCTTATTTACAATCCCGCAGCAGAAACAAAGGAAGCACAAGAAACACATTTTCAACAGAAACGTCTGGATCAAGCGTCGCCCCAAAACCCCCTTCACTCCCTCCACTGCAGCTCTGAGCTCAATCTTGTCGCATTTCGCTTTTTTATTCAAGTGCAATGCATAAATGTGGCATTTGTGGCATGGATGCTCGCTTACCCCGGGTTTATTTTAGAAATTCACGCATATTGCGGCATAAAAAGTATTTCCACTCCAGCTCTGCCTCACTGTGTGTTCAATGAGCAGCGTTTGATGAGCGCAGGCGGCCCCGAATGCGGCCGAGCTCTTGCCCTCCCCTCCTCCGCTGCCATATAGTGCTCCGCTGCCTGGCGCCGCTGGCGCTGTGCGCGAAGCCTTCCTGCCAAATAGTGCACCGCCGACCGTTTGGCATCGGCTTTCTTCGGCCGCGTTCGGCTCGGCTGGGCGAGGATGTGTGCGCATGCGCAAGCACTGCGACAGGAGTTGGGAGACATGACTGTCCCCCACAAAAACCCACTGACAATAGACAATAAAGTCTGTAATTTGATGGGCTGGACGGTGCTATACTTTACATGAAAATTAGTTTATGAATTCACCAATAGCCTACGCGATCTGTTTTATATAGCATAAAGGGCCATGTAGTTTTCTTCTTCTTTACTTATAATGAAATATTCACTCAAAATAGGTACATATGAAATATTACGTATCAAGATGTTTATTAAGACTTGTTATTAAGATTTATTTTTGTTGATTTTATGAGAATTTTTAAATAAAATCAGGTAAATTATTAATTGGTAAATTATAATTAGTAGTATAGTATAAATTAGTAAATTATAAATTTAATACAGCAGGATTTCAGATTTTTGCTCTTTTTATTTTTGGCTTTTGTAAGAGATCTTAAAAAGCATGAAATAAGAATATTAAGATGACAACATCAGATAAAAAGTGTACTTGAAAAATAAAACATAATTATCAATTTTACATAATTATATTAATAATATAAATAATTATATAAAATTTATATTTTATACAGTTAATTATGTTATTTATATTTTGGATTGACTGTATAAGGTTTGCATATTATAAATTTATTATGTAATACATTTTTGTAAAATTGTCATATACTGTATGTGTTGGCTGTATATGTGTGTGTATAATATATAGGCTATATATATATATATATATAATTCAGTAAGTTATTATTTATATATATATATATATATATATATATATATATATATAAATATATAAATGCATATTAAAGTCATATTATATATTTATTTTATATTTGTGTTTTATATTTATAGACGTTTCACTCTGTAAGGTCTGATAAAAAGTTTATTTCTAGAATCATTAAAAATATAAAAGATTATATATATTTGCGACTGACTGTATAAGGTTTGCATATTATGTATTTATTATACAATACATTTTCATTAAATTGTCATATAGTCATTTTTTCTGTAATTAATATTAATTTTAATTACTTAATTAAATTGACCTGGTTTGCAAGTTGCTTTGAATAACAGCATCTTATATGTTTAATGTTATTACTTAATAAATAAATCCTGGACTACCATTTTTTCATAACTGATATCTGGTCAAGATTCAGTTTAGTAACCTGAGGGCCTCAAGGTTCTCTCAACTGATATAAAACACAAGCTTGTGGAGAAACATGAAAATAAACGACATGGGGCTTGGTGGTAAACCTCAGTTTACTTCATCATGTTCATCTTCATCTTTTCACATGCGTCACAAATCATCCTGTGCTCTACAGGTATCTCTGGTAACGAGGTCGTCTAATGCGTTGTGACATTCATTAACACACACACACACACACACGGTGGAATAAGCAAATCATCATCCGACAGACGAACCCAAATCTCTCTCCGTAAGGGAGTGGCATCAATAATCTCGCTGTTTCCCAAACAAAACTCGGGCCGTCTCCCTCTGCGGTTGCCATGGAGACAGTGTCTTCACATGCCTTTGAACTGCTGCATAATGGACAGGAGCTGCTCACTGCGTTTTTGGATATTGCACTGCTCCTCTTTCAGCCTCTCCTGCTCCTGGACCACGTCCTCCTGGAAGATTCACACCCAATCAATAAATAAAGACTGGCATGTTGAAATGTTAAACAGCTGTCAGTCTCTCCACGCATAAAATGAGACGTTTGCCAGAGTTTTGAATGTGAGTTCAGTGTGAGCGGCTCCTGTAGAGATGATTTCATTCATTACAGTGAGAGAATATCACCGTTCATTCAGGCACGGCTGACTCGACTTTTAAGAGAGTATTTCATGCAAAAATGCATTTTAGCTTTTGGCTCAAAAATCAGAAAAACAGTGTATTTTGAAACATTATACATTATATTGTTTACAGTACATATAATTTCTATCTATCTATCTATCTATCTATCTATCTATCTATCTATCTATCTATCTATCTATCTATCTATCTATCTATCTATCTATTTCTTATATATACAAAGAATACAGAGTGAGAGATAACATAAAATAGAAATATGAGAAAAATTATATAAAAAAATAAAAATATAAAAAATAATATATTATTTTATTTAGTGCTGTCGAACAATTAATCGCATCCAAATAAACGTTTTTGTTTACATAATATATGTGTGTGCATGTATATATTTAAATAAAATGTTATATTTGTTTATTAAATATATTTATGTTTACAGCACTAATTTTATTTCAGCCAACTAACTTAAATAATTTGAAGCTAAAGTACTAAAATGACAAAAACTGAAATAAAGCTAAATAGAAATGTTAAAAAACTAAAAATGACAGAAGCACATAACAAAATAAAAGTAAAACGGAAACTAAAAATAAAACCTCAAAATATTAATAAAAACTACAATAGCATGCAAAATAATATAACACTGACATGCACTACAGTCTATTTGGCATTTGACTATTTTTAACTACTAACAATAGAAACAACTGAATATATATATATATATATATATATATATATATATATATATATATATACTGTATATATATATATATTTATATATGTAACATTATAACACTAACTTCTCTAGTCTTTTTTAATCTTTTTTCTTTTTATTTATAACACAGTTAACAAAAGCAAAAAAGGCCTCTAACACTAGCTTGCTTATTCTTTTTCTATTCTATTTGTTTTCTTTTTATTTATTATATAATTAAAGAAACAAAAAACCTTGCTACATGTACTGCGTTACGCAAACTGAGACTTGTTATTGCTCTTTTGTTGATTTTGATTGCTTCCATTGTCCTCATTTCTAAGTCGCTTTGGATTAAAGTCTCTGCTAAATGACTAAATGTATGTATATGAATTCATGTCATTTTATTTAAAGTCATAGTTCATGCAAAAAGTAAAAAAAACAAAAAAAAAAAACAGTTACTAATTACTTACAGAAAACAATCAGTGAATGCTACAGCACGATAACAGTTATTCAAAGATGAAACCACTAAAACGATTTGCTCCAAGCTAAAAGAATCTGGTGTCTCCATCTGACAGCGGTTTGCCTGAAGTGAATGATTGTGCTCACACACCCTCAGTTTACACAGCTCCTTCCTCTCCCTGTCATTCTCGTCTGCTCGCGCGCGCAGCCAGGCCTCGTTCTGAGTCCTGTGTCGTTCCAGCATATCCTGAAGTTCCTGTCCAATCACAACCGCAAGCTTCTGTTAGTCATCGTGAAGAACAAGTGCAAACACGTCCAAGAAACTCAGTCGCATGACATCAGTTTGACCAGCAGCACCTGTTTCTGTCTCAGCAGATGCTGGTTTTGAGCATCTTGCTCGTTTTGTAGCGCCTCTGTGTCTCGTGCAAGCGCTTCCTTTTCTCTGTTTCAGATGAGAGCAGATTCAGTTTTGCTTTATAAGGTGATTATTTTTAGACAGTTAATGTGAAATAAACAATGAGGCATAATCTCTACCTGTCTAGTTTTTGGAATTCCTCATCTAACAGGGCAAAAGCTTTGTGGATCATGTTCATGGCCTCGTCACGAACGGCACTGAAATCTCTGTGAACGCTCACCTGGATGACAGCGACATGAGTTTGATGCATTGGTTACAAAATCATATATTTCCTGACATATAAATAAATGATGGACCTAAAGCGCATTTTCTCTTATATATTCATTTATATTTAAAGCTAAAATCTCTCTTTTGGATGCTTTTGAAATAAGTCTCTTATGCTCTCCAGGCCTGCATTTATTTGATAAAAAATACAGTAAAATTTGTGAAATATTAGTACAATTTAGAACAGCTGTTTTTTTATGTGAATGTATGTTAAAATGTAATTTATTGCTGTGATCAAAGCTGAATTTTCAGCATCATTACTCCAGTCTTCAGTGTCACATGATCTAATATGCTGATTTGCTGCTCAAGAGATATTTCTGATTAATTATCAATGTTGAAAATGGTTCTTATTTTTATGGAAACCGTAATACATTTTTTTTTTCAGGATTCTCTGATGAATTGAAAGTTCAAAAGAACAGCATTTATTTGAAACAGAAATCTTTTGTAACATTATAAATGTCTTTACTGTCACTTGTGATCAATGTATTTGACTGTAGTGTGTGTGTTGTAACGTTAATCACCTGAGTGTTTTCACTTCTGTAGCTCTTCACGGTCACTGGAGACTGACTCAGCTCGTATTTCACATTGGGAATCTTTGTCGGGGCGAAGCTGATCAAGTGGAAATGATTTGAATAACAGAATGTTACTTTCATGTGAAACTAGTAATGAAAACTGTGTTTTAGTCAGAGAAACACACCCACCTATTACTGACACCCTGCAGTCCAAACTCAGACAAAATCTCCTTCATCACTACACAACAATCATGGATCAGACTCAGAAGAGATGAATACAGATGACTGGTATTTACAGAAGCGTTATTTACCTGGCTGCCTCTCTGAGGGGTTTATTAATTTCATTATTTTCAAATCATTAAAATCTTGCTCTTCATTTTTGCCTCCAAACACATAAAGCTGCAAGCAGTAAGAAAGACACTCACTTACATTCTTTTCAGCTGCTTACACGGTCTTTACTTAATTGTCACACATTTTCTGAAAGCTGACACTCAAACAGCAGAAGCACACACCAAATCTGCAAAACCATACACTAATTCTCAGCCTCGGACTCTGATATTTTAATGCAGTGCTTCATTTTGCAAGAGATGTGAGGCAATTTGCATTTTGTGCGTGCAATTCTTAGATTTGTGTGTAAAGTTTTGAAAAAAAGGCAAAGTTTTGAAAATGTGTGTACGCAGTTGAAAAAAACCTGTAAACCCAATAAGTTTTTAGTAATTATCATGAAGCTGAAATAAAAATGTTTTGCATTTTTTTAAATGTTGCAACTAACCGAAATTAAATACATTTAAACTGAAATACATACAACAAAGCCCATAACAAAATTATTAAAATTAAAACTGAACATAAATATAATATGAATAAATAATATAGTAGAATATAAATAATACTAAAATAACACTGCAATCAAATTTTTGAAAATTTACTCATTCTTCATCTGATTATTTTTCATATGTTGAATATTAGTAACGTGGAATCTTTTTTCCACCACTGAATAAAAAAAGTTATTTTAAGTTAATTGTGACTTTTATCTCACAATTCAATTTTTTTTCTTGCAATTGTTTACATGTCGCAACTCTGACTTTTTTTCTCAGAATTATGAGATATAAACTTGCATTTGTGAGTTATAAAGTCAAAATTGCGTGATATAAACTCACAATTGCATGTTATGAAGTCAGAATTGTGAGAAAAAAAGTCACAATTACCTTTTTTATTTTTTTATCCCTAGTGGAAATGGGCTTTCAGTAAAAAAACCCTCTGGTAAAAAGCCTCTAGTAAAACTCTCTTATATTTGAACTATATTCCAGTTTTGCTCATTCTGGACGTTCATCGACTTCATGAGGTGCATCATGGTTTAAAAACTTTTGAATGAGGAAAATGCTCATGGCATTTGATGATGCTTCAATATCTTCACCATTTGAAAAAGTATAATACAAATGTCAGTCATTTAAGCAGAAGCCTTTAGATTTTTTTGTGATTATTAGATACAGTTGAATGTCTAAACGTTTGAAAGGTACTGTATGTAAAACCAACATTAACACACACACATACATGACTGTGGACGATGAAAGCCGTGTGTCCGTGACGTCTGGAGGGAGGGATGCCAACATACAGCGGTACTTTCCATTTCATCTTTGCTGGTGAAACAGGAAGAGTGTAACAGCGTTAGTGTCTGTTCATTCTCTGCAAACCTCTACGAGAAAAAAGGTTCTTGGCAGCAGTACTTCAGTCTCAGTTTCAATTCTCATCTCACCGATGCTTAATTTGTGAATTTCATTGGTTGATGACACAACTCCATCTGGGTTAGTGATGGTTCCTCCGAATAAGTAAATATCCTGAATCCAAAAAATTTTGAAAAGTGAGACTTTTTTAAAAGTAAAATTTCATTATTACTTTCACTCACACTTGAAGTTTGTTTTAAAACTCTTAAGTAATTGAACTTCAAAA
Organism: Onychostoma macrolepis; assembly: GCF_012432095.1. Taxonomy (NCBI): domain Eukaryota; kingdom Metazoa; phylum Chordata; class Actinopteri; order Cypriniformes; family Cyprinidae; genus Onychostoma; species Onychostoma macrolepis. Next base: position 22,038,987 of record NC_081164.1, on the reverse strand, counting down.
CTCTAAGTATTAAACTTCAGTTTGCAACTGCAGCGTTTATGCACTGATTTTTCCCACTTATTCACATTTATTTCAGAAAATATACACCACTGTTCAAAAGTTCAAAAGGAAAAGGTTTTTGCAAGAGGTCTCTTCTGCTCATCAATGCTGAATTTACTGAGCAAAAAAAAAAATTGTGTAATATTATTAGAATTTAAAATACGTGTTTTCAACATTAATATATTTTACAATGTAATTTATTCCTGTGCCACAGCATTTTAAGCATACACTTATATACTCATTTATATTTAAAGCTAAAATCTCCAGTGTTCAAAATTTTGGGTCCCTTGGTAAATGAGCAAAGGTGGCTGTGAAAATAAATCTGCATTGTTTATCCTTTTGATCTTTCATTAAAAAAAATCACAAAATTCTAACCTTTCATTGAAGTAAAACAATTGAAAATGGGGGGAAAATCTCATTGTGAAATAAATGCTTTCTCTAGTTCATGTTGGCCACAATTATTGGCATCCAATTATTGAAATGTCCTTTTCCCAAGATAGCAGCCCTGAGTTTTCTCCTATAATGCCTGATGAGGTTAGAGAACACCTGACAAGAGATCAGAGACCATTCCTTCATCCAGAATCACTCCAGACCCTTTAGATTCCCAGCTCCATGTTGGTGCTTCTTCCCTTCAGTTCACTCATTTTCTACAGGGTTCAGGTCAGAGGACTGGAATGGCCAGCAGAAGCTTGGTTTTGTGCTCAGTGACCCATTTTTGTGTTGATTTTTATGTTTGTTTTGGATTGATGTCCTGGTGGAAGATCCAGACATGGCCCATTATAAGATTTCTAACAGAGGCAGTCAGGCTGATTTTTTTATCTGTTGGTATTTGATAGAATCCATGATGCCATGTGTCTAAACAAGATGTGCAGGACCTCTGGCAGAAAAACAGGCCCACAACATCAAACATCCAGCAGTATATTTAACCGTGGGCATGGGGTACTTTTTATCCCTGTTTGTACTAAACTCATCTGGTGGGTTTGCTGCCAAAAAGCTATTTTTTTCAGTTTCATCTGACCATAGAAGCCAGGGCCATTTGAAGTTCCAGTCGTGTCTGATAACTGAATTTGCTGGATTTTGTTTTTGGATGAGCGAGGAGAATTTTTCTTGAAACCCTCCTGAACAATATGTGGTGATGTAGGGGCTGGTTGATATATATATTTTTTAGGCTTTCTGACTCTAAGACTCAACTAATCTCTGCAATTCTCCAGCTGTGGTCCTTGGAGAGTCTTTCAAACTCTCCTCCTCACCGTGCATTAGGACGATATAGACACGTCCTCTTCCAGGCAGATTTGTAACATCTTTAGTTGATTGGAACCTCTTAATTATTGCCCTGATGGTGGAAATGGGGATTTTCAATGCTGTAGCTTTTGTCTTATAGCAACTTTCTATTTTGTGAAGCTCAACAATCTTGTTCTGCACATCAGAACTTTATTGTTTGGTTTTACTCCTTGTGATGGATGGTTAAAGGGGACCTATCATGCAAAAATCACTTTTATAAGGTGTTTGAACACAGTTGTATGGCTGCACTGTGTGAAAACAACCAGCCTATACTGTTAAAAATCCACCAACTCATTTTTTTGTTAAAATCAATAAATCATGAACAGTCTCTCCAAAAGAGCTGTTTCAGATTCTCCCTCTGTTCACGTCACCGAGGGGAAAAAATCCCACCCATTTGTGACGCTCTCTGTCCTATTAGCATAAGTGAGAAGCTGCGGTCTGTAATTACTGGAGATATATACAATGTCAGCGCCAAAGAGGCAGTGGCGTGCACAGACCTCCGGAGGGGCAGGGGCAGGGGCAGGGGTTGTGTATGGGTTTGGTCCCCCTCGGCCTGGGGTGGGCGATATGGCAAAAGTATCACAATTTTTTTTTAGAAATATCACGATTCACAATATTATCACAATTCTTTGTCATGTTGAATTTTCTATTTTACAAGTTGTTTGAGCAGTACAGCCAAACTAATTTCCCTACTATAAAGACAAAGCCTTTCAAGGTAACAAAATATAAAAAAGTATGGCGGATATTTAGGCCAAAGTGGGTGAAAATAAAAATCGTTGTCATTATTTTATCTTTGTTATTAAAAAATGAGAGCAAAGATACACATTACAAATACACATAATATACAAATAAAATAAACAGTGTTTTATTTTCAGGTAGTCTACAATAGGTGTATTTAGCAGGAGCATTCAAGAAATTGAATGAACAAATATAAAAATAAAACACTATATAGATTGATTCCTATTAAAGGGGTCATATAATGCTACATGCACTTTTACAAGTTGTTTGAACTGAAATGTGTGTTGGCAGTGTGTGTACACAACCACCCTATAATGATAAAAATCCACCCAGCGTTTTTTTGTAAACTTGTTAAATCTTTACCCCTTTCTCAAATCGAGCAGTCTGTCTGTGTGATGTCACACTGAAGGAGGCCCCTCCCACGATAGTTGATTGACAGCAGCGTTTCAGCACAGACTGCACTGGTGTCTTACCTCATACCAACCTGAGTGAGCTGTCATCAGTTGTTTCACCGCCGGAGCAGATGTAGACAAGAATGACTCCTAAGCGATTGAGGTGTTTTGTTGTTGGATGTAATAATGATGAACATAGCAGTCATCATTTACTCCAGACATCTGAGCCGCTGAAGAGGATTAGGTTTAACTGTATTAAAGTTTTTCAGTCGAGTAGTGAGTGATTTTTCTCTTTGTGTTTGGTGTTTTGTTAACATTAAAGGAATAATTCACCCCAAAATTAAAATAGGCTAGTGTTTTATTTTTATACTGTCATTTACTCACTCAAAAGTTGTTTTAAACCTGAATGAGTTTCTTCTGCTGAAAATAAATGCTATTTTGAAGTAGGTGGAAAACCAAACAGTTGCTGGTCTACAGCGACTTCCATAGTATTTTTTTCCTGCTGTTAAAAGTCAATGTGAACCAGCAACTGTTTGGTTACCCACATTCTTCAAAATATCTTCTTTTGTGTTCAGCACAAGAAAGAAATTAATACAGGTTTGGGACAACATGTGAGTGAGTGAATAATGACAGAATTACAATTTTAGGGTGAACAGGCAGGCATCCATTTCTCTCAGCTGTTTACTTTCATTTTAGACATAACCAACTGAGTCTATACATAAATATTGTGTGTTTTGACAGTATTAGCACGAAACATAACTTAGTTCAGTAATCAGGCGCTGTTTGACGGGCTTTTTAGAGCACGCGCTTTGGGTGTATGTGCTCAGAAAAGGCGCTCGTCAGAACAGCACACGAATTAATCGTTTAACCAGTAAGTCTTTGATGCAGATGCAGATAATGTACTTTTGTGATTGTGAATAAGTGCAGTGTCCCGTGAGAGTAACTCTACCGCTGAGTTAACGCTGATGTGAATGTATGTGGTGTTGTACAGTATATAGAGACGGAGGCGCCAGAACTGCAGCTGATGGAATGCACGCTAGTATGATACTACGATATTTCTTCAAAAAAGCAGATGGTGGAGACATTTTTATAGTCCACGATCAAAAATCGTCATTTCAAACACCCCTACCCACGGCAGAAATCGCAGACCGGGGGCACCGGACCGCAAGGGCACTTTACTGTCGGACCTCGAGCCCCCCTGTCCCCTTTAAGGGAATTTGTCCTTTGTTTTCTTTATATTTATAATCCTTTGGAACAGGAAGTCATAGCTGGACAATTTCATGCTCCTAGTCTCCCTGGTGTGCTAAAAAAATGTAAATATGAATGGGAATATACTTCAGAGATATTTTACTCATAAGAATTTCCAGGGGTGCCAATAATTGTGGCCAACATTCATTGGAGAAAAACATTTATTTCATCATGAGATTTTCTCCCCACTTTCAATTGTTTTACTTCAATGATAGGTTAGAATTTTGTGATTTTTGGAATAAAAGATCAAAAGGATAAACAATGCATATTTATTTTCACAGCCACCTTTGCTCAGATTTACCAAGGTTGCCAATATTAGTGGAGGGTATTTGACCAAAAATACTGGAATTTAAAAAAATATATAATTACAATTTAAATAGCCTGTTTTCTATTTGAATATATGTTAAAATGTAATTTATTTCTATGACCAAATCTGAATTTTCAGCATCATTACACCAGTCTTGAGTGTCACATGATCCTTCAGAAATCATACTAATATGCTGATTTGCTGCTTAATAAACATTTCTGATTATTATCAATGTTGAAAACAGTTAACATGCTTGTGAAAACAGTGACACATTTTATTTTTCAGGATTCTTTGATGAATGTTCAAAAGAACAGCATTTATTAGAAACAGAAATCTTTTGTAACATTATAAATGTCTTTGAATAAAAGTTTTAATTTCTTTCAAAAAGAAAAAAGAGAGAAACAAACAAACAAAAACTCTTAAATCTAGTCTTTAACCTGACTCCAGTAAAATAAACTTCTTTTACCTTGTCATGATGTGGCGTAAAGGTTTGACCGGCACAAACAACAGGAGCCTCTCCTTTGACCTTACACTGTTCCCAGACCAGAGTCTCTATTGGAAAACACATTCACTAGTTCATTACAGTCAGACAAGCTGTGTACATTAGTCTTGCCACTTCAATTGCAATCTTTACTATGTGAATAAATGTATCCCAGTGTTGTACCTGTGTTCAGTGCGTACATGTCTTTGCTTTGAGACCCATCCTCTGAAGATCCACTGAACAGGAATATCTGCTCACCCACCACAGCTAATGAGTGATCATATCTACAGAAGAGAAGCAGAAGAAGACGATCAGATGCAGAGACAGCAGATGCTGAGCTTAAATCTCTGGAAGAGGAAAAACCACACAATAAACAGATGATAAAACTGCAGTTTTGAACAGATGGCCGACAATTACAGCTTCATTCCCAACAATCATTCAGTCTGATAAAGTTACAATATATGCTCTTTTATGTACACACACAGTTTTACAGTTTAATCTCCTGCTCCAGTCAGATCAGTATTTACCTTGCTGAAGGCAGAGCTCCTGCAGTTTTAATAGGCATCCAATTTAACGACACTGAAAGAAGAAAAGCATCAACATACTGTTGCTATTAACAAAATAGTTAATCCCATAATTAAAACAATTATCAGTGAATGAAGACTTAAATTTGGATTTGATTTATGACTTTCATGGTCTTTTTAGAGTATTTCTTTGAGTTTAGAACAACACGAGAACAACATGATAGAGCAAATAATGACATAATTTAAATTTTCACATGAAGTATTTCTTTTAAAACAACTTAAAGCCTTGCATATGAGATAATAGTCAGAAAAAGTTGATTTTTTTCTTTCTTTCTTTTTATGGCTCATAGTCTGATATAGTGAGAAGAATATGGAGTAAATCTCAGTTTTATTCAAAATGAGCAAAAATATGCAACTTGGTGCAGATGCTGATATTTATATTGACAAAAAGTGATTAAATTCTGATGCTTGTAATGTAAATCAAAAAGATTTTTATAAAAATATAGCAGTTTTACATTAAAAATTATATAAATATCAGTCGTCACTCTGTATCTCCAATAATATGTCTTAGTAAGATTGAGATTGAAATCGCTCCTCAGAAGATGTGAGATGTTTTGGAGGCTTGGGAAGATCATTGCTCCGCTGAGGAACAGTGAAAGTAAAGCTTCTGGAAACAAACGTTCCTCAAAAGATCCTGATGGTCAGATTTGAGACGCACTTCAGTCCAGTAAGTGTGCATCTGGAAATATGACTACAGTTGACATTTACTTGATAAAAATCAGTCAAGATTTGACAGCAGAAAGACACATGAAGTTCGAGCTGAAGGTGTTTGTACAATTAAACTAAAAGTCCTTTTACTTGATAAAAGCTCTAAACTGTCAATCAGATGACAGAAGGCATGCAGTAGATTGTGTGTGAGTGTGACAGGTTTATCAGCAAAGTTTTGATCATTTAGAGGCCTCTGAATTGTTAACAAACACAAATATCACTGAACACATCTAATAATGCAGTCCAGTGTCTGAGATGGTCCTCACAGTACTGACCGGTGTTGAACATCATGAGGTCATCTGTAGGGACGCCGTTCAGAATCCCTCCGTACACATAGATATTCTCTCCCAGAGCCGCTGCGCTGTGTCTCAGAGTCTGTAGACACACTCCTCCAGTCAACAGCTTCTCCCACGTCAACGTCACTGACGCACAAGACAATCCACATCAACACGACGACAACAACACAAGCTGTTCAGTTTCATCATAAAGTCACATGCATTTACACATTTACAAGATCTACAGTCTCACCAATGTCGAAGCAATACACGCCTGGGAGACACTCTTTAGCTTCAGGATGTGAAGAACCTCCAAATAAGTAGAGTTTCCCTTTAACGACACTATAGGAAAAAAGGAAGCGTGTTTTGATGATGCACTTCTGATTTATTATCAAAATTACTGTACATACACACTACTGTTTAAAGGTTTGGGGCCAGTAAGTTTTTTTTGAAAGGAAATGTATATTTTTTACTCTGCAAGGATGCATTAAATTGATCAAAAGTGACAGTAAAGAAATGTATAATGTTACAAAAGATTCTATTTCAAATAAATGCTATTCTTTTGAACTTTCTATTCATCAAAGAATCCTGAAAAATGAAATGTATCATGGTTTCCACAAAAATATTGGACAGCACAACTGTTTTCAACATTGATAATAATCAGAAATGTTTCTTGAGCAGCAAATCGGCATATTAAAATAGAAAACAGTTATTTGAAATTGCAATAATATTTCACAAATGTACTGTATTATTGATTAAATAAATGCATTATAAAATGTAAAAACAATTATTTTTACAATTGTTTTTATATTTTAGAATAAATATATATATATTTTTTTTTTAAATTAACACTTTTTATAAAAAAATAACACCTTTTATTTGTAGTATTTGCAGGTTAATCTAAATTTTAAAATGCACAGTTGAAAAAAAATATATTACTATACACCATCTGTATATATGGAGGGGAAAATACTCATAATTAAATAATTACATTTTGAAATATTTAAAGAATATATATTTAAAATATAATAAATAAATTTAAATTGTAATAATAATTCCCAATCTTTTTTTTTCAACTATTTTCAAACAAATAAATGCAGCCCTGGTGAGCAGAAGAGACTTTACTGACCTCAAATTCTGAACAGTGGAGGTTTCAGCTTTAAATATTAATATATGAACTCTCTCATTACCATAAAGTGTGTCCTTCTCTTACTGTGGGAACATCACCTTTCTGAGGCATCAGCTCCCATGTAACTTGATTAGGTGAAACTAAAACAGAAGAAAAATACACTTGAAAAGATGCAAACTCATAAGTCATTCAACATTCACTTGTGTGTTAATAGCAAAATTTTCACCAAATATTTCACCAATATTTTATATTTTACCTGTTATCATGTAAAAGTCATTCAGATATATTGTAGGATCATCCTAAGGACAAAAACAAAACAAAAAAACAATTGCACAGGCACTATGTTTGAATCAATAATATTTATGAAATAAGAACATATGTTTTCAGTGGTTTCTTGAATTCACACACCTCTGTGATCGCGCTGGATGCTCCTCCAAACAAGAAAGCGATATTTCCTGCTACAGTCATCGCATGGCCATATCTGTAAATTATAATTATAATGCTTATTTTAATATATTTTACTCCTTATGGCATTACATAAACATCTGCAAGCAGAATGAACTCACCTTGGGCTTGGTGGGACTCCTGCAATTTCCTTGTCAACCCAATGTCCACTTGCTAAAGCCATTTTACTGTAGTTATTGTCTTACAGTTAATTTCTTTAATCTACGCCCTGTGAAAATCAGCAGGGAGCAGATCATGTGCTAAATGTTTTCCTGTCCATTGGGATTCATTCACATACAGGTTCAGTGGTAAGATGAGGAAAGCGGTTGCCTAGTGATACAGATAAACAAACTTCAGCAGCTCATCATGCTAACAGACCTGCTGCCACTGAGACCCATTTAACTTAATTGATGCAAACCATAAAAATAGTTAAGTTTTAAGCCAAATTGTTTCAGTAAAACCCATTAATATTAAATTGATTGATTTAAATAGACTCAATAACTTTAAACAATATATTTATTTATAAAACAATGTTATAAAACTACATAATCTGTCATTTTATTTTATAAAAGGTCCTTATAACAGGCTACACAAAGAAACATACTTTTAAATAAACCAAAATTAAGTCATTTGTAAACACTTTTAAATAAAAAAACAATATTATAGAACCCATAATCTGTTTTTATATTTTATAAAAGGTCACCGCTTAACGCAACAAAAACACTTAAAAAAAAAAAAATACAAATAGATTTTAAACACTTTTAAATAAAACTAATAAAACTACAAAATCTGTTTTTATATTTTATAATAAATAATGCATTATTTTACAGTAATGTTTAGCTTAGCTTGCTTTTTTGCTTCCTGTTTTTCTTATTTATTTCTTATTACAGATTTTTCAGGCCTACAGCATGGCTCAAGTAGTTCCAGGCAAGAGCGTAGAATTTAGGAACGCTATGACATGTCCCTACAATATCCAGTGACTGCTAAATTGTCCCTAGCAATGATTATGATCGAAGAATGAAATATGTATGTAACCACTGTTGTTGTAATTTCAGCTGCTGATAGGTCACACCATTGATATTACCAGAGAAGTTAAAGTATAGAAAACTGCACTCTCTCAAGGACACACATTTAACATGTGAGAACAGTTCAGCTGAATGATAAAGTTTACCCTCTTTAACTTTTGTTAATGGAGTGTTTCACCAAGTATGTCAGGGTCAGCAGGAAGTGACCCAAATACAGTGTGAGTGAATCAAATATTTATTGAAAGCACAAGTTCAGGGGTGAACAATCTTGAGACAATTCCAACCAGCGGGAAGAGAACTATGCCTCCAGAGGTAGACGGTCTGGAGAACAGTCCCAGTTGGTGGCCAAATCAGGCAGAAGAATGGGGAAAAGGCCAGAGCAGGGAGTAGTAGAGCGTGCAATCAGAGTGAAGGGACTTAAAGCAGGCCAGTATCAGAGATAGATTCTCAGCACCAGGGTTGGTTGGCAGACTGCCTTGGGGAACCGACAGGCAGGGAGTCTCAGGCTGGTAGAGCACGACTGGAGGGAACACACAGCACAAACACACAACAAGACCAAACAAGACAGCACTCAAAACCACACAACAACACTACTCAGCATCACGAGGAGAAACAACATGTAATAAAACGGGGAAAAAATAACAAGAAAATAAGAAGTAAAACAAAAACAAAAAACAAAAAGTAAAGGAAATATCTAAATTTAGACTAATGAAAAACTAAAGTATAAAATCCAAGTAGTTCAAGACTAGAAACAAGACTGATGAACAACTAAGATGATATTACAAGTAAATATAAACAAGATTACTGAGAAACAAAACCAAAAGATAGAAAATCAAGAGCAAAACTGCAGCAAGGATACACAATAACAGCGCAAGACTGGACTATAGAGCAGCAAGTCAGAAACTGTCTCTATAGCACAAGACGAACCAAGACACAAGAGGAAAAATGGCACAATATAAAGGGAGGAAAGTACATGAGGGCCAGGTGAGCACAGTTAAGGAAACGAGGACAAGACAAGGGCTAAACAAGAGGGCGTGACCAAGGAAACAAAAAGGTGGGATCACAGGATAACATGGTAGACACAAAAAAAGACAAAGCAATGTGTGTCTTTGCCTGTTCTGTGTCCCCTGGATTCTGAGTTTGGCTTATTAAAAGACTGTTTATGTTAAGTTTATCCTCGTCTCCTCGATTCCCTTGTGTGTGTGCTTATCGTGACAGAATACTGGACCCATACAAAAAGAGGCGCCCTTTCTACCCGTTTTGTTTTCTGTTTTTGAAAGTTTTTGTTTTGCTGTTTTTTCCCGCAGCATGGAAGTCGCTGCTCGTCATCTCGCCCTAGCCTGCTGAAATTCAGCATGGGAGTTCGGTGGGATCACCGCAAGTGCTATGAGTCCGCTGGCCGCTCGTCAGTCAAGTGCGCCGGCTGCAGCTAACCCAAGCCCGCCGGCCGTTCATCAGTCAAGTTCGCCGGCCATTCATCTGTCCAGCCCTGTGATAAAGTTGTGCCCCACTGGGACACAACACTAGTCACAACACAGATGGCGCATGTGGTGCAATATGTCTGTACATCAGAATATAGTACAGGGCCAGTGAAAGCGTGAGTGAATGCGTGCATAAGTTTTCTGCTGGCCCAGGTGACCAGCCCAGGGGACAGTGTGTGCTAAATGTAAGACAACATGGCGACAACAAGTTGGAACAATCAAACGTGTCACATCATTTGCTTGCAAATACAACACTCCATTTATCACCACATACATTTCCTTGCACAGATTGTACACATTATCACACTCAGCCTTCTCAGACAGTGGTTTTAAAGACTCATCCTCTCTTTGCAGTTTTGAGATATTCTCTGGGATCCTCCAGCCACCAGCATCAAGACATTCCACAGATGTCTCAGAGGCTGGGGTACCCAGGTACTTCTCTACCCGCCACTGTCAGCGTGACTTTCTAGGGCCCTTGGGTCCTGCCTTGCAACAGACTACTGTCTAAGTCTGGCAATGGCTGCAGACCTGCTTTGGCTTGTGCCTGAGTGACAGTAGGACATGACAGATTTACAGTGGCAGAAACAGTCTCAGAGTCTTTGGTGGTTTGTAACAGTTCACAGAGTATTGGCAAATCCCGTCCCAAAATCATGTCTGCTGGTAGGTTTTCAACAATGGCAACATTCAACAAATACAATTGATCCTGTACACCCACAATCACTTCAGCTCGGGGATACTGCTTAATGTCCCCATGCACACACTGAACAGAAGTGGTGTTCATATAACTGACATTTGACACAAAACATGGTTTCAGTAACGAGAGAGAACTTCCAGTATCCAAAAGAGCTTGCAAAGAATGTCCATTAACAGTTACAGTACACACAGTTTGACTTTCCCCTACAGAGTCTTTTGCACTGTCTTCCTCTCTGGGAACATACAGTAACAGAATCCAGTCAGTTTTGCATTGCGCGCAGGACACACTGATGCTTTGTGACCTGGCTGTTGGCCTACTGTTGACTTTAGCCCCTGTCCACCTGTATGTTCTACACGACCCCTCTCAGTCACAACACCAGTGTTATCTGAAACAGAGCGTACAGTACCTCTAGTCTAGATGGTTGAGTGCGTGGACCTCCACGGTGAGCATTTAGGTACTGTTGAGCCAGCCTTGCTGCCGTCGGCTCATGCTCTCGCACCCATGTGCGGGTATCATATGGGAGCACACGAAGAAGCTGCTCAAGGATGATGGTCTCACCGATCTCCTCCTTAGAGTGTTCCTCAGGTCATACCCAGCGATAATACAGATTCCTTAAGCAATGGTAGGTCTCTGTCAGTGATTCCCCAGCTGGAACAGTGGTTGCTCGGAAGCGCTGGCTGTAAGTTTCCGGTGAGATTTTAAACTTCTCTAGCAGTGCTTCCTTTAGATCAGCATACACCTCAGCCTGCTCCTCGTCCATCACTAGGTATGCCTCCAGTGCCTGCCCTGTCAGTAACGGAACAAGCCGGTAGCTCCAATCCTCCTCAGGCCACCTCAGGTCCTGGCCAGACGCTCAAACCGTCGAAGATAGTTTTCAATGTCTTCCCCCTGCTGAAAGACCGGCATCTTTAGTTCGGAGCGTTGCGTCAGCTGACTCGGAGCAGGAACCGTTGGGGAGTCTGGATCACGTGCTGGCACGGCTCGTGTGGATACTCTCGGTGCTGCTGGTATTGGTAGGCCGGATAGACAGCACGATGGTCTCCCGTAGACCTCGGAGCTCCCGCAGATATCTCTCCTTCCTCTGCTCTTGTGCGTCAAGAAACTTGCGCATCAGGGTCACTATTCCTTCGCCAGATGTAGTGCCTGGATTGATGGGCTTGGACTGTGCTGGACTGTGCTTTGGTGAGGCCTCAGGAAGACTTGCAGCTACCTCCTCATCCTCTGTAGTCTCCACTGAATCCCAAGTCACATCCTCCTCAGTCCCCGCCTTCACCTGGGATCGTAAACCCGTCCTGGGTTTCCTTCCTTTTTGGCGCCGTCTTGCGGGTAGCCTTCCCACTGCCGCCACCAACTGTGATAAAGCGAGTACCACCAGCTCGCTTGGGGGACGTAACAAGTGTCCATAAAGATGTAAAAAAATGATGGCTCACCAGCAACAGCACTATCGTGCACGGTGTAATTTATTTACAGTGCCAAAAATGTACAGTCCACAGTGAAGTATTTACAGGTGCATAATAAAATCATACTTTTTTCACTTATTTCTAAGCTGACAGTGTTGCAAAATGATTCACTGTTTAGAAGCGCTCAAACCATTTTTATTCAGATCAGGTCAGAGGTCGTATTGCAAACATTTGATTTAATCGGAGATTCAAAGCGGGTCTTTTGATTCAGATCGGAACGGGTTTGTGAATCATTTGATTTCTTCAGAGCAGGTTCATTTGATTCAGACTGGGACTTCAGAGCATGGATTGCGTACATCGCAAATCATTTGATTTGGATCGGAGATTCAGAGCAGGTTTGCGAATCTTTTGGAACTTCGGAGCAGGTTCGTAAATCATTTGATTCAGATCAAAACTTCAGAGCGGGTTTGCGAATCATTTGATTCAGATCGGGACTTCAGAGCAGATTTGTGAATCATTTGATTCAGAACGAAACTTCGGAGCAGGATCGCGAATCATTTGATTCAGATTGGGACTTCGGAGCAGATTTGCGAATAATTTGATTCAGATTGTAAATTCGGAGTGCTTTTTTTGGGAAGTTCAGAGCGCGTATCGGGAATCACTTGTTTTAGATCGAAACTTCAGAGCAGGTTTGTGAATCATTTCTTTATTAAACAATACAAAACATCAAACCATTAAGGCAGTACAGTTAAAAGAGAAAACAAAAAGAAAAAGAAAGTATACAGATAAAAATCACTAAAGTTAACCATTATTATGGTAAAGGTGTAGTTGTATAACCACAGTTTTACTACAAATACCATGGTAAAACTATGGTTAGTGTAGCAAAGCCATCTGGGTTAAAAAATGTAATAAATGTACACCTTGAGAGGACACAAAGGAGAGATACAGTTCTCATTGCTTTAGGATTAACAGAGTTTTGTTCAGTTTCCATGTACTTGTCCAGATCAACTGAATAAAGAAAAGAGAGCTTTAGAGCCAGTACATTTTTATTTGTGTATGTGAAATTTCACTAGCATGAAACACAAATTAAGTATATCTCCCTATATTCTCTTTTGAGTAGTCAAAAAGGGCTCTAATACATGGAATAATTTCTGAAGGATCATCATGAAGTAATGGCTGCTGAAAATTTAGCTTTGCCATTGCAGGAGTAAATTACATTTTAAAATATTTCCAAATAGAAAACACATAAGACTATAATATGATTTCACAATATTACTGTTTTATGGTATGTTTTGCAGCTTTTGGTAAAATTTCTTGCAAAAACATTTAAAAATGTAAATTATTTCAAACTTTGACCAGTACTGTATATGAACAGTTCAGATGCAAAAGCCTCTAAGTGCTGTTTGAAATTTTGTTCTAAAATGCATTTTTATCAGGCTCATATTTATGTTCAGTTATTTCACTTTAATGGCAATTAAAATAACCTATTCATTGCCATTAAAGTGAAATTACTGAACCTACACATATAGGTGCCTGAGAAAAATGCTCATTTTAGAACAAAATTTCAAAAGGCACTTAGAGGCTTTTGCATCTGGACTCTTCATATGTGAAAAAACAGGCTTTAAATAAATAAATAAAGTTATTTATAGTAACCTGTAATAATAATAGTGAAGTCTCATCATCTACTCCACCGTGATCTATTGGTCTGAGCCTTGGTAACATCCTCTGAAAACGGAAAACATCATCTGATAAGGTAAAAAGCGTGACGCACCTCTGTCACTCGCCCAGTGAGAAACCGGACCGTCATCCTGAGTCCAGATCAGTCGAGACCAGCGTCCTCCGCCGCGGATGAATCCACAGCATCGTGTGAAGCTGGCTCAGGAACAGCTGTTCGCTGTTTCTCAGTCTGACCGCGCGGCGGCGCTGTTCTGCGCACTGCGATCACGTAACACACGGCAGAGCGGCACCATTTCATCCGTACAGTCTGCTTATTACTGGATGCAAATAACCGATCGGAACTGATTTTTTTTTTGGCCGGTTGGACGGCTGTACTCGACAGTAAAGCTGGAAGGAGGCGGCGGAGCGCAGATATGCACGCAGCAGGACGGATTTTACGTTCCTCACACGAGATGTGATGAGATGATGAAGAAGATGATGATGGCCCAGGGCGACAAAGACCCAAAACACACCAGTCGAGTTGTGCTGGTCAAGAGGATCATAATGAAGCATGACAATCCGGTAAGAATAACACACATGACGCAAACATCTCAAATTCATCATGTGCCGTTGAGACTCATTCATTCATTCATTCATTCATTGGAGCGTCTGTTTCTCTGTTAATTTTAGCTACGGTATCTTCCTTAAAAACATTTACAATAATAAAATGTGTATTTAAATGGCTCATTGCTTTTATAATACGCATGTATAAGCGTTAATTCTTATTAATCGTACATACGTGTGCAGGAGCGCTCATAGCGCTTCGGCTAGCTGACAAATCACAACATTTAGATTTTTTTTAAACTGCGATTGAATTGTCGTTTTATTGTCGTAATGATGTTTACGGTCTTTATAACATTTCTCACAGTGTATCGATAGGTGTCATATGCGATATCGATGGTTTTTAGCAGGGTGAGTTGATGCTAATGCTACATTGGCCGATTGAAGCGCCGCTGTCGGTTATTACGTAACTGACGCGAGCTCGAGCACAACACCTATCTGACTCACGTGCGCCTCTCACGAGCTCAGTCTGTTGTCATGGGGACGCCGGAATCTTCATTCATTCATTACTTACAGTCTGTGATGTAATTCGCGCATCCTGTTGATCTAAAGACAGAACAAACTATTCAAATAAGACTTTTATTTTTAATAATTAATAAGATAAATCTTTATTTACTAATTTGATGGTTTGCTCAACTATATATGTGTATTTTAAATATATTTTATATAAACATTTATAAAAAATGTAAATAAAATTTTATATAATCGTTTATAATTTTATATAAAAATGTTTTATATAGTATACTTGTATATTATAAAATATGTAATTATAATATGTGTGTATATACATATATATGCACAAAGTTATATAAGTATAACTATATAATAATTATATATACATGCATTTATAATAAACTATAAAATAAATACATATATATGTGACTTTAAATTATATTTAAAGGGGTCATCGAATGCAAAATTCACTTTACAAGTTGTTTGAACATAAATGTGTGTAGGAAGTGTGTGTACACATCCATCCTATAATAATAAAAATCCACCAAGTGGTTTTTTTAAAGATCCCTATTTTAAAATCCTCTTTCTCAAATCGGGCTGTTCTTAGATTCCTGTCAGAATGACGTAGTTCTGCGCAGGCTGCTCCCACGATAGTTGATTGACAAGACTGTCTTACCTTAGACCCGCCCTGAGTGAGCTGAGAGCTGTCCGCCATTGTGTCGACTCCGGTGCAGGGGAAGACAAGAACGTCTCTGATTAAGCGATTGAGGTGTTTTGTTGTTGGATGTAGTAATGAATATAGCAGTCGTTAGTTACTCCTGACATCTGAGCCGCTGAAGACGGAGAGGATTAACGTTACTTTCGTTTTGAAGGTAATGCGCCAATCCCCGATCTGCCTAAATGCATCTATGTTCGCGTGAATCATTCGTGATCTAGCTTCATCTACAGAAGAAGTGAGTATAAGGTTTTTTTTTTATGAGTCTTTGCAAATCACCTTTCCTAATAACGTGCTAGTTAGCCAGATTCGCGGCTAAAGTTTAGTAGTCTGTTCGGGGTCAGCAGAGCTCATTAGCATTTAAAGCAACATGGACTAAAAAACGGCTTGCTGAAAACAGCTGATTTTGACATGGTAAAAAAGGTGTTTTTTACACTACCATTGAGAAATTTTAACCAAAGTATGTTACAGACTTTCCATTAAGACCCTAAAGCATCATATCAACTTGTGGAAAATGGGCATCCGATGACCCCATTTAAAGTTACATATATTGCATATTTAAATATTTATTTATGCGCATAAAATATAAAGTATTGTGTGTGTGTGTGTGTGTGTGTGTATGTACGGTCATGGCCAAAAATATCGGCACCCTTGGTAAATATGATCAAAGGTGGCTGTGAAAATTAATCTGTATCGTTAATCCTTTTGATCTTTTATTTTAGAAATTCACAAAAATCTAACCTTTCATTGGATAATAAGAATTTAAAATGGGGAAAATATCATTATGAAATAAATGTTTTTCTCTAATACACATTGGCCACAATTAATGGCACCCTTTTATTCAATACTTTTTGAAACCTCCATTTGTCAGTTTAACAGCTCTAAATGTTCTCCTATAATGCCTGATGAGGTTAGAGAACACCTGACAAGAGATCAGAGACCATTCCTTCATCCAGAATCACTCCAGACCCTTTAGATTCCCAGCTCCATGTTGGTGCTTCTTCTCTTCAGTTCACTCATTTTCTACAGGGTTCAGGTCAGAGGACTGGAATGGCCAGCAGAAGCTTGGTTTTGTGCTCAGTGACCCATTTTTGTGGTGTTTTTTTAAGGTTTGTGTTTGTATTATTGTACGGTTGGAAGATCCAAACATGGCCCATTATAAGATTTCTAACAGAGTCAGTCACTTATTGATTTTTTTTATCTGTTGGTATTTGATAGAATCCATGATGCCATGTGTCTAAACAAGATGTCCAGGACCTCCAGCAGAAATATAGGCCCACAACATCAAAAATACAGCATTATATTTCATTGTACACATGATATACTTTTTATCTCTGTGTTCACCAAACCCATCTTGAGTGTTTGCTGCTAAAAAGATCATTTTTAGTTTCATCTGACCATAGAAGCCAGTCCCATTTGAAGTTCCAGTCGTGTCTGATAACTGAATATGCTGGAGTTTGTTTTTGGATGAGCGAGGAGAATTTTTCTTGAAACCCTCCCAAACAACATGTGGTGATGTAGGTGCTGTTTGACAATTTTTTTAAAGGTTTTCTGACCCCGAGACTCAACTATTTTCTGCAATTCTCCAGCTGTGGTCCTTGGAGAGTCTTTAGCCACTCAAACTCTCCTTCTCACCGTGCATTAGGACGATACAGACACACGTCCTCTTCCAGGCAGTTTTGTAATATTTTATGTTGATTGGAAATTATTAATTATTGTCCTGATGGTGGAAATGGGAATTTTCACTGCTCTAGCTCTTTTCTTAAAGCCACTTTACTAATTTGTGAAGCTCAATTATCTTTTTCTGCACATCAGAAATACATTCTTTGGTTTTTCTCATTGTGATGGATGACATAGAGGCATAGAGCCTTTTCCCTCCTATTTATATTTCTCTGAAACAGGAAGCCATGGCTGGATAATTTCATGTTCATAATCACCCTGGAGTGCTCAAAATTGTGAATATGAATGGGAATATACTTCAGAGATATCGATTTTCACAGCTTTCTTTAATCATATTTACTAAGGGTGCCGATATTTTTGGCCATGACTAACTTTATTTATATATATTTATTTATATAAAGATATGTATTTTATATATTTTTTTATTATAAATGCATGTATATGTATATATTTAATAATAAATTGAATTAATTTGAAAGTACAAAAAAAGATTTTGAAATGTATTTTTACAGAATGCCATACTTTTCTACTCTTTCTAAACATACAGTCATGCAAAACAACTACAATAATTAGAGGAAATAGATAAACCAGCACATAATGTTGTTTAAAATTCATACATGCAACTCACATAACACTTTGTTTTGTTTGTATTACTGATGTATATTTAAAACTTTTCTATCACATTACACAAGATGAGCTCATAGAGCCTTGAAAAGCTTCACAGATCCATGAAAGATTCAGAGAACTCCAGAGAGAGTTAAATGTTGTCCATTACATAACTTCTGTCCCAAACTCTCTGCTGCATCATGTCTGCATGAGAAACAAGTTTCCTGTTTTCAGCCAAAATAACGTCCCTGTGTTTCCTGCTTCATATATAAATGAGATTAAATTACATTATTAACTCACTTTTTCATTCATAAGACATTCTGGCGAGTGCATATTAAGCATCACAGTGAATTCTTTAACACATTATTAGACTGTGGACTGAGAGTTTGGCACGGCTGAATCTCTTTCGTCTTTTGTGTCCAAACGTCCCGGAGGAATAACAATGAGACGAGTCCCATTGAAAGCCGAGGAGTCTGGCATTCACCATTATGATTAGCATTATTAATAAAGACCTGTTTATGTGTGTGATGCTGCAGGTCCAGCAGGGTATCGGGAAGCCTAGCGTCTATCATGCTGTTGTGGTCATCTTCCTGGAGTTTTTTGCCTGGGGTCTCCTGACTACACCGATGCTCACCGTGAGTTACTTTCTCAGTTGTGTTTGTGGTTCACGTTTATCAGGATACATGCTTCAATTATAGGTGCACTATTTTATTTTTGCCAAAATTCACTATTCAATCTAGGGTTGAGACTCAAGAACATTTTCATAATGTTTTGTTTCGGTAATATTTCTGGAGCATTTCATAAAGAATTAAACTTTTAAAATAAAATAAAAAAAAGATTAAAATGGAAGACTCCTGTTAACTAAAACTATTAAAAACCTGTTTTGTATTTCAAATAAAGCTGAAATAAATAAAATATAAATATAAGATGAAAAATACTTTTCATACATATTTTAATAAAAAAATAATTTGCCTTGCAGCAACCTGAAATAAAATAAATTTGTTGAAGAACTAAAATGACTAAAACCTAAACTAAAATAAAAAATAAATTAAACCTATATAGAAATATAAAAAAATAAAAATGACAAAAGCATATCATTATCAGTCAGCAGTGTTATATTAACTAAAACTAAACCATAAAAAATCATTTTCAGTAATTGAAATTAAACTGAAGTAAAAAAAAAACCTTTACCTTAAACTTAAATTTTTTAAATTCGAACATTTGATTTTGCCGTTAATTGAAATTAAAATAAGTTGAAGTTGAAGTACTAAAATTAAATTGAAATAAAAAGTAACTAAAGTTTTTTAAGAAATATTTTTGCAATGATAGAAATAACAAGCACACTGGCTATCAGTGTTATTACTGAAAACTAAACAATTAAAAATATGTTTCTGTAATTGAAATAAAGCTGAAATTAAATATAAATAT